>NC_067398.1:25093450-25419006 GCF_016432865.1 Antechinus flavipes
ATTTTACTCAGCAAAGGGGAAAGAGGCCAATGACATTTGTTCATTCTTAGAAAAAAACTTGAAAAGCAAGGCATGAAAATACAAATCAAAGAGGTTTTTTTTTTTTTAAACAAACCTACTTTCTTAAAATAAATCAGAGAGATAGCTGTCCACCTTACCAGCCATTAGGAAATGATACTAAAAAAGAATAGATGAAAGTGTCAGAAAATAATATTCTGGTTTTCTCCATCTGTATAATGTTCATATTTCATTTTCAAAGTATTTGTTTTCTTTTTGCAAAATGTACAGAGAGTAGGATGTAGGGGTAAAGATAGTGGGCGAGCATTTGTGGGTATAGACAATCAAAAACTAGAATCAGCCTCCAAGCAGAAACTTCCTCAATCCAGAATCCACTCCATAGTTATGACCTCTATAGTAGCTAAGGTGGATTAGGAATGGACAGGAGGGGGCAGTGAGGGTGGCTAATAAACACTACAACATGGAATAAGAATGGCTCCAGAGAAGAGTTTATATCCCATATCTGAGACTTTCTGTGTGACCTTGGACTAATTATTGAAATTATCTGGGCCTCAATTTACTTATCTATAAAATGAGTGGGTTCGGATTTCTTCCGGCTTCATTCATACATTTAAATTTTTTTCTGAACTTAACAAATACCAAATACAATGAGCATTTTCATGTATGAAATAGAACAGGAAAAAGATTGCATCTGAAACTGAGAATCTCTATTGCTTTTCCTTTTAAGAATATAATATAACTAATTTGTAATCATGAAGTTTTCAAAATTTTCCTTCTGGTTTGTGTTTCTTTCTGTTATATTCTGTGTATTATTTTACAAAAAAAGTTTCAATTCTTTTTTCTCCCTTTTTTTTGGGGGGAAAGAGAGATAAGGAATACTAAGTCACTAAATTTTCTCTCCATCCAGTCTCCCTCTTTCTCTTTCCCTAGGGGGAAAAAAAAACTTTCATAATACCATAATACTATAATCCTAAAAAATGATGGATAACTTTGCTGGGTAAGCAACCAAACACACTTCCATCATGGATAATTCCAGATTTGATTGAAGAAAAGATTATCAATATACTTGGTGGTTTAAAAAGATATAATAAGTATCTCTAATCATAAGCACATCTATAAGAATATTTTTTTCTGGAATAGGGAATATCGTTATTATAAAATATTTGCTTGATCCAAACACACTCCCCTCACATTCCCTTCAGCCACAGGGAGAGTGATTTTGGCTCTTCTTACAACAAAAGTGAATGATGATGCGCTTTTCTCCAAATGAGTTGTTTCATGAAAGGTGTCAAAGGCCCAATCACATCTCATTTGTGGCCCATTTGTTTTCCTCTAAATTAATGTCAGAGTAAAACCCTTTCCTGGCTGGCATCATTCCTTTAAACTCAAACACTGTTCAGAAACTGCCATGTAAGTCCATATGTGATAATAAAATAACCAGTTGAAACGTGGAAAATCTTAGGCCTAAATTCTAGTTAATTTTTATTGTCTGCTTAAGAGCAAGCAAACTGGCCTATTTGCTAGTCCCTAAAAATTCCATGGTTTGCTTTTCTGCTTTTGTCCAGGTTGTCTCCTATGCTTGGATGGCTCTTCCTCCTGGTTTCCAATTGCTGTAACCCTCAGTTCCCTTTAAGGTTCAGCTTTGATGAGGTTTTTTACCCCTAGTGATATGCCTGTATTCAGAAATGACCTTATATTTATTTGTATGTTATATTATATTGTTATGGTCTATTGTTACATTATATTATATTGTACTATATTATACTGTAATATATCATATATAATATGATCATATTATATTATATTATCGATGTTAATTATAGATTTCTGATTTTACTTTGATTTTCTTCCATTTCTGAATTGTTTACATGTTCTGTTTCATTTTTCTCCCTTAATCTTCTTCCACACTCACTTTTTGTACAGTGTTTATATATTTTGTATTCACTTATCCCTATGCCCTTTTCTCCCTAATAGAATAAAAGCTTACTGGGACAAAGAAATTTTAATTTTTGTCTTTGCACTTAGCCCACTGACTAACACACAGTAAGCACTTAATAAATGCTTTTTAAATTTTGGCATTTATTAATCACCTATCATATACCAGCCACTGAGAGGGATCTTGGAGACACAAAGCCAAAAGAAAAATGACTCCTGCCCTAGAAAGCAAATATGGATGCAAAGAGTCAAAGTGTTTTTTGGAGGGGAGGAGATGCTTGACCTTAGTCTAAATGGAATTAGGAATTCTGAGACCTGAAAGTGAGGAAGGAGAACAGTAGAGGGCGTGGTAAGGAGCCTATGTCAAATCTTAGAGCTAAGAGATGTGTTTTTATGTACAGGAAATTGCAAGGGATCCACATTGACTGGAGAAGGAAAGATGAATCAGAGGAGATAGATGTGAAGCAGATTATGGAGAGTTTCAGATGTCAAGTTAAGGAAACCGTAATGTTTCCTAGAAACACTAGGAAGCCACTGAACTTTCTATCATCACCTGCTGAAATAAAACCTCAAAGGAAACAATTTCATTTCATCCCTATAGTACAGAAAGAAATCAGGATTTTTTGTCTATTTAAGCAACAATTAAATTGAGATAGAGACAGATGAGCCCTGGAGCCATCACAAAATGTACCTGGATGAATTTTCAGGGTGAGCATTTGCACCCCAGAAAATAGAAAGGTCTACAAATTGGGGCTTGATTTGTTGTTTTGTTGATTGTCTCAAGTTAAGGAATTAAAGAAGAAAATGTGAATACTGCAGATTAAATTTAAAAGTTCAGCCTACGTGTTCAGAGAACCAATTGTTGAATTAAATTTTATATCTAAAAATTCATTGAAAAGTTTTTAAAATGTTTTAAATATGTCATCTTTTTTTTTGGTTCTCACAAAAAGTCTCTGGAGAAACTGATATTATTGCCCCCATTTTATAAATGAATAAACAGAGGCTCAGAGGGTTCAAGTGATTTGCTCAGTTGCATACATAACAAATAAGGTGAGTTTCAAATACAGATAGATCTTCAATGCACAGAAGTCTTAAAATAGAGACTCTAAATCTAGCTCTTGATCTGCCAAACTACATATAAATAATAAGCATGTCTATCTACCTCTCTATGTATCATCTATCATACACACATGCTGATGGAAGCATGTATATGTTTAGAAGAATTCTCATCTAAGCATGTATATGTATAATTCTCATATATGTATGAATATGTTTATATACACAGAAGAATTCTCACATATGCATGTATGTATAGAGAGTATATATCTATGAAGTTTTGTATAGATGTGTGTATATATATGTGTATTTATAAACCCTATATATACATGTATATGTGCATATAGAAGAGTTCTCACTTTTATGTTTATATATGTTCATATATAGAAAAATACTCTTGTAGGTATATTGATATATGTGAATTCCTATATATATTATACATATTTATACATATATAGCATTTTCACAAATATACATATTCACATATACAGAACAAGAAGAATTCTCATATATGCATGCATAATATATACAGACATATATGCAAATATGCCCATACATGTATTGTATGTCATTTATAGAACAATTTTCATACACCTGAAACATATTTCATATGTGTGTATAGGTATATATGTGTGTGTATATTTATATATACATACACATATGAGGATTTTTCCATCTAGAAAACATTTTTTTATTCAACATTTTCTTATTCATCAATTTTATTCAACCTTTGTTAAGCACAACAATGTACCTGGCACAGAGTTGGATATTGGGAATTTCTTCATAAGGGTGAAAGATCTATGGGTATTTTTTGGTTCACATTTGTGATTTCGTTGGTATAGATATTTCTTGGTTAAAGAATCCACACCACCGATGTAGATCAACAACTATTTTGTAACTTCTAATCTTGGGAGGTTGCCTGGGGGCCATGGATGGGTGCAGTTGACTGGCCTGGGTCAAAAATACAGGCTGTGACTGGTGGGATTTGAACTCGGGGCTTCCTGCCTTTGAATCTGGCTCTTGCTCTACCATGCCATCTTGCCTTTCCTGTGAGTATTCACAGCTGCAGTTGAGAAAGCACTAAGCTCTCTTTGTAAAGACAACGAGGTGGAAGATGCTGTAGACAATTACTCCCTGATTGATTTTGCATCTGGAAAGTCTGAGATTTCAACCTTTGAGATCTAAGGCTCTTTTCTCAGGGTTATTAGCAGTGTGCTGACAGCCAGCACATCCTGGACATAGAAAGGGGCCACTGAATTGCCCATCTCTGCATAAGCGACATCTTTAATGAATCATCCTTCTTCTGAAAAGGTCAGTTAGAAAACAATATAAGATAAAAAGATAAGGAGACCAGATGCTCTTGCCCTCCCCTACATAGGGATAGCAATTGAGAGGTTTCATATGAGTCTATTTTCCATCTGCCTCCTGTTTTATACTTTCTAAAATGTCTTTTTCCCCCTCCAGAAAGTGTGAGGTAGAACTGGTTTTTCTTCTGCCAGAGGGAGGTAAAAAGGAAATTAAAATTTTATGGGGAGAAAATATCCTTGGACACTGGAATAACTGTGCCTCATCCAACAAATTGGGGAATCTAAGCATCTGATCGGATATAAAACTTTTACAAATGGGGAAACTGAGGGTCAGGCAGGTTAAGTGATTTGGCTATGTCTACAGAGTTAATAAGTAACAGAGATGGGACTAAAATCACACCTTTTTAATATTTGTCTTTTTGTCACCGGTGCCTGGCATATAGAGAGACAAACTTAAATGACCCAAAATCATGCAGGCTTTCAAAGAAAAGGTAAGATCTCAAAAACAGCTCTTGGGATATGTGTTTATAGTTGTTCTGCCTCTCTATCCTCTGCAGGAAGACCAATGATTAGTCCAGTTCCTTCTTGCTCCTTACTTCCTCCTTCCACTGGAGGGAACAAAAATGAGAAGATACAGGAAGCAGTCTACTGTTCAGAGCTTGGCCTTGGAAAAAATCTGGAAAGTTAAAATGGCAATATTAGTCCATCCAAGAATGGACATTTCTTCTTCTTGGAATGCTCATCTTGCTTCAAGGCTCAGCTCAAGTGCCTCCTTTTCCAGAAAGCCTTCCCTGATGCTTACATCTCCATCCTTAGATAATCTTATTTTTACTTCTCTGCCCACAAGGATATCTCTCAGTTGAATAGAATTGCCTTCAATGTGGTAAATCACTTAACCTGTCTGACCCTCAGTTTCCCCATTTGTAAAAGTTTTATATTGGATCAGATACTTCGTTCCCCCAATTTGTTGGATGATGCACAATGATTCTAGTGCTCAAGAATATTTTCTCCCTGTAAATTTTAATTTTCTTTTTTTCCCCATTCAGTTTTACCTCACACTTTTTGGAAAGGAAAAAAAGACATTTTTAGAAAGTATAAAAGAGAGGGTCGATGGAGAATAAACTCATATGAAACCTCCCAATTGCTCAACTGTTTAATTTTTCCTTTCTTTTCACAGGACCATAGATCTTGATCTAGAAGGAAGTTTAGAAGCCATTTAGTCCTCCATTCCTTTGGTTTACAGATAAGGAAGCTGAGGACTTGAGGAGTAAAGAGAGTTGCCTGATGTTACAGAGAATTAAGCATCATTCGGGTCCTATCTCCAGGGCCTATGGTCCCTCCATTGTACCAAAATATTTTCAAGTGCCCAGCCCTGCATCTGATAAATAATATGCTTGTTGTGGAATTGAATTGGCTGGGCAAGAATTCTTTTCCCTATACAATCAGTCAATAAGCATTTATTAAATGCTTATTATGTGCCAGGCTCTGTGCTAAGTTCTGAGAAAGCAAAGAAAATTAAAGACAGCTCCTGCCCTCAAGAAGCTTACAATCTAATAGAGATAGACAAGCAGACAAAAATATACAAATAAGCAATATACAGGATAAATAAGATATAATTAACAGAATAAATGTACTAGAATTAAAAAACTTCTTGTAGAAGATGGGATTTTATTTGGAAATTGAAGGAATCCAAGAAGGCCAGGCAGCAGACATGAGGAAGGCGAGAGCGTTTCATGTACTGGGGACAGTTCGTGATCAGAACTGAAAGATGAAGTGTTTTGTTTATGGAACAGTAAAGAGAAAAAGTGTGTGTGTGTGTGTGTGTGTGTGTGTGTGTGTGTGTGTGTAGAGGGGATAAACACTATAAGAAAACTAGAAAGGTAGAGGTAGGATTAGGTCATGAAGGACTTCGAAGATGAAACAGAATTTTTGTATTTGATCCTGGAGGCAATAAGAAGTCACTGGAGTTTATTGAGTAGGGGAGGGGATGACATGGTCAATATGTGCTTTAGGAAAAATAATTTTTACAGCTGAATGGAGGATGTGTTGGAGTAGGGAAAGATCCGAGGTAGACAGATCCACTAGCAGCTATTGTATCAAAAAGATGGCAGTGTCAGAGAAAAGAAGGATGTGTATTCAAGAGATGGTGCAAAAGAAAAATTGATAGATCTTGGAAAAAGTGAATGTAAAGGAGTGAGGAGCTGTGGATAGCACCTAGATTGTGACAGGGTTGTGGACAGTTTAGAGAGGAAGTACTATGCACCTTGAATTTAATATATCCTTTGGACTTCTCCTTTGAGATGTGTGAATGATTGTTAGACGTAGAAAAGGGGGAAATTGGAATCCTTTAGATCAGCACAATTAGTCACAAAGGTAGAGGTGGATTCTGGGTTTTTCCCCCCGAAGTAAGTCAAGGGATAATATTTGATCTCCTGGAATCAGCAATAAGTTAATATCCATCAGTAATCAATTAATATTTATTAAGAGCCAAATATACATGGGGCACTTGAGGACTCAAAAATAAGAATAAAATGGGGTCGGCCCATATGGAGCTTCCAATATAGTCATATGTGAATACCCTTCTTCCTGAGACAAATCCCTCTGACCAGGACCAGACTTTTGGGCTTTTTGATATGGGGGTAATTTTTTGATTGTTTAAGCTAAATTGAGGGGTAGAAATGGAGTTAAAGAATTTATTATAGAAGTACAAAAGAGTTATTCAGGTGTCATGTGACAACAATGATATTTAGCCCTGAAGAGAAGGCTGAAAATTTTATTTTTATTTGATTTCTGTTTTCTCTGCTAATGGGAATGATCTTTGACCAGGAACCGGAGATGATAAGAGAACAGTGAGTCTTAAGACTTAAGAGGGGTTTAAATCATCAGGTCCCAACAAATTAGATCCTAAGGGAATGGCATATATTATTTTGAGCCACCATTGGTGATTTTTGAGAGATTTTAGAGAAGCACAGAGGATTAGAAAGGAGCAAATGTCCCAATTTTCAAGAAAGGAAAGAGAGTGGTATATGAAAATTATAGGTCAGAGAGATTTATTTTGATTCTTGGCCAAATATGAAGCATATAATTGAAAAGATTGTTTATGAAACTATAGAAAGTTCTGGGCATAATGATACAAACCTTTAATCCCTGCTGCTATGGAGACTACTGCTCCTCAATTGATTGTATTTGGAAGTTCTCAGCTACAACAGGGTTAAAGCTGATTGGGTATGCACATTATGTCTTATTGAAGAGTGTGAGTATGTGTGTGTGTGTGTGTGTGTGTGTGTGTGTGTGTGTGTGTGTGTGTGTGTGTGGTGAACCTCCTAGAACAGGATGCAATCAAGCTATCTAATGAGGGGTAAATCTGCCTACAGCAAAAAATGAATCAGGTCAAAGATCCATACTGATTAACAGTGAGGTCAGGCCTTCGCACATCTGCTATGCTTTATCCGGACGAGTTAGGAAGGAGAAAGAAGAAAAGAGCAGAAGGACAGACAGACAGAAAGAAAGACAGAGAGAAAGAGAGAGAAAAAAGAGGGAAAGAGAGAAAGAAAGAAAGAAAAAGAGAGAAAGAAAGAAAGAGAAAAAAAGAGAAAGAAAGAAAGAAAAAGAAAGAGAGAAGGAAAGAAAGAAAGAACAGAGGAAAAAAAGGAGAGTGGGAAGAAAGGAAAGAAGGAAGGGAGGAAGAAAAAACAACAAAAATATTTATAATAGCACTTTTTTATTGTAACAAACAATTAGAAATAAATCAGATTCTTATTCATTAGAGAGCAGCTTAATCAAATGATCTCCCATGAACATAGTGGAATTTCATTACACCATAAGAAATGAATAGGAAGACTACAGAGAAACACGAGAAGACGCATAAGAACTGGTGCAAGTAAAGTAATCAAATCCAGGAAAGCCATGGACGCAATGGCCACAATAATATCAACAGAAAAAAAAATAACAATACCAAATATCTTCCCAAATTGAGTGCTGTGTAATATAATGATTAAACTTGGCCCCAATGAAAGGAAAAGAAACAAGAATCACTTTCCTTCTTTTGCAGCAAGAGGATATGGAATAGTGTATATTCTGTCAAATTTGGTGAAGGTGCTGGTTGATTTTGCGGAATTATTTTTTTTCTCCTCTTCTCTCTTGTATTCTTTGTTACTACAAGGGATGGTTCTCAGTGGGTAGGAGGATATGTTTGGAATTTAAGATGATGTGAAAGCATAAGATATCAATAAAAATTAAAAACTGCAAGTTTAATTTTGCATCAAGACTTGTAAGACTAAATTTTCTTTTCAGACAGGTTCAACCTGTTGAATGTCATAAAAGAATCTATTAAAGAAATTGAATTGGGTTTAGATTGGAGAAGAAAAGATAGACATGATAGCCATTATCAAGTATTCAAAAACTTAGAATATAGAAGAGTAATTATTTATATTCCTATTAAAATTTATTTTTTAGAGGATTAGGAAAAAATGAGACAATACTTTATACTTATAATGACCCATCTTGACTGAAGAGGAAATTAAAACAACAAATAATAACTCATGCCTCCTTTCCTTTTTTGAAAAACTGAAGGACAATAGATGTGGAATATTGTATTTACTCTAAGACTTAATTGGTATGTTAACTATTTCTTCTGAACTTTTATTTTTCCTCATTGAAAGAATGGAGAAAAGTAAACAAAAGTACAGAAATTTGGGAGAAATTACAAGTAGGCCACAGAATATTCCAGTTTGGTTGGAGCATGCAGAATATAAAGGGGCATTGTACTAGCTGATACTAAATAGATGGACATGGAGTCAAACCTTAGAGGGTCTTGAAGGCTGATCAGGAGTTTCTACTTTATTCAGTTAAAAATGAGGAGGCACTGAAGGACTTTAAATGGAAGAGCAATATTATAAGAGCTGTACATTAGAAAAATTACTTAATAGCTTTGCAGAGAATAGATGAGAGCTAATAGATGGAAGGACAAAGTGCAGATAGAAAGCAATTATAAGTCTAGGAAAGATTATATGAGGGCCTGAAAAGCATGAAAATGGAGAAAAGGGACAGATATGAAAGAAATTGAGTTACATGAAACCACATGATTTGGAAACTAAAAGGGTATTGGCTTGGTGGAGAGGCAAAGGTCAAAGATGCCTCTAAGGTTAAGATCCTGAGTGACTAGGAAGAAAGTTGTGCTATCAATACAAATAGAAATTTGAGTGGGGGATTGGGTAAGTTTGAGGGAAGACTGAGAATTGGAAAGCCATTCTGGTGGAGATCTTCCAAGTTACTAATTGGAAATGTAAGACTGGTCTACCAGGGAAACACAATGCCCTGAGCATCCCTTTCAGAGAAGTTCCCCATAATTATCATCAAGGCTTGCTATAGAGTTCATTTGCCAAGACAAAAGCCAAGATATTTCCAATAGAGGGATTCCTTTCTGCTTGCTGCATCAATGATTAGATACTTTAAAATATTAATCCACCAGTCAGCTGATAAGCATTTATTAAATATCTACTGTGTACTAAGCAGTGTACAAAGAGCTGGAGATATAAAGAAAGGTAAAAGAGTATCTACTCTACAGCAGATCACACGCACATGCAAACAACTATGTAGAAACAATGAGGCAGTTAGATGACGCAGTTTATAAAATAAAACCACTAAGACTGGAGTCAGGAAGACTCATATTTCTAGTTCAAATTTAGACTCAGATACTTTGTAGTTATGTGATCCTGAGCAAGTAACTTATCTCTCCCTCAGTTTCCTCATCTGTGAAATTAATTGGAGGAAGAAATGGCAAACCACTCCACTATCTTGGCCAAGAAATACCCACGTGGAGCCTCAGAGAGTCAGTTACGTTGTGCCAGGCCATGAATTTACAAAGATCTCAAAATGGAAATAGTTTCTATTTTCAAGGAGGATAAATAGAATGTAAGTTCAATGAGGGCAGAAATTGTTTCATTTGGGATTTTATATTATTACAAAGTTGTCAAATTAATAAATTTTTGTTCACTGGTGACTGAGGAAACTTATTTCTTGGGGGATATGGAATATAAACAAATGAGAAAATACAATGCAGTTTTAGGAGGCAGAGAACATCAACAATTGGGATGATCAGAGTAGCATCCTAACTGAGCTCTGAAGAAAGCTAAGGATTCTAAAAGGCAGCCAGGAGGAAGAAAAGTAGATTTTCTGTCTTAGGTATAGATATAGAAAGGAATGGTTGGTTCAGGGCATAGCTGCCGAGCTTGACAAAGCCATGCTGACTCATGGCTTTTGTTTTGTTTTGTTAAGGGGAAGAAAAAGGAATAAAGAATGGAATAAGTAGATCTGGTATATCTGAATTATTATTATTATTAGCAATAATAACAATAATATTTTACCTTCAAAGAATGTAAGTTTTTTTTTTTAAGTTTCCATAGAAGATGGTAGATTTTGTGGGCAGCAGCTAGGTGGTATAGAATATAAGATGTTGGCTTTGGAATCAAGAATCTTGTTTCAAATATTTCCTCACAGTGTGAGCCTATGCAAATCATGCAACCTTTATCATTCCTCAGTTTCCTTATCTGTAAAATGGGGATAATAATAGCACTTATCTCATAAGTGTTTTTAAAGATCAAATGAAATAATAGATATATTGACCTAGCAGTGCTATATTAAATGTTAGCAATTGTTATTTAGAACTGAAGGAGACTTCAGAAGCTTTCTGTTTCAGTCTCTTATTTTACAGATGAAGAATTTAAAAATGCTAAAAATAAATAAATAAATAAACTATAAACAGTTTTCCCAGGGAAACTGGATAGTGGAAAGGTTGGATTTGAACTCAGGTTTTCTTACAACTGAGTCAGGTTTTTTTTCTCCTACTCTGCTGTGCTCTCTCCTATAACTGGATGTACAATCCAATGGGGATTGAACCAGGAACTCCAAAGAAACCATTTGATCACAAGAATCATAGGTACTTCATCATAATTGCAACATAGTTTTCAAAATAATTGATAAAAAATAAGATTAGGTGACACTGAAATAAATAATGAAAAGGAGAACTGATCAAGGCTTGATAAATCCCTTAAGAAGAGAGAAAAAGGTTCTGGTTATTACAAGGAACCATCTTCGTATTTCTGAAGTGGCTTTGGTGACAAGAAATTGTTCCCAGTTTAAGGAAGTCATTTCATGCCTTCCCTACATGGGTGTATATTATGGACCTTCTGGGTTATATTCTTTGACAGGTAAATGTCATCTGAGGCAGTGGGAGGGACAGTAGGGAAGCAGACACTAGTCAGTTTCACCCTGACAACACTCTTTATGCTGTGTCTTCTCTCTCTGCAGAAAAAAAGAGAGAGAGAGAGAGAAAGAAAGATTTACATCAGCTAATGAAGGAGAAGATGATCCCCTTGCAGGGGAGGAGTGGGTAAGAAAACTGAAGAGATGCACCTGAAGGGGAAAGCCTCATCAAAGCAGTAGCCTTTTCAACAGGCACTTAATGCTGCCTTTCTGACAACTCAAAGAGAAACAGGGGGAGGTTTCAACATCACAGGAGCAGCCCCAGCCCCTTCATTCCTAATACATGACTGCCTGCCACCTGGAGGAAAGCATTCGCTCACTGTTTACTGGGAGCTTTCCAGCAAATGGCAAAGCAACCCAAATTCTGAAGCATCACTAGGGTTAGGAGATGTACAGGTGGGGGTGGGGAGGAGAGGCTCTTTACGATGCTTAGCATGTCCTCCTCTGGATTCTACCCTCACTGATTTGGATTGCTGCCTTCATGCTCCTTCCACCTGTAAAATCCTCACAGATGTACCTAGTCTTTGGCAAGATGATGGAAATATTTTTAACAGTAATTGCTTTTCTCCTATTTTCTCCTATATGTTCCCTTTTATGTACAAGGACTAATCAAGCTCATCCAATTAGAAAACTTGGTTTAAGTTTATAGATATGGATAAACAATAACTGAATTCCAGCTCAAAGAACAGGGATGGAGGGAGGAGAATGAGTCCTTAGGTTTAGCTGAAGGCATCAATCTGGTAGGAAACACTGATCTGTTGGGGATTTTTAGTACACTTTTCAGGAAACATAGAGAGGCATTATAATAGCATGCTAGACTTGGAAATCAGCACAACTTACGTTTTAATTCCATTTCAGAACATATTAGTTGTGTTGATGAAATTCCATCAGTGTGACCCTGGATCATTCACTTCATTTAGAGGGGAATTTCAAGCTCCCTAGGAGGCATTGAGGAACAAGGAAAATCTCTGTTTAAATCTTAGCGTTGCTATTTTACAGCTATATCACAGTCATGGAGAATAATGAACCAAGTGAAGTAGTCAAATGTATGTTATAATTATGTATGATATGGTAATGGTTTTTAGCTTAATAAAAATATGCTATACAAATTCAAATAATATGACACTTCAAATGATTATCTGCACTCATTGAAAGCTAATTATACATCCAGAGTGACCTTGGGTGGATGGCTTAATTTTTCTACCTCAGTTTCCTTATTTGGGAAATGAGAGGGCTAGCTTACACAACTCTGAGGTTCCCTTTAGTCTTAGATCTATGATGCTAAGATTGTATCAACTGTCATAGATGGATTATCACATTTGGTGACAGAGGGAGATTCCACACTGGGATCTTCTCCTCTTCCCATCCTCTCTCCCTACCATAATATTCAAGGAAACACAAAGGACTGAATAGCGAGTAGCCAAAGGGAAAATAAATGGCAAAGCACTCCAGTATCTCTGCCAAGAAAACCCTAATGGGGATTGCAAAGTGTTGGACATGACTGAAATGACTGAATATAACAACAAAGAACTGTATGCTAACCAGAGGAGACATAAAAAGGAAATGATAAGGTTCTTTCCCACAAGGAGATTGCATTCTAATGGAAGAAACAGTTTGTGAAGAATTAGGTACATACAAGATACAAAGAATATATAAAAGATATTCTGAGAGGGGAAGTCATTAGCCCTTACCCACTTGTATGGCCTCATGGAGAAAGCTTGGAATCACAGCCAGAAGGTCTTGCCTCTGTTGTATTCTTTGTGATCATATTTGGGGTTTTATTGGCAAAGACACTGATTCCCATTTCCTTTTCTACCTCATTGTATAGATGAGGAAACTGAGGCAAATAAGGTTAAGTGATTTGCCCAGAATCACAAAGCTAGAGAGTGTCTGAGGTCAGATTTGAATCCAGATCTTCCTGTCTCCAGACTAGGCTCTCTATCCACTGAATAGCTGCTCTATTTGCAGCTCTCACTAAGTAGCTATGTGCTTTGGACAATCCATTTCACCTCTCTGAACTTCAGTATTCTTATCTATAAAATGAGGGGGTTGTTCAAGATGAGATCTGAGGTCCTTTCAAAGTCCAAATCCCCTTCTTGTGTTTTTATGCTCTTTAGTATTTAGTATTTATTCATTTTGTATGAAGTGTGGAGGGCAAGGGAGGCTCCCAGCCCACAAATCCAATGAGGCAGGTAGGTTCTGGCAGATACTGGCTCCTGACTCTATCTCACTCAGTTTGTTTTTATTTAGTTGGAACATCTCGGTACTTATTGACACACGGCCAATAAAGAGAAATTAATTTCACACTCCATAATGAAATTTGTGAAATTTTTCCACTTCTCAATTGGAGATAGGAGACGGGATAGATCTTCCCTTGCAGACAGCAACCATATGGGGCTGAATGGAGCTTGGAGTGGATGCTGCAAAACTGTGTGATTGACCTTTCCCCGAAATCCCTTTCTTAGAACCAAGCTAGGCCATAAATTTTCAAGCAAAAATTTAATACACGCTCAGGGTGACATATTAATGTCATCAAATACATTTTTTTCCTGAAAGCTAAAACTTTCTTCATGCTATTGGAATATTTTCTGTCCTGGGTCTGACAGCACAAATTGAAGGATCAGTGATTTCCCTTCACCTTCCACCTTGATCTCAAGCTATCTATGGCTTAGTCTGTGAGGGGTACATTAAAACTAACAGTGAGTACAACAGTGATTATGGCTCTAGCTCCCACTGGAGGACCTAAAGGCCAGATGTTTTACATTGCCACTCTTCCCCTGGGGTTCTCTGGTATCATCACACATCTCTGAGTATCTCCTCTTTGCCCAAACTCCAATCAAATGTATATCAATTTTAAAGGTTAAATCAACCCAGGAACATTTAACCACTTATATTCAGATTTATAAAGGAATATTTACTTCAAAGAAATAGAAATATTAAACATATAATACCTCAGGAGAATAATCTCCCTTGTGTACTTTCTGTTACCTGGGGAGGGAAAATAGGTTCACAGATTAACTCAGTTCCTGTAGCATTAAGTCCTCTAAAGTTCCAAGTCCAAAGCCCAACTTGATCTTCCATTCTGGGACCCTGACTTCTCAGGTCTTGCCTGTTAGGCCAGCTTTAACATCTGATCTGAGTTCTTGGGTTCTAACTAAAGTCCTAGAACCACGATATCAATCTGGAAGGGACTGATTGGTACATCCAGTGCTCTTTTTACAACTGACAATACAGTGACCGGAAGAGAAGGAACGACTTTCCCTTCTTTGTACAGCTAATAAGAAGGAACATTAGAATGTAAACCCAGTTCTTTTGGCATTAAACCCAGCACCCTTCCAAGGGCTTTACATTGTTTACCTTGGAAGCTAAAGTGACTTTTTCATTGTCAGAGAATAAATTAGTGGAAGGACTGAGACTGGCTCTAATATTCATGGATTCCTACTACGGGTATCTTTTTCATAAGCTAATTTACCTTGGCTATCCCAGACAGGAGGCAAAAAGCAAGAGAGGGGCTAAATATCAGAGGGTAGAATTAGAATGTAAGCTCAGTGAGGGCAGAGGCAGTTTTTTCCTTGTCTCTCTGGAGTTTAACAGAGCATCTGGCATATAGTAAGCAGTTAGTAAATGCTTATTGATTGATTGAATGAGGTAGTTTGGTCACATAGAAAATTCAGCAACCAGAAGAGTTGCCCATTTGTCTGTGATAGAGACCTTGTGCCAGTTTTCACACAAAGAAATGGAGCTTTGCCCAGACATCTCAGATACACCCGTTTCAGAGAGTAGGATTCCCTTGGTACAGTCATCTTGATGAAACAACTTGTCTTAAACTCTGAAAACCTGCCTGATGGATAAGTCTTTGGAACTATTCTCAGCTCAGGAGCAGGCGGGGCAGCTGGCTTAGCCCTGCTCTAGGTGGGAGTTTATCTTGCTGAGAAGGAGATGTTAGGCTTGCATCAGAAACCAGTGATTATGGTGTTTCCAGATTTGACTTTCACATTTTAAAATGAGGTAGCATAAACTATCCAATCAGGTGAATTTATTAAGTTTCCACAATGGATCAGCAGCTATGCTGGGCCTGTGGTTGCAGAGCCAAAAAGCAAGAGTGGTCCTTCTCTCAGAATCGAGGGAGGGGGGAGAGAAGAAGGAAGAAGAAGGAAGAAGAAGAAGAAGAAGAAGAAGAAGAAGAAGAAGAAGAAGAAGAAGAAGAAGAAGAAGAAGAAGAAGAAGAAGAAGAAGAAGAAGAAGAAGAAGAAGAAGAAGAAGAAGAAGAAGAAGAAGAAGAAGAAGAAGAAGAAGAAGAAGACGACAGGAAGAAAATAAAATGGAGGAGGAGGAGAAGGAGGAGAAGGAGGAGGAGGAAGAGAAGGGAAAAAGGAAGAAGGGGATTTGAAAAGTATACTTATAAAGGATCTTACAATTTTAACAAAACATAGAGTTTATTAGAGGTAGCTGATGATGTAGTAAATAGAGCATCGAGTCTGGAGTCAGGGATCTGAGTTCAAATCCAGCCTCAGACACTTACTAGCTAGGTTATTCTAGACATATCACTTAACTGTGTTTTCCTCAGTTTCCTTAATTTTAAAATGTAGATAACACCTCCTAGATTGTTGTGAGGATCAAATATTTTTAAAGTACTTAGGCTAATGGCTATAGTAGCACATAGTAGCCACTCTATGAATTTTCTCTTCCTCTCCCCCCCCCCCCCGCCCCATCACTCTAAGGTAACTATTTGGAGCTTAGAATTTCCGTGCCAAAAAGGAGGAAGAGGATTAATATAATTTTTTAAAGGGCAGAAACCATCGGTTTCTTTTTTGTTAATTGGTTTCTAAATTATCAAGCATTTATCCTTTTTCCTTATTCTTAACTTCTTCACTTAAACAAAATTTCAAAGTCCCTGTAACACATATCCATACTCAGACAAAAGAAATCTCTTCCTTATTGTGTCTCATTTTACATGTTACACATCCTCTCTTTGTCGTATTTTTTTTCTTATTTTTCATTTTTCATCACTGGTCATCAAAAATAAAAGTTAATGATTACTTTGATTTGAATTCTTAAGTCTTTAAAATTATACAAATTTTCAGTAGTGATGTTAAAGTATAAATTATTCTCCTGGTTCTGCTCAGTTCAATCTGCATCAGCTTCTATCACTTTTAAAGTACATGACAAGTAGATCAAAAATCTACAGAAATATTTTCAGAATAAGCAGATATATTCACCAACTAAGAGGTACAGGCAATTAGGCTTGTCATCTCTAATAAAAATGACCTCTCTCTGGATAGAACTAATGAAATCAGATCCAAGGATGGCATCAAAAGATCCTCCATGTTCAACACTGGCCCAACTCTATCAAGGACATATATTGACAGAGAAGCATTGAACAACTCATTGAGTCATGTTGATTTATTTGTAGACCCAGGGATTTATGATCGGCAATTCAGGATCAGAACACTTCTACTAGAAGTTACTTATCTTTAAGGATCCCGGACTAAGGGCAGCTAGGTGGTACAGTGGATAGAGAACCAGCCCTGAAGTTAGGGAGAACTTGAGTTCAAATCTGATCTCAGACACTTAACACTTCTTAGCTGTGTGATCCTGGGCAAGTCACTTAACCCCAATTGCCTCAGCCAAAAAAAAAAAAAAGTTGTATATTTATGATGATCATTCTTGACCCCCCAAAAAGATGGAAAATGTATCTCCCTCTTCTCTTTGCTGAGATAAAGAACTATGGGCAGGCAACATTTCATGTACTGTCAGACTTGGCTACCTGTGTTTGTTTTGCTGAACAGAATTCCAAAGCTCCTCTTTCCTTTTTTGTTCTTTTTTAAAATGAAGAATAGCACATTATATATATAAGGGTGATTGTGGTGGTGGTATATTTGGAAGCCAAGATAATATTAAAACAAAAATAGAATATATATTAAATCCTATGTAGCGATACAATGTAATACTTTGTATTTGTAATATATTATCAATGTATCAATATATAATATACCATTATACATTATATGCAGAATATATTATTAACAAATATTAGTTTTGTATTTAATTACATAATTACTATATTTATAATTTCAAATGTCAAAATATATAACATTATACAATATATTGCATGTAATATAATCTTTTACTAATCTATTAATGTATAATATATTATTTTATATCTAATTAAGTAATTAGATAAAATTATTTATATTTATATATATCTTTTTTAAAATAAGTTAAGGTAGACTAATCCTTCTCCCAACCCAATCATTCGCCATTTAGGTTGTCTTAGGGTGGAAGGGGTGGGGCAAGACATTTTCCATTCATTGTTGAAATCACTCTTCCTTTGACCTGATGTTTCCTAATTCATACACAGATCACCTTGTAGTTGGTAAGAATGGGCCAGTTGTAGATGTATACTTTCTCCCCAGAAACAGGGAGAGCATTTATGTTTATGTTGGCAAAAAGTACTTATCCTAGTTTGTTTTTAATTTGTGGTTTCATTTTGTTTTTCAATCCAGACTTGTGCTTTCATCAGTAGAATGAAATCCCAGTGTGAAAAGTCCCTCAGCTGATGCAGATTGGCAACTCATCTGTAATTTATCTTCTGAAAAAGATGCCTGGGGCATTGACTGAATGAGTAATGTACCAGTGATCCCTGAGCCTCTGTGAATAAGGAAGGACAAGACTTCCAGACTATGGCATTTCCCTTCTATTTACTGCACTATGTTTCTTTCCCCATGTCCTAATACTGTTAAGAAAACTGATAATCCAACAATTAATATTTGCCTTGGGGTTCTGAGTCTGGAAGACAGTAGGCTATGTCTAAAAGCTTCTCATGTGCTGCCTACAGTCTGATTTAATCCAAAACATAGCTCTGACCCTAGAATTTCTTTGTGCTCCCTGTCACTGAATCCATCATTGCTACAATATGTAAGAGTGGGGGGGGAGGTATCATGTGTTCATTGCTTTGATCACATGATACTTCTTTCCCATTTGGACATAAGCTCATAACAAAAAAGAAAATTAAAATTAAATTAAAGAAAGGGGAAAAAAAGAAAGAAGTATCATGTGTTACTGGGTAATGGAGTTTTTGAACTATTCTTTAAGGTAAATCAACATTTCCAGACATTTCTGACTGTCATTTTTAGAGTAAAAATGAATTTAGGATTTCATGAAAGTCAGTGATGGAGAGGACTAGACAGATGTGCAACTGTGGTTGGCATAAATAGTGACTTTAAAAAGTCACACTATTTCTTACATACAGAAAAATGCTTCGCATCTAACTCTCACATCTATTGGCACAAGGAGGAAGGTCAAATTGGCATTTAATACTTTCATTGATTTTAAGTTCTCTTCTTGGATTTCTAAACTAGTTCTCAGGTTTCTTCAAAAGTTTATTCAAAAACCAGATCTGAAGTGTAATGAGAAAAGGCTGAAAGAAAAGATCTGACCCAGAGACATCAGGTGGTGTTTAAGAAGCAGGCTAATGACAGTACTGAAATTGACATCTGTCAGCACCTTTCATAATGCCCAGGGAGAAAGGCATGGGGACTATTTTCCTCCTGGCATTCAACAAAATAGGCTTGTCCTATGTTCAGCAGTGCTCCCCCCACCTCAGACAGAAGCCAAGAAGCTGATTCAGGAGGAGGGGGAGAGAGGGAGAGACAGAGACAAAGACAGAGACAGTCAGACAAAGGCAGAGAGAGAGGCAGAACTAAGACAGAGACAGGCAGTGAAAGTGAAGTAAAAAGGAAGAGAAAAAGTAATAGAGAAAGAGATAGAAAAAAGAAAGAAATAAAAGAGAAGAAAAGAAAGAACAGTGGAAGGAAATAAGGAAGGAAAGAAGGAAGGAAGGAAGGAAGGGAGGAAGAAAGGAAGGAAGGAAGGAAGGCAGGCAGGAAAGAAAGAAGGAAGGAAGGAAGGAAGGAAGGAAGGAAGGAAGGAAGGAAGGAAGGAAGGAAGGAAGGAAGGAAGGAAGGGAAAGAGGGTGGAAGGGAAGGAGGGAGAAAAAGGGAAAAAGACAGGATGAAAGAGATAAATAGAGAAAGAAAAAGTAAGAGAGAAAGGAAAGAAGAGAAAGAAAGAGAGAGAAAAAGAAAGATGGAAAGAAGGAAAGAAAAGGAAAGAAAGAAAAAGAAAATGAAAGAAAGGAAAGTCTGAACTTTGCTTTTGTTCCATGTTTTTACCCTAGAGGGAGAATGAAAAAAATCGCAGAGCTCTAAAGCCACCGTGAAAATGAACCATTGCTGAGGACCCCTCGGGTCAGTCCAGGATAAGGGAAGCAACATCTGCTAGTGTTTCAGGATGGTCACACTGCCAAAAGACCTTCAAATAACAATGCCAGCTCTGAAATGTGCAAGTTCTGGGTTGTTTTTAAAGATGTAAACATTCCTGAGAACTTTAATATCCCCAAACCCCCTATCTGCTCAAACTGGAAATGTTAATCATTTGACTTCACATGTTCTGCACCCCCCCCCAATAAAAGGCAACAATTTTAATTTAAAGAGCAACGGGAGAGTTGATGTTTCCCCCATCATGACAACACAAGGATGCAAAGGTTTAAGAACTGTATTTACTATAATAGTTTAATGTATTCTTGATTTCATTATGTTCTGGAGAGTGTTCTTGGATTCCTGAGTTCTAGTCCCACCCCTACACTCTAGCTGTGTCATCATGGGCAAATCACTTTATTTTTCTAAGCCTCAGTTTCCTCATGTATATGTGGTAACATATAGATAACACCTAGAATTATGATCTCAAAGAGTTATCACACTTAAGAGAAGATACATATAAAGGTCTTTGACAATTTCCAAATATTATATAAATGTTATTATTCTCTCATATGTCTGATTGGGTCACTTCCTATCCTACTATTCTTTGATAGTTACTATACAGTAGATTATTACACAGATGGATAAAATATCTGGCCGTAAAATATTAAGATGAAAGTCCTCATTACATCCCCAGCAGCACATAGAGTAAGTATGATTTGTTTTATTTTTTAAATATGATATTATTTGTTGAGTTGTATTTTTACTTATTTTGTTAAGTTTTTCCTCATTACATTTTAATCTGGTTAGGAGAATACTTGGAAGTGCTTATGGCCCACATGCTACTCATAGCCACATGTATTTGATACTTCTGTTTTATACTATTTTTTTTAAAGTCTGTAGTGATGTTACCTTTGCCTTTGCATAAACTGCATGGATCTTTGGGCCTAGGTTCTTTAATTGTCAGGTGTCTATCGTTCCAGATGGTGATGATTTACATCTTGCAATCATAAAGCCTTCCACTTCTATTCATGAATCTTGATAACAATCATTTTTTTTTTACTGCTTCTTTGACACGTTTTGGGCTGAATTCAAAATATAACAATACATGGAAAGCCTTTGGATTTCTATCCAGAAGATTACCCTTTGGGTTGTGTTAAAAAAAAAAAAAACCCAATGGACTATAAGTACTGTCAGACTCTACCATTGCTTAGTGAAATAAGCCTGCTCCTACCTACCTGGTTCAAACACGTTTATGTTGGTTTTTATCTATTTTTATGTGCTGGGATGATATCTTTTCCTTTTGGGGGGGGATCAAAATAATGTTAATGCTTATGTAATTGCTTTATGGGTCATAGATTTTTAAAATAGAATTATTCCATATTTTTATTGTCCGTTTTATAGTTCCAAAATTATATAAGTGAAAAGTTGATTAGGGTACCGCGGATCATTTTTTTCCCCCAGTTCAGTTGATGAAATGACAAAAGGTAAGGGTTAGGAAACAGACAATAAATTATTCAAGTCTCAAAGTGTAAAGTTCAGTGTACACTTTGTTATCCCATTACTTGAGAATGGTGGAGTTAGAGTCACCAAATAACTGGATAACTGAAGGATTGGTCATACCCTCTATAGACACTTAAAAAGCAAGATACATTTTCTAGGGAGTTAGTTAAGGAAAGAGATAGTTCTGATTCCTGGGAGATCTGCAGTGAAGAAGTGGGAGAAAATGGATTTCTATTGTTTCACACACCCACACCCCCATTAGCCATATCATCTTTCAGCAGAATTACCTACTAGGAGACACAGTTGAGGCAAAAGACGAAGGAGTGTGAGCTATGTGAATCAACAAGTAAGCCCACCCCGGCAGTTGAAAGTTAAGACTGAGCTATAAGAGAGGATCCTGCCTAAATGATCTGCTCACCAAAGATTCTATGGGCAAGGATGACAAATATGATAAGGAAAATTATACTAACGTCCCACAGTTTTGGATCTAAATTGCCTTGACATGGGGGAGCCTAGTCATTACATCACTCTATGTGTATGTCCCGTCTTCTCACTAATGCTGTGTATATTTGTGAGAGAATATTAAAAATAAGCATATCAGTGGGGTCTTAGGAGCTATATATCTATATCTATATCTATATATGAATTCAAACTCAGAGAACATGTTGAATTTAAGGTAGTCTCTCCTAAGGGAACACAAACTTCTAATTTTATCTGGAGAGAGGATATCCTAGAGGGACTTATATATGGAAAATGGCATTATGTAGATAGATTTTATTTACTTCAAGTATGTTCTAACTGAATTTGATTTCAGAGAGTATTAATGTTATGGTACTTTTGGAAAGAATTTCATTCAATAGGTATCTAAGCAATAATAAGTTGTTTTTGCACCATTATCCTCCTCCAGTATTTTGATATTAATGCTGCTGGTTCTTTTTTAATAATATTTTTCTCAATTACATGTAAAAATGGTTTTCAATATTCTCTTTTATAAGATTTTGAGTTACAAATTTTTCTCCCTGCTTCACTCCACCCCAGATGCAAGCAATCTGATATGCTATATAGGTATAATCATATTAAATATATTTTCACATGTCATATTGTGAAAGAAGAATTGGTATATAAAAAGAAAAATGAGAAAGAAAAAAACAATAAAAAGTGAAAATTGTATGATTCGATCTGCATTCAAACTCCACAGTTCTTTTTCTGTATGTGGTCAGTATTTTCCATCATGAGTCTTTTGGAATTGTCTTGGATCATTGTATTGCTGAGAAGAGCTAAGTCTATCATAGTTCATCATCATATAATATTATTCTCATTGTACAGTGTTCTCTTGGTTCTGCTCATTTCACTCAGCATTGGTTCACATAAGTCTTTCCAGGTTTTTCTGAAATCTATCAGCTCATCATTTCTTACATAACAGTAGAAATCATTACATTTATATGTCACAACTTCTTCAGCCATTGCTCAATTGTTGAGCATCCCCTCAATTTCCAGTTTTTTGCTACCACAAAAAGACCTGCTATAAAAAAATGTTTCATACTATATATGAGTTCTTTTTCCTTTTTTTTTTAAATGATCTCAGTTTCTGCTACCGAATTCGTCCTACTAATGAGTATTTTGAATTAATTTCTCTAAATATTGATTTAATTTGATCTCCTTGTTGTCCAAGGAACTCTAAAAAATCTCCTCCAGCATCACAATTCATGATCTAAATTTGTTTGTTTGTTTGTTTGGTTGGTTTGGTTTGGGGAATGTTAAGCTTCAAGCCAGTTTTTTACAACCTACTCTTTTCACCCTCATCAAGAAGCTTCTTCATTTTCTGCCATTAGAGTGGTATCATTTACATATTTGAGATTATTGATATTTCTCCTACAGTTTTGATTCATATAGCCTGACATTCTATATGACATGCTCTGCATTTTTCTTTTTTTTTCTTTTTTTTCCTTTTTTTTTTCTGAAGCAATTGGGGTTACCAATTGCTGGGTGACTTGCCCAGAGTCACACAGCTAGGAAGTGTTATGTGTCTGAGTTCAGATTTAAGCTCAGATTCTCCTGATTTCAGGACTGGTGCTCTATCTAGCTGCCCCCATATTCTATATTTTTCTAAGTTAAATAAAGTGACAATATGCAGTCTTGTAGTTCTTCTTTCCCAATCTTAAACCAATCAGTTGTTCCATGTTCAGTTCTGACTTCAGTTGCTTCTTGGCCTACATACAGGTTCCTCCGAGGCAAAGTAAATTAGCTAGTATTTCAAATTTCATTGCAATCTACACAAAGACTTTAATGTAGTCAATGAAGGTGTTATTGGGGTGTGTGTGTGTGTGTGAGAGTGTGTATGTGTGTGTAGGCATGCATTTTATTAATGGAATTCCCTTGTTTTCTCCTAAATCCAGAGAATGTTGGTAATTGGTTTCTAGTTCCTGTGCCTCGTAGAGAACCAGCCTGTACTTCTGGTAGTTCTCGGTTTACATGTTACTGAAGCCTGGCTTGCAGAATCTTCAGCATAACCTTGCTGGTGTTTGAAATGAACACAATTGTTTAGTAATTTGAACATTCTTTGGCATTGGACTTCTTAAGGATTGGGGAAGTAAACTGATCTTTTCCAATCCAGTGGCCACTGGTGAGTTTTCCAAATTTGCTGGCGTATTGAATGTGGCATTTAACAGCATCATCCTTTAGGGTTTTAAATAACTCAGCTGGAATTCAATCATCTCCAATAGCTTTGTCGTTAGCAACGTCCACTTGACTTCATTCTCCAGGATGTCTGGCTTTAGATCAGTAACTACATTATTGTAATTAACAGTGATGTTAAAAATCTTTCTTGTAGAATTCTTCTCTACATTCTTTCCACCTCTTCTTAATCCTTTCTGTTTCTATTAAATTCCTACCATTTATGTCTTTTTTCATGCCCATTTTTGATTGAAGCATTCCCTTGATCTCTCTAATTTTCTTAAAGAGATCATTTGTCTTTCCCATTCTATTGGTTTGGAGGCTGATTCTCAGGGGATTATTGAACAGTTATCCTCATAATTTTATCTATCAAATAATCTTTTAAAATATATATAATGTACTATATAAAAATATAATATTTATATATGATATATTTGTATATTAATATATAATATAGCATATGTTTATTTTGTCAAATGCTTCAAAAATAAATAAAAATCAATAATTGGGATCTTATATCCTCTACATCTCTTTGAGTCATTACAAAGATATGATTCTCTTTTAATTGAGGATTTTGATGCATGCATAGACCACTATTATGAAGTGTTTCTAAAAATGAGAAATCAGGTATATAGGTCATTTAGTGCTAATGTCCTCATTTTGGGTATTAGTATCAACAGTGATATTTCCTTTTAATTTGGGATCTTCCCTTCTTTGAAATAATTTTAAAATCTATCCATATGATATGATAACCAAACCAAAATAAACCAAAAAAAATGCTTGGATTTGGAATCAGCAAATAAGAACTTCAATGATCTTAAATCTTCCTGCTGCTGCTAATTTCTGTCTGTATACTCTTGGACAAGTTGCTTTATCTCTTTGTATATTTTTACTTGAAATTAGTAGATTAAATAATTTCACATGTTCCTTTCACCTCTTAAATCCTTATTCTTATTCTTATTTTTTTGATTTTATACATTGTGGAGATTCCAACATGGATTTCTTCTGATCTTTATTTTCTCAAATGTCATTGTCACTTGGGTTGAGTTATCCAAAAGTAGAATGGTGGACTTCTGGAGGTACAAGACCCTTCTTCAGAGGCCTTCAAGTAGAAGTTAGATGACTATTTGTTTGGGCTGTTTTAGCAGGGTTCTTTGTTGAAATAAGTATTGAACTAAATGTCATCTGAAGTTCCTCCAAAGTCTGAAATGCTATCATTCTAGGATGTTAACTTGGAATAAGGCATCCAATGAAAGTGCTAAATCAAAACATGACAGTGTTGTTTGAATTGGCTTGTCAGATTGGTAAATCAATAGAATGCTATGGATATAGTTTAATTTGATTTCAGCAAAACATTTGACAAAGTCTCTTGTGTAAACTTTGCAGACAAGGTAGAGATAAGGAAGCTGGATGAAGGGTTAGTTACAGCATGTGGATTCAGGAACCAGTTGAATGATTCAATCCACACAGTAAATTGTAGAAAGACATGTAGGGAAAGATGTTACCAGTGATTTTTCTTTATCTCTGGGCTGTTAAATATATTTATCAGTGACTTGAATAAAGACAGAGAATACTTATCAAATTTTCAGACAACAAAGCTGAGAGGAATAATTATAACAAATTTGGGACCCATAAAGATCTTAATAGGCTAAAAGCTAATAAGATGAACCTTATTAGAGATAAATGTGAACCATCTACATTTGAGTTTGAAAGATCACTTTTTTAAATTCAGCATCAGCATTTTTCAGTTCCATAAGAAGAAGTGTTGCTATATAATAATTGTATGAAAATATCAGGAGATTTAATGGTCATAAGTATAATTTGAATCAACAGGATATGGGTGTTTGAAAGCCTTTAAAAAGTACCCCCCATAGAGAAATAAATGCATCATGATAGTTTGTTGAGGAGACTCAAGGAATTCCTCTGATTGGTCCCAAGTTTTTCAGAGCCAACAGGATACCTATTTTTTTTTTAAAGAAGCATCCCTCCCCTCTTCTACCCCAGTCTATAAAAAAGTATTGCTTGTATTTTCTCCCTTGTATTTTAAGACAGAATACAGTAGAATAAAGTAGATTTTGAAAGAGAATGGAAGATTTCTCAATTCCCCTATGGTCCACCTCTGATGATCTGGGCATGGAGAATTCCAGTTTAACATTATAAACCAGATTAAAAAATGTGACATCTATAGGGTCAAACTCTTGGGGTTTCGTGTAAATCCCAAACCTTTGGACAAAGTAGGAGTACCTGCTCCAAAATTGACAATAATAGCAATACTTCCCACTTAATTTAAGATTTGCAAAACATTTTTAAATTACGATTTAATGGGACTCTCATAAAACTCTATTGTTATTTTTATTTTGTCATTGAGGAAACTGTGATTTGTGATTTGTCCAGGGTCCTACAGCTAGTATAGTGTCAATATACATATACTCTTTCTGCACTAGCAGCTGAACTTTTATGAATTTATGTTCAGACCATATTACCCTTGGTTAACATGTTTCTCTGCTTGACAAGATCAAGTTTGTTGACTGAAGCATATTCTGGGATTTTTATTTTTATTTTTGCCTCTTCTCATAACAACCCTTTGACTAAATTTGAGGAAATAGAGTGGATTGATTTTGTCCATTTCTTCCTTTTTCAGTTGGAGGCTTGTTTTAAAAATACTGGAATGGTGCCATTATAAGCATATAGGATGTCTTCTCACCTTTAGAGTATTTAGCATTTATTTTAGATATGTGGTCAAACAGGGCAATGAGTTCAAGTTTTATAGATACTTCAGAGAGATAGAGATGAGAGAGAGAGAGAGAGAGAGAGAGAGAGAGAGAGAGAGAGAGAGAGAGAGAGAGAGAGAGAAGTTACCCTTGGAACGAGTACTAGTTGCACTTGATTTGTTTTTTTTTGTTTGTTTGTTTGTTTTTGTTTTTTTTTTTAATATGATTCTGTTTGGTGCTAGTTCAGTCTATGGTTTTCTGATTATTTTCTTGAAGAAAATTTTTGTGACAGACAAACTTGTGGTTTCTCAGTTACCTACACGATTTTGGCTTTTTTCATTTTTAAATTTCAAACCTCACAAGACATCATTATTTTTACCTTTGAGCCTGGTACTCAGAGCCAATGTAGGATAGTGGATACAAAGCCAACTTTCAAACCATGAAGGAGAAAGAAATCACAAACCACTTCACATTTCTGCCAAGAACACCCCATGAGGAAACATATTAAGTGACTTAATCAGAAGCACCCGACTAGTAAGTGTCTGAGGCTGGATTTGAACTCAGAAACTTGAGTTGTGTGACTCCAAATCCAATGTCACTTTGCCACTTAGCTTCCTAAGTTCTTTGAGGTCGGGAACTGTATTGCGTCCATAGTAGCTATGGCAGTTCCTTTTAATGACTTTTTTTTTTTTTTGCTAGATTGGATTGGACCATACTGAAACTCTTTCAAATTCCTTTATTCATTCCTCCCTCTCAGGAGAATCAATGAAGAATCCATGAGTCTAAGAGAACTTTTACAATATCAGTAAAAATGTGGTTAAATTCTTCTAATAGTATAATTATGTTAATATGGGTAGACAGTCTAAGTGCAAGACCATTAAAATACATTTTTCTCAAGGCTTTTTACATTGGCATCATAATTATTTCTGGAAATTTCTTGCTCACTCCCTTCCAAATCAAGTTCTGCCTTGTAACAGAGAAAAATCAACCCAAGCCACTTAATACAGAGTCTATCTGACACAGTATTTCTAACATTCTGCCCAAGGAGTCTTCTACCTGAGGAAGGAAGCTTATTTCATTATCTGTACTCTGGGACAATCCTTGAATTTTTTCAATCACTCAGAATTCACCTTTCTTTTAGTGATCTTTTCATTTATATAACTGTAGTTGTGTGTGTTATTTCCCTGATTCTGTTTATCTCACTCTGCATCAGTGTTATACAAATCTTCTCATATTTCCCTGAATTTCTCATATATGAAATTGAGGGGTTGCCTATCAATTAGGAACTGGCTGAAAAATTTGTGATATATAACTGTAGTAGAATACTATTGTGCTATAAGAAATCATGAGCAGTATGACTTCAGAAAAACCTTGAAAGACCTTTATGAACTGATACAAAGAAAAGGAGAACTGGAAGAATATTGCACATAATGACAGCAACACTATATAGTGCTCAACTGTGACTCATTTAGCAATATAATGATCTAAGACAATCCCAAAGTACTCATGGTGAAAACTACTATCTACTTCTAGAGAAATAACTGGTAAGCCTTAAAAGCAGATTGAAGAAAACTTTTTTTTTCAAATTAAAACCTTTTATTTTCAAAATACATAAAATATTTTATTCAACATCTACCCCTAGAAAACCCTGTGTTCTATTTTTTCCCCCACTTTTCTCCCCATCCCTTCCCCAAGTCAGCAAGAGATCCAATACATGTTAAATGTATGCAGTTCCTCTATATATATTTCCACAAATGTCATCCTGTACAAGAAAAATCAGATCAAAAAAGAAAAAAAATGAGAAAGAAAACAAAATGCAAGCAAACAACAACAAAAAGAGTGAAAGCACTAATTTGTTGTCAACATTTAGTTCCCACAGTCCTCTCTCTGGGTGTAGATGGCTTTCTTTATCACAAGACCATTGGAACTAGTCTGAATCACCTCATTGTTGACAAGAGCCACATCCATCAGAATTGATTATTGTATAATCTTGCTGTCACCATGTATAGTGATCTGGTTCTGCTCATTTCACTTGGCATCAGTTCATGTAAGTCTCTCCAGGTTTCTCTGAAATCATCCTGCTGGTCATTTCTTATAGAACAATAATATTCCATAACATTCATATACCATAACTTGTTCAGCCATTCTCCATCTGATGGGCATCCACTCAGTTTCCAATTTTTAAAGCAACTTTTTTTAACCTTAGTTTTCCTTGTTTTTTTTTTTTTTTTTAAACTTTTTTTTTTTTTTTTTGGCAAAGTGGCTAATTTGGAATTATGTTTTGCCTGGCTTCACATACATAACTGACATTAAATTGCTTTCTCAAAGAGGGACAGGAAAGAGATGAAATTTGGAATTCAAAAACATTTCAATGATTATTAAAAAGATTTTTTTAACCATATAATAAATAAAATAAAATGTTTGCTACACATCATATTCTTGCTGAACAATGATATGCCACTTTGTTTACATAGCAATTTATTCAATTACTTCCCAATCAGTCTTTTTCTGATTTCTTTTCCAGTCTTTTTCTACACAAAGAGTATTGCCATGAATATTTCAGTATATATGAAGATTTAGTGTCTATATTTCCCTTATCTTAGGTATATGCCCTATAATAGGATCACTGGATCAAAATTTCTGTAAAGGTTAGTCAGTTTTCTCAGAAAATTCCACATAAATATTACTATTATTCTTTGTACTCCCCCTTCTATAATTTTATCATCGTCATATGAAAGTAGATTGTAATTGCACAAGGCTGAAGGGTATTTTTGTCGCTTTTGTGTATCACTGAAGCCCTTAAATCCCTACTCAAGAAAAGTATGACTTGGGAGCCAAAGCTCCCAAACTTTGGGACTAAAACTTGAGTTTCATTTGCATGTTCTATTTTATTTGGTTTTAAATGGGACCTGCGAGTCCATCATTATAAGGAAGCTTTTAATAAAGAACTTCCAGCATGTTCTTTCTGACTTAAAAATGTTGGTACCTGAGGACCAAGAAATTATGACAAAGGATCATAATGGTAGGTGATACTACCCATTTTACAGGTGAGCAGTTTGATTGTTGAAAGAAGCCAGAAAATAAACTGTTGTTTAAAGAAAAGAAATCAAATCCATCTATGAAGGATGTAAACAACCCAATTTGGTTGTGGAAAGAGACAGAAAATGAACTGCTGTGTATGAAAAACTATTCAAATATATGTATGAAGAAAATGGTTTTCCGTTAAAACTTGAGACAAGCTGGAAGAAAGATTAAGTAAAGAAGTAAAAGTATCTGTGTGAGGACGAGAATGACAGAGGTTGCAGGGAATTGTGACCCCTCAGCTCGTTTGCATATAAACTGCTTTTAGGGCTTAAAACTCAAAAAATAAATCATATACCTGTAAACTATATAATAATTAAATTAGGACTGTTGGTTTTGTAACTAACAGAAGGATCATTTTTCTTTACCTCACAAGGAAAAATTGAGTTACTGAGCAAAAGGAAGCTCTGATTTAATTCAATGAAAGTTGGGAAAAAAAACCGTAAGAGCAGTCGGGAAGGTAGTAGGAATAGAGCATGAAGATGGCTACAAGGGTAGTAGCTAACCAGAAAGCTCCAGCTGTTATGCTTGGGAGTTCTTGTTTAAAACCTATACTAGACTTTAAAGATTGACTAAAGAAAAGGACAGGAACCTTCTTACTGGAAGAGCTGAAACCTATTGAAATTTCAGCAACAATCCAATAATATTATCTACAATTTGAGAAAGATGAAGCCTCTCAGAAGTTACTGTGCACTCACTGTTATAATGTGATAACACTGAGGGTACAGATTTTTTACGTTTTTATATTCCCAGTACTTAGCACAATACTAAGCATACAATAGAAACTTAATAAATATTTGTTGACTTGGTTTGCTCTCTGTGGCCCCATTGCTGTTTGAGAGAGAAGAGACAAGCTTTGGAGATGTTTTCCTCAAGCAGGTGCTCAAGTAAGATGACTTATTTTGTTATTGTTGCTTGCCCTTCCTTCTCCAAGAGGACCATGACATCAAGGATGTGAGTTGGATTTAAGTGAGGGAGGGCTGGGCAAGGTCACCTGCTTTATCTTCCCCTCCAGAGATAGCCAGGTCTCAGCCGGGCCAGATATAGATCAGGATGACTAGACATGTTCCCGGATGAAATGGGAGCCCTCAGCTTTTGTAAGGTCTTCCACAGGTCTCAGTTTGATTAAGGCCCGATCCATTCAGTGATTCTTTTTACTGAGGCAAAGAATCTACTCTTCAGCTTAGTACCCAAAAATCATAATAAATAAATAAATGAATCTGAGAGAGAAAGACTCAGGGATTCTGGTCGAGCAGAAATGATTGCTATTTACATTCAATCTGAGTTAATCAAGACCCAAGCAATAACCAAATGGAGCTTGGCTTAGAACTTATTGGTGCCCATTTAGAATCTGAATGGGTTTTGGTTTAAGGCCTGATCCTTTAGAAAGAAGTCAAGTCAATAAATCCCAAGATATCTTGGGAGGGTTCAGAGGCACAAATAAAGAAAAAAAATGCTTTTAAAAGCATCTGTGGGTAAGAATATGATAGTCTCTAGCATCCTATTGAGTAAATCATTGGTTGGACTGGTTTGCGTTGCCCAAAGAGTCAGCTTGAAGTGAGTGACAGCTAATGGCTCGAGAGAGCTGCTTGTCCCTTTTGCAGTGAGATACTACTTTAGTGCCCTTTTAAGTAGGCTGCAAGTTAAAAGACCACAGAGGAGCAGTTTGGTCCAAGAATAGAATACTGACGGTCATAAGGGAATCAGTTGTGGAGAAGAAGCTTCATGTGGTGACTTTCAATTATTCATTAAGGGGCCAGGGACATCAATTCTAGCAGTTTAAAGTTCTGAGTGACACAGACCCATGAATTGTCCATAATTGTGTATTTTCTGTCTTAGGTTTCTATTAGTATGTTCTTTCTCTCCCCCACAGAGACTGTGAAGATGGGAAAGTGCCCAGCTATATGAGTTGTCATTAAACGGATTATCTATATCTGTATATTGATTATTGATGTTATGATTCTTATTGTTTTTGCCTTCCTTGAGTGTTTTATCTTTAAGAGTTAATATTGTCATTATTGTGAATGACTAAATTTATATAAATGTACAAAGATGGGGACTCAGGAGTTACAGTGGTGAGTAAGGCTCTATTAGAGTTTGAATTGTAGCCATGTAATAGTGTTCTTCCTCTGTAAATCCAGTGAGTCTGTTGGAAATGGACAATGAACCATGTCCTTATGAGAATGTGCAATGTCTATTTGGACTTTGGAGCATGGACATTCTGTAAGTAGGCTCTCTAAGAGAAGAATTTTTGATTAGTTGAACATCTATAGCTGGAAGAATGGGATATGGGATGGGAGAGCATTAGAATGCATTTACTAGTACATGAGTCCCTTAATCTAGCTTTCTCCTGCCTGCCTGACCTTCAAGAAAAAGGGCAAACTACGATAGACCTCCAAGTAGGGTAAGGCACTTAGTCCCTCTTACTCAAAGCCGACATAAAGTTCATAGTGTATTGTCCTGCTATTGTTTCTATCTATGTTAGTTCTATTTTTTAAAATAGCTTTTTATTTTCAAAATATATCCAAGGATAATTCTCAATATTCACCCTTGCCAAACCTTGTGTTCCAATTTTTTTTTCTGTTTTTCTCCAACTCCCTCCCCTACCCAGCAAGTAATCCATTATATATTAAACATGTGAAATTCTTCTACACATATTTCTATAATTGTCATACTATTCAAGAAAAATCAGATGAAAAAGGAAACAAATGGGAAAAAAAACCAAAATGCAAGCAAACAACAACAAAAAAAGGTAAAAGTACTATGTTGTGGTATCCATTCAGCTCCGACAGACCTCTTTCTGGATGCAGATGGCTCTCTCCAATACAAGATTATTGGAATTATCCTGAATCTCCTCACTGATGAATAGAGTCATGTCCACCAGAAATGATCTTCACATAATTTTGTTGTTGCTGTGTATAATGTTCTCTTGGTTCTACTCACTTCACTTAGCATCAGTTCATCTAAGTCTCTCCAGACCTCTCTGAAACCATCCCGGTGATTGTTTTATATATATGGAATAATATTCCATAACATTCATATACAATAACTTATTCAGCCATTCTCCAACTGATGGGCATCCATTCAGTTTCTAGTTCCTTGCCACTACAGAAAGAGCTGCTACAAACATTTTTGCACATGTGGGTCTCTTCTCTCCTATCTCTTTGGATATAGGCCCAGCAGAGACACTACTGGATCAAAGGCTCTGCACAATTTGATAGTTCTTTGGGCATAGATGCATATTGCTCTCCTGAACAGTTGGATCAGTTCACAACTCCACTAGCAATGTATTAGTGTCCCAATTTTCCCACATCCCCTCCAACATTTATCATTATCTTTTCCTGTTATCTTAGCCAAGCTGAGAAATGTGTAGTGGTACCTCAGAGTTGTCTTAATTTGCATTTCTCTGATCAGTGGTGATTTAGAGCATTTTTCATATAATTAGAAATGGTTTTAATTTCCTTATCTGAAAATTGTTCATATCCTTTGTCGGTCTATTTTTTTCTTGCTTTTTGATAAAGCATATTAGAGATGGCTAAGTTTTGAAAGGTTAGAAGGAGCCCTCAGAAATCCAACAGCTAAAATTTGTCAGAATTTGCCAAACATCGCAGCTTGATCCAAAGAAACTGGTGCTTAAAGTTAAGAAGACCTGAGTTCAAATCCTAATTCTAGTTCATACTTACTAGTAGGCTCACGTATATCTCAAAGATGCTGTAGAATTCACAGCAGCCACACACACAAAAAAACCATTTAGGCAAAGGGGCTAACCCAGTGGAGGATGACCAATAGGCCTCAAGTTCTTTGGTGAGTTAGGGCCATAAGTTCTTAGTTTTTTGCTATTTCTCAGGAAACCTGTGGGCTAAGCTGAATCTTTTCTCAGGTCCCCTGTTCCTCTGTTTCCCAATGTCTGTATGGTCATATCTATATTATATGGTCAAAAGACTTCATGTGTTGATAGTCCATTCTTAATTTATATACATCTTTTAGCAAAAGCCACAGTCTCTAGCAATCTGTGACAGGATATCTAAATTATCCACTATGATTACCATATTCATAGCCACATGGGAATTCCACAGTATAAATCAGCCCTAAATAAACACATTCTGCTCCTAGAATCCTTAAGAAATATAAATGATAGCAAATAACTCAGTTTACAGATGACAGTTCAAAGCTGCATATTTTTCCTCCAGTGAAAAATGGAAGATAAATTTGTCCACAGCGGAATAATTGTTAAATGGTCAAAGGATGTCCAAAGAGAAGAAAGAATAATGCTTGACATATGTCTCAGCCTCTTCCTGAAAGTGTGCATATCCAGAAAATACCAATATAATCCAGCAATTTCTTTGCAAGACAGCAAAATTCCAATTCAATTGAAATTGAATTACATTTTTATTAACCTTTGCTTTTACTGTATTGACATTTTCCAAGTATGTTAGAGTTGTCGGTTAACAGAAAAAAGAAAAACTTGCAAAAACACATTTTCAACATCCCCTCCTTTTGCAAAGATGAATTTGTCAGTAATTATGGGTGACATTTCTTTGAATTTAAACCTAGAAGAAATCTTAAGTATCCTTTAGTCCACAAATTGGGATCCAGAGAGATGAGGACACATTAGCACATAATAGCAGAGCTGAGATTTGAACTGGAGCCTCTGACATTGCTAGTTGAAGGTTTCTTTGCTGGACTTTACATGAAAACTGCCTCTTGAAATGAGAAGTTTGGGCTAAGTGGTCTCTGAAATGGTTTCTAGATCTAATATAATGAATTAAGTATCAAATTTTCCTAAGGACCCAAGACTCTTTTCCTAGAACTCTCTGCATTTCATCTTATCTCACTCAGAACCAAGGCTTCATGTTGTTTCCTGACCAACCCTAGACCCCTTCATGCTGTCTCACTCACACATACTTTTCTGCTTCCTTTAATATTATCCTTCTGATATTATTGGATTATAAGCTCCCTGTGGGCAAATAGATGACTGAAGTGGACAGTGCTGTGAGTGAAATCAAGAAGACCTGAATTCAAATCTGGTCTCAGATTATTAGAGCTGTGTGAAATTCTAGGCAAGCTATTCATCCTCTGCTTGCCTCATTTTCCTCTTTTATAAAATGGAGATAGTAATAGAATTTATTCCTCAAGATGGTTATGAGGAAAAAATGATATAATATTCATAAATCTTATTATTGTCATCATCATTATCTTCAAGTTTTATCTGCCTTATTTATATTACTTCTGGCTTGCTTCTAGTACTTAGAATATTTTCTGACATACAATAAATGTTTTATGTATTCATCTTTCTATTTATATACATCTATCTTGTTTCTAGATGTTAAAAAGAAAAGAAAAAGAGGAGAAAGTCAGCTATGGCACAGTGGAAAATCCTTGGTTCTGGGGTCTTAAGACATGAGTTCAAATATTGACTCTATACATATGTGACCTTGGACCAGTTATCCTTAATGTCTCTGGATCTCTAGTTCCTCATCTGCAAAATGAAGAATTGGAAGAGATGGCCTAGAAACTGAAAGAAGAGCTGAGCTTCAAGTGTTAAGGAAAAGATTAAGGTAGACCACTGGGCCCCTACAAGCATCTTGGAAAAATAACATTCAGGTTGAAGGTACTGATTGTACTTCTATTTTCAAGATCCAAGGGAAATTCCAAAAGGTCTATTTTTTCCTCCTCCAACTGGCCCTCCCTATGCCTATCCCGTAATTGGCACAATAAATAGGCTCTGCTTGCTTCTTTTACCTAAGGGTTTTCCAAAGTCTAATCTCATCTCAAGTAAATAGAAGACAGGTGTTAGAAACACACAAACATAAAATTAGGGCATTGAGCTCAACCTCTGTCTAAATGTTAGGAATTTTCCTGGCTGAGAGCTCTCAGATAGTGACTGTATTAATGAATTTTTATCTGATATAAATACCATAAAATAGCAGAAAAGGGGAGCAAGTGAACCTGAGGGCCATTATACCATCCCTAGACTTAAAAAAAAAAAAAAAACTAATTGCTGTAACAGATTATAGCAGATTATATATATATATTTTTTTTTTTCAGTTGTGACCCCATTCAGACTTTTCATGGCAGAGATATTGGAATGATTTTCCATTTCGTTCTTCAATTAATTTTACAGATGAGGAAACTGAGGTGAATAAGGTTAAGTAAATTGGCCAGGTTTACATAGCTAAGTGTCTGAGGCTGGATTTGAACCCCCGAAGCTGATTTTTTCCTGACTTCAGGCCAGGCACTCCATCACTATGGCACCACCTAGCTGCTCCAGATTGTATTACAGCATCAGGTTTAGAAGTATAAGGAACCTTACTTCTCTGGTCCAGCATCCTTATTCGACAGATAAGGATTGAGTCCAGAAGAATTTAAGCATCTCACACCATTAGAAAACATAGGGCAGGTTTTCTTGGTTTCCTAACTGCACATTTAGCACTCTATTCATGAAGGTTTTCCAGAGAGAGAAGAAGGTCTTGGAGGAAAGGGAAGGGTCCCAATGAAAGATTATACCCTAAATCATACCCTCAGGGAGAAGATAAACCAAGAGAAGAAAGGATTCTGTTCCAGCTCTTTCTAGAATAGAGGAAGGACCAAAAAGGACAGAATGTTGGCCAGCCATCAGGACCCTCCCTAATGACTCCCACCACTGGGTGGTTACATGTAAGAGCTGAGAAAATCTGAGACAGAAAGAGCAGAAACTGTGAAAAGCCCCGAGACTGCTTATGAGAAAGGAGTAAGGTCAACAACATATATCTGTCAAAATTGAACTTCAGCGCAGTGTAATGATATAATATTCATTGCAGTCTCAGTCCTTTAAAAAGTATACAATATAGAATTAACAATAATTACACATAATTGTAGAGATTGAATATTTTAAAAAAGAATTTAAGCTATTTTGTGATTCTAAAAAAAAAATATGTTCACACTATTGTGTGTGAATTGTTTTTCTTAGTTCTCTTCCCTTTGGAGAAACTCATTGTCTGCTTCATTACCCAATGTGAGGAACCATTAATCATCTCACAACAGCCTCAGGAAATAAAGACAAATTATGAGCAGTGACCAAACAACTTTGCGATATTCCCCCTAAAACCTCAACTCTTAGCCATGACAGTTAGTGATCATCATAAAGTCAACTGAGGGAAGAGTAAAATATGGCAGATTGTCAAAGTTTAAACCTAGATATTCACTCAATCTAGCTAGAACCTAGGATAGAGTACTTGACTTGGATTCATTAAGATCTGAGTTCAAATTCAATATCAGACACTTACTGTCTAGAAGCATTCAGCTTTTAAGTGTCTGGTTTTGAATTTGAACTCAGATATTATTTTGCAATTCTTCCTAAATTCAAATCCAGCATCAGATGTGCACTAGCTGTGTGAATCTAGGCAAGACACTGAATCCTATTTGCCTCAGTTTCCTCTGTATAAAATGGGAACACACTGCAGAAGAATAAGGCCAACTACTATGGTATCTCTGGCCAAAAAAAAAAACCCAAATGGGGTCATGAAAAGTCAGACATAACTGAAAAAAATCACTGAACAAAATAATATAGTCTATCACCAGGTTTTTCATATCCTAAAGTACTACATAAAATTTTGGTTGCTATTATTATGATTACATTCAGGATCTACTTGGTTATTGTATACATATCCTTCCCATGAGAAAAAGATATTAGTTTTGCTATTACTATATCTATTTTTAGTTTCAGACAAAAGCAGAAAGAAGAAAATTTATTAAGACTACCAATAAAGTCCGTTTATCAGTACCTCTTCTGAAACTGATTTGAGTCTCTTAAAGGGGTTTCCAACAGAAGCCCCTCATTCCCCGTGAAGCATCTCCAAAGAGCCATGTTATCTCCTTCTCATTGCATAACCCTGCTTTGTTTCTGCAAACTAGAAGCAAACAGATTCCAATCAGAAATCCAATCTGTCTTTGAGGCAGAATAAAGGTGCCTGTACTCATATTTGATTCAGCTAATTGCTGGATGACATTTTAATAGGCACCTAAGGGAGACCAGACTTGCTATTTCTATTTAAATGAAGCCCAGCTGGCAGCCAAGTATTTTGAATGTAGATTCCAGCAGAAACGCCTCAATACCAAAACAGAATAAAGGGGAAACACCCCAAGAAGTGAGCTACATTGGAGTCAGTAAAACAGGCTGATCAGAGCCGAGCTTTCCAACTAATACAGAGAACCCAAGGCCATCGCACTTAGGGAATTCTACTGACTGGTTGCTAGGAAATTTGAGACATTACAGCCTGTGGATCTTCAGTGTTGGTTATATTATGAAGGTTTTTATCAGAACATATTATACATCTGCAGTCATTCAGCAACCATATTTCCTGATGGACCCTTTCATCTTTCCATTGGCTTTGGGGCATCTCTTGTCAGGGACAGAAAGAAACTGTGTATTCAGTGAATGAGGCCAAATGATTACATTTCTTGGCTTTTGCCTCAAAAATCTCCTTCCTCACCTTAAAAGTGGTATATTTTTTGATGGCAGGCTCAGTCTCCAAATCATTTCCCAAACCATGACTGGTAATCTCAGCCTGGGGAGAAATTGATAGGTTCTTTCAGGAAGTGCAAAGGGGGCCACTTAATTAATAGATGGAAGATACAAAGAAAGTCAACTGAAACTTTCTTAGAAACTTTCATGGAGCTTATTTCTCCAAAGACAAAATTCTGTAACAATAGATTTAACTACAGATTTGTAAACTTTTATGATTATGTCATTTGATGCTGACCCTGATGAGGTTTTCTATTATCCACCTTTTATTGCCATTATCCACCTTTTACAGTTAAGAAAACAGTCTGAGAAAGGTGACTCAGCCAGAATCACACAGTGAGTAAGCATCATAGGCAGGATTCAAATTCAGTTCTTATTGACACCAAATCCCAACATCAAAATGATGATAATATTTGGAGTCTTTTTTAACCTCATTCTTTGGCCTTCTTCAAGCCCACTGTGGAGCAATCACCCCATTGGGGTATTTGGGTTCAGTGAGGAATACACTTTAGTCTCTAGTTACTTACCCCATATTATTTAGGAGTTCACAAATATAAAATCACATAATATAAAATCACACATATAAAATCATATAATTCCATAAAATCAATAGTAACGAGTCACATTTATATAGAGTTTTAAAGTCTGAAAGTCACTGAAAGCCTTACAGAAGTTAACTGGCTTGCCAGAGCTAGTCACATAATTAGGAAGTATCTGAGGCAGGATTTGAACCCAGATACGGACTCAAGTATGGGGCCCAGATCCAAATCTGTACTCTCCCATTTTTTCCCGTATGACCATGAGTAATCTGCTTAACCTCCTAGGCTCTGTTTCTTGGTAAAATGAGGACATGTGGTACTTCAAAGCCTATTCCAAATTCCTACAGATGTAGTTAATGCTAATAATGACAACAGCTCCCATTTTGTATAGTGCATTGTGGTTTGCCAAAGGATTTATATTTGTTTGGATTGTTGTCACAACTAATATTATCTCTATTTTATAAACAAGGCTCAAAAAAGTTGACTTAGTTGGAGGAGGGGTGTTAAAATGAGAAAAGTGCCACACTGAAATAAGCAGGAGTGGTGGGCAGTCCTGTATCTGCTATTTATTGCTAGGTAACCCCAACTCTCGATGCCTCAGTTCCTGATGAAAAGAGGATGCCCTGATGTCCCTTCCAGATACAGATCCATGATGTTACTTCCCCGCAATCAGTTAACAGTCTCCTACTCACTGGATTTCAGTGGTTCCCTCTCCATTCCAGGATCACATACAAAGTTCTCTATTTACCCTTCAAAATTCGCCTCCTCCTCCCTTTCCAGTCTTCTCACACCAGCCTCACTCCCCAGGATATACTCTCAGATTCAGCCACATTGGCCTCCTGCCTGTTCCATGAATAAGATGTTTTATCTCTCAACTCTGGGCATTTTCTCCAGTTGTCCTCCATGCCTGAAATATTCTTCTTTCTCATCTCCACCTACTGGCTTCCTTTAAAGCCCAACTAAAATGCCATCTTCTATAGGAAGCTTTCCCCAACCCTTCTTGATTCTAGGACCTTCCTTCTCTTAATTACTTCTTAATGATCCAGCTTGTTTGTCCATTTGTTTGTTTGCTTGCTGTTTCCCCCATTAAATTGTGAGTTCTTTGAAGTAGGGACTGTGTTCTTCTTCATCATTATCATCTTCTTCATCATTGTATCTAAAGAAGGACAAGAAGATGATGGTGAAGAACACAATCCCTATTTCAAACAAGCTATAAGTATATTTAAAGACAATATGAAGAAAACATGATTGTGAATATCTGAAGTCCAAGCTACCTCTCTAAATATGCATGTGTGTGTGTGTGTGTATGTGTATGTGTGTGTACCTGAAGCTTGGGTTATCTTCATTTTCTTATATACATATACTTAAATCTTAGATTTATATACAAACATATGTATATATACACATACATATATAAATACATATACTTGAAGCTTGGTAAATATATCCTATGTTTACATTTATATAGATATACATACATATATCCATATATCCATACACATACATATATAAGCATATACTTGAGCTTGATGTATATCTATATTTACATTTATCCACACATACACATAATATGTATATGGTTTTAGAAATTCACACTCACATTTTTCCTTCATATTATCACTAAATATATTTCTCAAAACATATTAGAGTTATATAAGATTTTGTGCTCCCTCATCCCAGTGCCCAGATATTAGTGCTTTCTCTTTCCTCGTTTGTATATATGCACATATACATATTAGAGAAAGAGACACAGAGGCAGAAAGAACAACAGAACATGGGAAGTATTAGAGAAGTTTACATTTACATATATAAACACCCACATAAGACATACATGTATATATGTGATAGATATGTAATATGTATATATATATATGATATAGATAGATAAAATATAGTGCTTCCTATGTTCCATGTACTACACCAAGTGCTTTATAAATATCATCACTTGATCCTCACCACTCTGTGAGTTTAGTGTTATTACGGTCCCATTTTAGAGTGAAGGAAACTGAGACAAATAGCAGTGAAATAACTTTGCACAGTCCTGAAGAATCTGAGGCCATAGGAAGGACCTGAGGAGGCTTGGGAAATACCATTCCTCACTAGACTTCTGTCATCAGTCAGTAATCAATCAATCCACAAAAGATTCTAATAATGCTTTTTGCTCTCGTTATAATTATTTCCAAACCCAGTCAATCAGTTAACAAATTTTTATAAGCAGCTCACTATGTGCCTGGGCTCATTACTAAGTACAGAAAGAAGGACATTGCATTCTAAAGTGGAAAACAACATATAAATAAGAATGTCTTAAAAGAGAGAGAGAGAGAGAGAAAGAATACCAAGTATATGGAAAGCCCTTAGACTAGCCTACAGAGGTGAATCCATTTTTCTCTGGGAATGCTTCAATAGCTTTTGAAAAAATGATTTTCTTCTTCACTCTCTTTCCTTTTGCCTCAGGACATATTTTGGTCTAAAAACATTTTCAAATTCCTTAGTATGTGAGAATCTTTTTTTTTTTTTAATAAACAACGATGCAAAGAAGGAGACATCACCCCAGAAGACTGATCTTAATGTGCACCAAAAGCTTGGGCAGGGATTTTTCGAAAGCGTTATTTAATATCGTCAATAATGGGGGCACAGTTTAACATGTCAAGGCCATCAGAATTTTAAAGAAATATTTAGCACTTGATGAATGGGAACAATAACAAAGTAATGACATGGTGGGGGGAAAAGATGTTAATTACCAACAGAAAAAGGGCATAGCTCAGCTGTGAAGAACAGTCTCCCCACTGAATGATAGACATGACTGAGAAAGGTCTAACTCCACTTCAAAGCCCAAACAAAAAATTAACCACTCACCCTAATTTTAGAGTAAAGATTGACAGCCGAGAAGGCTCTGAGTTAATCTCTCAGTTCTTTTTCATCGAGACACCGACTCCACAGCAGACCATCATTTGTGGTGTTGCCCATGGACCAATCAAATTTGCTATCAGAAATTTTACAACTTCCTGTATTTAGGGAACAAAGTTCCCTGAAAATGGGATGTAATTTTAGTTACTCATGCTCCTTTCAACTTGCAAACTGCATATTACATTGAGTCAACAAAATTTGGTAATTAAAACCAGTAATATTTACTACAAAGGAAATGTACAGTATGATGAATGGTATTTTCTCCCCTGTCTGAAGGTGGAAAGTTTGGGGGTGGGAGAATAACTGTATGTAGGCTATTTTGTTTTCTACCAATAACAAAAAATAAAAAGAAGGCATCTGAGGAAAACCTGGTAAAAATCTCCAAAATAATCTTCAAATAAATTATATAGTTTGTATACTTTATAAACCTTCTTATTGTTAAATGAACTGTCTGTTCTAAGGAATACAGAAGGTGCTTAATAAATGTTTGTTCTTCAATTGTCAACAGTCAAATTAATCTATAATGGTAATTCAGAAATCAGAAAGTATTGCTTGATACTGCCAGCTTTATTATTTTCCATATAGAGATGGGAGATTGTCCATTCAGATCAAGAATTTTGGGTCTTCTTTGAGTTTTTTTTTTTCCCTATCCCTCAAAGTCTTGGAAAGTTCCTTTGATCAGTCTAATACAGTGTATCCCGAAAGTATCCCGAAAGTGTATTGTTTGAAACATTTAAAGCTTTAAACTGTACGGAGACTTTGGGGACATGTATATACTATCACATTTACAACTATTTACAAAGAGTAGAAGGAGAAAACATGCCTTAATGATTTGAGAGATGGCCTTAAAGTTGGCAAAATCTGGATTCAAGTCCACCTTGACACAGACTGGCCATGTAACACTGAGCAAATGATTTCAGTGCCATAATGCAAATCTTTTAGACCATAAGAGAGCTCATAGGGAGTTTGTCCCCACCCGCTCCCTATTTCAAGGAAATTATTGCTTCAAATGCCATTTGTTTCCTAATGCATATATTTAATCCTCATATTAAATATCCAAGAGTGGTTCCCAGTTGCCTATCAGTTAAAATCAAAACTTCTCAACATGGCATTCAAATATAGGTCTGTAGTTCTGTCATTTTTATCTCATAGCTCTATCTGGAGTATGGCCAATGTTTACACTATCTTTAAGAACAATAAATTAGAAATTGGAAACTCTTCCTTCATAGTCTTCTCTCATAATACTCTCCTTATAACCTACATTCTAATTAGTCCATTGCTCCACAAACACATTTTGTGTTTCTTACCTTCATGCCTTTGTTGACACTCTTGCCTATGAATGGAATGTCAACTCCCAATTCTCGCCTTCCCTCCCACACCCCCATGTCTTTATTTGTTCAAATTCTATAGATTCTCCAAGACTGAGACAAATGCTGGCATCCCCATGAAGCCTCCCCTCATCTCCATGCCAACAGTCAAAAATGCTCATAGACTTAGATCCATAAGAGATGTTAGACAATATATTCTCCAACCCTGTTATTTTGTAGATGATGCATTGAGCTCCAGAGAGGTTTGCCCAAGATCCCAAAAGTGGAACATGGCAGAGCTGTGTTCCAGGCACAGATCTTTGGCCTCCAACGCTATTATTCTTTCCATTAAATCACAAGACTTAGAAAAACCTCAGCCCTCATTTTGTAGATAAAGAAATTAGGAATAGAGAAAAGCAATAATTTGCCCAATGTTACATGAATGATATATAACATTGAGAAGTTTGAACCCAACTCCTTTTCTCTGTGTTCCTTCTAAATTTAGTTAGCATTTTGTACCTCTTTTATGTATCTTTTTAATTCTATATTATAATCATATGTGTACCCAATTCATCTTCTTTATTACTATTTTTATTTTATTACTATATTTATTATTATTATTCATTATGGGTTAAATTTATCTCTCTACATATATAACTAATATATATATATATATACAATTATAGGTGTATATATATATAAGTTATATACATATGTATGTGTATACATATATATATATAATGTGTATACATACTTATGGATATATAAATTATATAATCATTACATCAATACAAAGCATGTTCAGGTTTCAGGAACCAACAAATACATATATGTGTAATGTGTATACATACATATGTATATATAAAATATATAATCATTACATCAATACAAAGCATGTTCAGGTTTGAGAGACCAACAAAGATGATAGGGTAGGAAGAAGTAATACAACATAGTTTCTCTACAAGTACTCCAACAAAGAACTAGAAAGATCACCATAACAAGATAGTGATCGGGAAGTCTAAAAAAAATCATACTGAGTCATTTTTCCACGCAAGGTCACAAATTCATCAACCAACTGGCCATGCAGGAACAATGGAACAACAATAGACCCTTAGCTCTATCATTCTTTCTTCATTGCTATATTTAGAACGAGGTCCAGAATGAAGGACCAGGCCAGGAACTACAAGGCAACTTGTTATTTTGGAGGCTTCCAGCTATCTGATAAAGGTTAGGGTCAGTGGACTTCCACTAAAGAACAAGACTGCATTTGTATTACATAGATTCAAAATGGGAACGGGAACCTGGAAAGTCTAGAAAGGCAGATATCAGACTGAGCTCTGTAGCAGAACACACAAGAACCTTTTAAAGTTTTTAATTGTCTGGTCTAAGCTGCTCCAGTGAATCTTTCAGGACATTGCATTCAATAGCAGAAGAATATAGTTGTTATTGTAAAATTGTTTTTTGGTTGTGATTGACTCTCAATGACCCCCCATTTGAGGTTTTCTTGGAAGAGATACTAGAGCAGTTTGCCATTTCCTTCTTCAGATTATTTTAGAGATAAAGAAAGCAAAGCAGAGAGAATTAAATGATTTGCCCAAGATCATCCAGATTTAAACTCATGAATGAGTCTTTCTGACTCCAGGTCCAGTACTCTATCATCTATGATTCCACCTAGCTGCTGAACATGGTAGCAACAGCCTAATAATTCAGTGAACAATATTCAAGACTGCAAAAGATAATAGAATTGGATCCTAACACAGAGTCCCAATCTGGGAAGTAAGGCTTGAAGATGAAACAAGAATGGCCATATTTGCTATTTAGTCTGTCTATACAAATGATGGACAAAATAAGTCAGAAACCATTTTAGCCAGAATTTTTGATTAACCAATTAGGGGATTCTCTATGTGGTCATAGGGCTAGAAAAGGCTTGGAATGTGGTTGTCTCAACTTTGATACTATGTAAAGAGGCCATTAGTAAGAGTTCAATCAAAAGCTGTGTCCTGCGTGGATTTAAGCTACTCCCAAATTACTTTTGCTCTGGTAAATGTAATCAACTAGTAATATTAGTTGGCAAATTTATGCAAAGATTTAGGCTCTAAGAAAATTAAGAATACATCCACATAATTTTATAATGGATGCCACTTAGAGATAAGCCATTCACTTAATTGAAAAGCATTTAAGTATTTATGCAGATACTGTGCTAAGTGCTATTGATACCAAAATAAAATAGTCCCTGCCTTCAACAAGCTTACCATCTAGGTAATGATAACTACCAGTACTTAAGTAAACATATACATATAGATGTTAGATAGTTTAATGGAAAAAGCATTAGCATCTGGAATATATAGCAAGGGCTTGTGTAGGTTGCAATTGGACTAAAACTTGTAAATAACTATGGATTCTGAGAGATTGAGGAACAAGTCTGTCATAGACAGCAATCCACAAAAAGACACAGAGTTAGGAAATGTAGTGTTATTAGGGATTAAAGCAATTTTGAACATGGAAGCCAATAGACTTCTAATAGTTTCACTCTTTGGAAAGACAGACCCAAGTGGTCAGAGAAGTAAAATAATATGAAATATGAAGAGTAAATAGAGAACTAATTAGATAATTAATCTCCCTTTCTTCATAAATTTTTAGAGAATTAATAATCTAGATTATTCAATTTAGATAATCTAGATTATTCAATCTAGAAATTATCTTTAGAGAATGAATAATCTAGATTATTCAATCTAGAGATTATTTAGAGAATGAATAAGAGAAATAGGCAGTTTCTCACAATATTCAACATTGGTGGTTAAATAAGGTAGCAGCAAGAGTAAAAATAATCACCTGATGAATATGTTCTGTTTGCATCTATGTACATTAAGTACAAGTTGGTTTCCAAGAAGAAATGTTTTAAGGAGGAAACAAAAAAATATGCGAAAAAGCGGATGATATTAAGGAGGATGAAAAGCAGAAAAATGGAACCAAAAAGAAAGGAAGTAATTCTTCTGGCTTCCTAAATCATGAACAACTACGGTGTAAATACTGAAAATTGGATCATCTAAGAAGACCTCAATGTCTTATACAGCGGAAAATGATAGTGGAGATAGACAAATATTACCAGGTGAGTGGTCATCCTAAATTGGAAGAAAAGCTGACAATTAGTGACTGTCAAAGCATAACAAAATAGTATTTTTTGGATATGACGTATAAGGGGTGAAGTCTAATGTCTTATAGGCATATATATGGGTTATGATTAAGGGCCTTCTGAAACTCATCACATCTGATAACTACAAACCAACTGCTCAATCCTCTGGGGAAAACACCATTAAAAATCTCTAGGCAAAGGTGAACTTTATTTCATGGTACTCAATGAAATGATGGATGTAATTACTGGACTCTAGTCAGTAATATTTCAAAGACTTGGAAATGGGGAGAGGTAAAATAAGAAAGCTTCATTAAAAAAAAAGAGAGAGAGAATGGACTTTGCAAAGTAAGGCCAGTGAGTTTGAATAGTAGAACTTGAACACTGGAGAACTTAGTAGACAATTATTTTAACTTATACCTGATACAAAATCACCACCACTAAATGCTCAATAAGTAACCATCCAACCTCTGTATACCTTCTTATAGCAGATATGCACCATCCTGGTTGCCTTCATCCTTATCTCCTATTAATGATGTTGTTGATGATGAAACAATATCCATATAGCACTTTAAATGTTACAAAACTCGTTACAAATATTATCTTACTTTATCCACACAACAATTCTGGAAGATAAGTGCAATTATGTAGATGAGGAAACTAAAGGGGGAAAAAAGTTGAGTTGCTTGTCTAAGGTTACTCATCTAGTAAATATCTGGGGCTGAATTTGAAATTAGGTTTTCCTGACTCCAGGCCCAGTGATCTAATCATCACATCACCTGGCTACTTATCAATATCCTTCCTAAAATGTGATATCCAGATAATACTCCAAATGTCATGAGACCAGGGCAGAATTCAATGGCAATATCACCACCTTATTCCTGAAAACTATGACTCTCAATACAACCCAAGATGAATATATCTTATTACTTATTCATAGTAAGCTTCTATTTTTCAGTCTTGTTTTAGCATTGTGTAAATGTGTTCTGCCTATTTTGGTCCGGAAGTTTTCCCAACTTTTTGTTTTCTTACTCCATTTTAATACAAATCACCATTTTCTAGGCACCATGGTAGCCAAGAAAAAATGCTAGATTTGAGGATATAGCTTCAATAGCATCATAACTCTAAAGCTTGGAAGAGGTCTCAAAAATCCGTAGTCCAATTCCTTATTTTAAAGACTTGTAAACTGAGGCCCAGGTTGATAAAGTGAGTTGCCCAAGATCACAAAGGTAACCAGTGGCAGAGATGAGAGTTAAATCTGTGTCCAATGGGGTTAAAGCCCTTCTTCTCCTGTGCTTCAGCTAGATCTTGTTTCCAATTCCTTTTATACTTATTAGCTGTGTGACCTAAGGCAGAGTCACTTCATTCTAGTGCCTTAATTTCCTTAACTGTTAAATGAGGCTGTGATGCATTTAATATTTTCTTCACTGGACTATTATTAGGATCTAATGCAAAACTATTTGTAAAGCATTTAGCAGAGCTTCAAATTCTATATTAATGTCAATTATATTACTCAATTCAAACAGTATTTGCTAAATCCCTACTATGTGCACAAAATGAATGACATCAGTGCTACACTTGGATTAGAATTATTTTTTAAAGAAAAGACGCAAGAAAATAACTGTATTCAGCAATTTTATTTTAATTTGACAGATGTGATAGAGAGCTAACCTCAATGGCAAGAAGAACTGGGTTCGGTTCTCAACTTTAATAAATACCTGATCTCACTTAAGCTCTCCATTTACCAGGCGATGTCTAAAACAACAAGGTGCCAATCTGCATTGGTGGAGGGAATTTCTTTGCCCAGAAGTTCCCTATGCTCAGTGAATCATAGGCCCAGTTGCTAAGATTGTTACATCTAGTATTAAACATCTTTACCGTATCCCTAATTTTCTAAATCCAGAAATGAAACACTCTCTTGCTTTTTTGCCTTCAAAAGGTCAATAAAAAAATCTATGAGTCCTTTCTTACTTATTTTCTTTTTAATCGAGTGCTCTAGACCCATTACATGTTGTTTGATGCTCTTAGCACAAAATCACCCTTATGGGCTGAAAAACAAAAATCTCCTTTTCCTTTGAAAAGTATACATTCTGGTTCATTCATGAGCTCCTTAATTTCTTTCCAGTGTCAAGTCAGAAATTGTCATCTGGGAAGAATATGTAATTTATTACAGTGCTTTGTTTTCATTCCTTTTTATTTTCCCCTACCCCCTACCCCCTAACAGGGGAAGGGCACATAGTTCAGTGCCAGAGACCAAATACATTAGCAGTCCCTTTGGTCAGTAAGGGATAGAATTATTGATTGCAAAATCTGGAAGAGGCCCCTGGGATTCTCAGGCCTTTCTTACTATTTTATAGGAAAGAAGGACATGTTAGAACATTTAAGTGATATGGCCATGATCACACAGTTCACAGATAACTTGGGGATTCCTGATTCCCAACCCAGTATCTTTTCTACTCTATTACTCTATTATGGGTTTCCCAAGCTCATAAGCATAGGGAACTTCTAAATTTTGAAGAGAATTAACTTGTGGTTATAAGTAGATAGGTAGGTAGGTAGGTAGGTAGGTAGGTAGATAGATCATAATCATAAGGAACTCCTAGTATGGAAACAATTTCCATTGATATAGATTGCAACTTTTCTGCAACAGAATCATAGAGAATTGTTACTTGTGGCATTGAGTGAGTAAGTAATTTGTTTAAAGTCACACAGATCATCTGAATAAGAGGCTGAGTTTAAGCCACGGTTTATCCAACTCCAAGACTGGTTCTTTCTTCTATTCCCAGGATGCTTTTCATAAAGAATTAACCATCACTCCAAAAAATGTAAACAGATAAAGCAGCCTGAATTTGATGTTATCTCACCAAGATCCATTTACAGAAGAATTAGTAACACAGACATTAGTGTTGTTTTTTGTAAGGGGGATGGAATTACAATTACACCATTGGTTTGTTCTGTAGCAAACCTTCCTTTGCCTTTCCTGTCCTTGCTCCCAGGAGCTCAGATCTGGAATTAAAACACCAGACTACAATGAAGTTATTATGCATATGCTATATATGCCTTACATTTGGAGCCAGGGTGGTCTAGAAACTACAAGAAAGGTTTGGGATTCAGGAAGCCTGGGTTCCATTGCAGACACTTTTTTTAAAACTCAGTCTCAGTATAACATTAAACACATCACTTGATCTCTGTATTCTTTGGCCAACAAAATAAGCCAGATCATGGTACACTGAATTTTTTCTCCATCTTCCCATTGAAAGTTGATCACCCTATGAGCAAAGAGGGGCACCTATTCCAGGAAGGGTGGAAATGGTCAGCATTTGATCACTTCAAGTTTTTAAAGTCCTTATCTTTTTTTGACCACTTAAAAAAGTGAAGATATTGTTATGCTGGGATCACTCGGTTCTTTTCTGATTGTCATATCAGAATCCTTTGTATTTGTCAACCTCTTCTGTCTGGGAAAATGTATTTGACTCTCAGGGTCTGAGTCACTCTCTACTGGTACATTAAGGAACAAAACACAATTGGCTTCTTGGCTTTGCCAGTTTCATCATCACTGACTGACTTCCTCAACGTAATGGTGACCTTCTCTGATATTCCCACCAACTATGTTCTTCGGAGCACATATTTCTATTAATATTATCAGGCTATGACTGAGTCATATGTCAAAGCAAGTTCAAGTCACAGCATAGAGGTTGGTTCCATTTCCCGATAAACCAACTAACAGTTCCTGAACTTTAACTGACAAGAAAATCCAAGTCAGAAATAGGCTGTTAGCCAGTTAAAGTGAACCAGGATATTTTTAGAGACCACTGGTCCCTAGCCTACTTCAAGGAAAACAAGTAATTCCACTCTGACTAAACTCAACAAACACTTAAAAATATATTTTATTGATATCTCTTGCTTTTGCAACAGCTAAATTTCCCTGTGACTCTCGCTTTATCCCATCCCAGAGAATCCTTCCATAGATTAAACATTTTTTTCAGCATACTCTTTTAAGTATTTCCTGGATATAGTTCATAATGCCACGCATGTGACAAAGTACAAAACTCAGCTAAGAGTCATTGCTCTCAGATTGTCTGATTTTTGTCTTTGTGCCTCAAGTCTATTTCTGTACATGTTGCCTCCATTAGAATGTAAGCTCCTTGAGGGCAGGCACTATTTTTTGGTATTCCTTTGTATGCCAAATGCATAATACAATGCCCCACACATAGTAAGCCTTTACTAAATATTCACCAATCAATTAATTACCCTGAATGTTTTTGTACTCCAATGTAATGTTTTGTTTGAATGTTTTTGAAGTGAAATTGAATTAATAACATGTTATCTGTAGTGAGAAAATTTCCTTAGTTCCCTCCTCTCCAATACTTTTATTAGGGATGGGAGAGAGGAAGGCAATCAAGGGTCAAATGAGTTGCCCAACATCACAAAACTATTAAGTATCTCAGACTGAATTTTAATTCAGCTCTACCTGACTCCAGGACTGATTGTTCTATCCATTGTGCCTCTTAAGAATTTACCTTAAGAATAGTTATAAACTATCTGTATGGACATGTATACATATATTGTATTTAACATATATTTTAACATATTTAACATGTATTGCTCAACCTGCCATCTGGGGCAGGGGGTGGAAGGAAAGAGAGAAAAATTGCAACAAAAGGTTATGCAATTGTCATTGCTGAAAAATTACCCATGCACATAGCTTGTAAATAAAAAAAGCTATAATAAAAAAATAAAAATAAAAGAATAGGTATAAACTAAGTATATAAAGTCTCTCTCCTCAAGCATCAAATTTTATAAGGACATTGTTGATAGTCAAAACAAAGTTCCTCTTTCCAAATCGCTAAAGAAATTACGGTCAGTATTATTTTGGTGTTATATATACTTTACTCAATATTGATTCTTCAAAAGAAAAAAAAATGTTTTGCTCTATTTGCTCTTTGTCAGATACATAGGACATATTATCCAGGATGTTTAATGAATCAATCAGTAAACACTTATTGAGTGCCTACTATGTGGCAACACTACTGCCTACTGGAATACAAAAAGAGGCAAAAAAGCAGTCTCTCAAGAAGCTTACAACCTAAAAAGGGTAGATAACAATGAAACAAATATATAAAGAACAAGCTATATGTAGTTTTTGACATAGTAAGCTCTTTACAGATTTTTTTTTCAACTAATCAGTTCACAGCATCTGAGAACAAGAAGGTATTTCAGAGGTCATCTTACTCACCTTCTGCTTGAAAATCTTCAATAAAGATAAACCCACTATTATTCAAAGAAGCACAGTTTACTTTTGGACAGCCTGAATTGTAAAAATATTTTTAGTACACTGAGCCAGAATTGGTCTTTTGGAAAATCCCATCCATTGCCCCTTCTTCTGCTCTTAGGGGATCAATAGAACTACTTTGCTGTAGGAAGGCTACAGGACGGTCCTGCAAGGAAGTGATTATCTTATCTTCTCTAAAACTTACCAAGTCCACTGTGAATTCCTTTCATCAAGCCATATATCAAAGTTGAAAGTGTTGTGCCCAATCTATTAGAGGAAAACATTGTTATCTATGGAAGATCAGAAAAAGTTTCCTAGATGTGATTGTATTTGTCTGTCTTTAAAGAATGGATAGAAAATCAAGAGTGGGATATATACAAGTGAGGGCATTCAAAACATAGGAAAAAATGTGAGCAACTTATGGAAGAAGGGAATTACAGAATATATTTGGGGATCAATTGTGATAATCTACAAGCAAATTAATAATATAACATTTCATAATAATCAATAAAAATAACCACTTAAACATATATCAAATGATATGATAGAAGTCAAAAGGGAGGAATTCTGATTGCTTGACTTGCTAGAATGAAACTCTGATTATAATTCTGGAATTCATCTCTAATGGTAAAATGATGGCAATGTTGGAGACACTGTAGAAAGACAGGTTTACTTATACACTATTGGTGGAGCTGTGAAATAGTTCAACCATTCCAAAAAAATGGTTTAGAATTATATGAGAACACCTGGTGAATTGTTCCTATTCTTTGATTTAACAGCTCTACTACTGAATTTAAACTTCAAGAAGGCTAACAATAGAAAGAAATGTCCCCAGTGTACCAAGATATTCAAAGCAGAACGTTTTTGTAATAATGAAAATCTGGGAACAAAGAATGAGCCAATAGCCTGAATTATGGTATATTAATGTAATTAAATATTGTTCCGCCACAAGGAATGATCACTTGAAAAATTCAGAAAGACATGGGAAGGCTTGCAGAACCCACTGCAGAGTGAGAAAAACAAAACCAGGGAGATCACACACATACACACACACACACACACACACACACACACACAATGATTATAATCATATGAATGACAACAACTGTAATAAGTCAGCAACAGGCAGATCTGCTGAAGTGGCCAGGTTCTAGATAATTTAATTTTAGAACACTTCTCCTTCCTGGCTGTTAAAAAAGGCTGAGCTATAAGCACAGATCATACTTTTTTGTTACTTTGCCATCCTATATTGGAAAGGTTTACTTAACTGTTGTTAAGGAAACATACTAAATACATTATCAACTACATAAGATCTTAAGAACACAGGCTTAGAGCTGGCCATTGAATGGCCAATGAATCCATTTCCCTCATTTGACATATAAGGAAAATGAGATAAAAATAGATAAAGTCATTTGCCCAAGGTCACACGATTAATAAGTAACTTAGGTACGATTTGAAACTGGGTCTAAGTCTAAGTCCAATGTGCTTGGATTGCACTAAATGGTCTCTAAGGCTTCCTCTGACTCTAGAAGTCCATGATTCTTTGACACTATGGGCAGGGGTCTACAGGTAGGGGTGGGGAATTACTCATTAGGAGGGATAAAAATGCTTCACTAATTAAAAAAAGTTAATTGATGGTGTGAAAAAAATGAATGAATGAAGTATTTCTCTTTGCTTACAAAGATCAGAAACCCCCAAAATGGCAGACTTTGAACAGGCATTTAATTCCTAAGAAAGAGGAGATTCTCATGACCAATTTATCTTCTCTCTCCAAGAGGCCCACTTGTGTGTTCTTCACATGGCATATACTTGCTTTTCTGTCCCTCTGGCCTCTTCCCTCTGAAAGGCTTTGGTGAGTATAGTAGTGGTCCTCTTCTATTTTTCCTTGTATATTTTTTTATAAAGGGAGAAGTTTTTTTTCTGAGTAAGAGCTTACTAATCCTCCCCCATGTAGAACTTTTCTTTGCTTTCTCTCCTCTTGGAAGCCTTCTTTCTGCACAAGATTCTGCATGATGGATCAGCATCTTTCTAGGACTGCTTCTTTATCTCCAGGCCTTGAGTCTCCTGTGGTCATTTCTGTGTTCCCCTCTCCCTCTGACTTCTTCACTCCATGGCTCAATCATTCTTTGGAAACCGCAGCATTCAGGAAAAGCCCCAAGAAAATTCTTTCAGAAGAATCTTCCTTGGCACGATGAAGATTCATGTTGGAAATTCTTTTTTTTTCCCAAGTCTGGCATTGTTATTTTTTTAGCTGTATCTTTTTCTTGAGATCTAGAAGTTTGACTAGGCTGGCCCCCAACAAGGCTAGGCCTGCCTGGGAGGAAGGATACAGCTGGCCTCAGAAACACAATGTCCCTGAGAGCTATAAACTGAACAGTGGCCCCAGGGGCCTCAACTACCTTTGTGATTGGCCAAGTCTTTCCACAGGAAAGGAAGTTTCATCTCTGGATCTGCTCACTTCTTGGTGCTAATAATCTTATTCCAAGTCAAAACTTTTACAAACCACTTCAGGGCTCTGTGTATAAAAGCATCACATTCAAACAACTTTATGATCCAGATTAGCTTCCCCAAGTTAGTGTGAGATTTTTAAGCAGGGCTTTATAAAATGGAAGACTGGGGATTGTGCAGACACAAATCTAGGTAAGGTCCCATCCATATAGTCATATTAATTGTGCAAAATTTCCAGATTCCTGCCGTCTCTGTAAGCAGCTAACACTTTTCCTCTCTTCTCTTAGTCCCCAAAAGTCCAGGCAACATTGCAGGCCTTTGGACAGATTCCACTTATCTCCCAGAGTTTTGTTTCACAATCAGATTAAGAGAAAATTTAGGAAGGATGTGTTAATTTTCTTCAAGTTCATGAAGGGCTATAAAATAGAAACCCTCAAAGGAAAGCACTAAAAGTAATGGGTAAAGTTCCAAAAAAAGGCAGATTTAAGCTTAACATCAAAAAAATATTCTAACATTTGAATGTATCCTTAACTAGAATGCCTTAGGAGACACTGATTTACTGCTTCATTGGAGATCTTCAAGCAGATTTTGGAAGACTATTTTTCAAATACTATATAGGAGGGATCCTTGTTGGGGAAGGGCTAATTGAGATGGACTCTGAAATCCTGTAGATGTTTGTGATTCCAAAATTCTGGCCAGAAACTAGAGATGTGGAGCTGAGTCAGCACTGAGGAGGATGGAAAACAGGAGCCAGATGTGTCTGATGAAGCTCTTTTCTTCCATCCACTAAAACACAGACACAGGATTCAAGATACTGAGTGATGTCAGCCTGGTCTCAGTCCAACTGGCTCTGAATGTATTTGGTGGTGCGATAAGAAATGCTGAATGCACCACCTGTCCAAATCGGCATTTACACATTCTCTTATACCTGGAATTCCCATGGTAGGGGACTGAGGGAGAGAAAGGCAGGAAAAGAGGAAAGGGTGAGAGAGAACAGAAGTGGGGGGGAGAAAAACAAAAAAGGAAAGGGAGGACTGGCTATTCTCAAAGGGAGGTCACAGAAAACAAAGTCATGCAAAAAATAGAGGCCTATGAAGCCTGAAAAAATTATCTCAGCCACCTAATGACTGATGAGCATTAGACTTAGTTCAAGAAAATAATTTATTTCTCAGAGTAGCCCCTAACAATATTTGCACATAGTAGGTTCTCAGGGTTTATTTTTGGACTTTATTAATGTCATTGAAGGGAATTAGGGCAGGGTAGAATCAAGAGAACTGGTCTTAGAGTCGGCAAGAGTTGGGTATGAGTCCCATTTCTGACACACATACTGGCTCCAGGATGCTTGGAAAGTCACTTAAATGTTTTATGCCCCAGACAAGTCTTTATGACTGGAAGCATCAGGGTATGTGATGAGCTGCTTTGCTTGGAATGCAGTTCATCATAAAAATAAAATAAAATCTGGCCTAAAAAAACATATCATTGAAATCCATAAGAATTTGGGACATTTAAATATATATGTGTGTACATCTGTCTTTCCATCTATCTGTCAGTCTATCTTTTTATCTAATCATACATCCACCCATCTTTCTGTCCATCTGTCTATCTACCTGTCTATTTATCTAACCACCCACCCACACACCCATCCGTCTATTTATCCATCTAAATACCATCTACCCATCCACCATCCATTCATCTATCCATCTGCCTAAACACACACACACATACATAGTACACATATAATGATATGGATATACATGCATACATAGGTGAACACACCTATGTCTTCATTTGTAAAAGAAAAGGATTAGACTGGGTAGTCTCTAAGGCTCCTTCCAGCTGAAGATCTAAGGTCCTAAGTCACTTTATATGACTGAATCTTGATTTCCTCATTTGTAAAATGTAGATGGTAGACTCAATTCCTGTAGGTTCCTTTCAACTTTACAACTATGATTCAAGGATGCCCCCAAAACCCCTAGACAACAGGCTGACATTTTTCATATGAATGGGATCCATTTGTTAATATTCTACGTGTTTCTCTGTTAATTGCTTATATTAAATCACAAAATAGCCCAAGTACAGAAGAATCAGCTCAATGTGATAGCATTAGTATACTGTTGTTCTTTAGTCATTTTCAGTCATATCTAACTCTTTGTGACTCCATGTGGGGTTTTTTTGACAAAGTGATTTGCCATTTCCTTCTCCAGGTAGTTTTACAGATGAGGAAACTGAGGTAAACAGGATTAAGTGACTTGTCCAGGGCCACACAGCTAGCAAGTATCTGAGGCCAGATTTGAACTCCAGAAGATGAGTATCCCTGACTTTAGGCCCCGTACTCTGATCACTGTGCTACCTAGCTCTAGGTGAACATTAATATTTGAGTGGGTTTGTGATCAGCTGAATTTAATGAAGGTGGAGAACAATTTTAAATTTAAAAATTCCAAGACTTCTTCAAAATTAAATTTTTCTTACAAAAAATTGTGGCTGGAAGAAAAACTGAGAGAATATTCTGGTTCAACCTCCTGATAATCACTCCAAGGTATCATTATATGAGAAAATCTCTTATTATTAATATGCTCTACCATCCTGGGGTAAAAGGAGAAAGAATACACAGATCAATTTTCCTCCATAATATATGGTGGGGGTCTTTATTAGATCTGTAATTGTTTTTTGCTCCTTTGTTTCTATTTATTAGTGAAAGACCAATAGTGGACTTGGCCAGGCACCAGTTCATGTCTGGGACATAGAAAATGAATTCACACACAATTGTATTTTGATGGAAGCAGGGAAATAGGCTCATTCTACCTTCTGGCTTTATACTTTTCTAGGGAGATTTAACCTGAGCTGAATATTATGTCTTTGTAAGTAAAATAACAGTTTCTGGACTGCTACTGAGATATAGCCTCTGCATGCAAGAGAACATGCTTTCATTTAGAAATTGTTCACAACTCACTGCTCAGATCTTGCCACAAGAGAGAAAGGACTAGATGCACTGTGTTGTCATTGTTTTCTCCCTGGCAGGCACTTGAGAAAATTTCATTTCACAGAACCAGAGATGGATGGGAAAACAGCATTTGGTTCAACCTTCTAAGGATCTCGCTGTGTAACCCTACACAAGTCACTTACCAGTCTCCTCAAGGATGTTTTACATCAAGTAAAAAAAAAAAAAGCTATCAAGCCTTCTAAGGTCTTTCCCACGTCAAAATATATGATTCCATTGTTAGCGCTGAGGTTCCACTTCCCCAACCCAATGAATGTATTTAATTGACTCATATGAACGATGAAGTTTCAAACAGATGAATAGGAAGGTTTACATTATGTTATCCTTTATGATGGATGACTTTCTTTCATTCAGTTAAGAAGAGACAGAAGTGACTGTTGTATTTGGCTGACTAAAAATGTTGATCCTGCCTCAGGGGGATTTAAAGAGCTGAGGAACTATAAGACTTACTTTATCCAAAAGCTAAGCCAGAAAGTTTTGGAAATTTCCAGGCTTGGAAGCACTTTAAGAAAGGAGATACTTACTTCTCTACTAAAGGACAGCAAGAGTAAAAGAATGACTTCAGAGGGAGTTTTCATGCCTCCTAGCTCAGACCATGTTCTCAGAGAGACTAGACTATTTGGAAACAACATATCCAAGCAGGAGTAGAGAGAGAGAGCTACATCAAAGTCAAACATAGACACAGGGTAGGTGTAAAAGAAAAAAAAAACATCTGAGCAAAGAAATAGCTTCAAGAGGTATAGACCTTTGAAAAGTATGCTAGATTCACAAAAGGATTTCTAGGAACCAAAAATTTTGAGTTTACTTTTTGGCCACATAGATGCATCACTACTATATCAAAGCTATATGACACCAGATAAGTTGTTTAATTTCTCATTGCCTTAGATACCCTTTTAGATGTTTAGTTACAAATAAATTTGCCCTGCAGGGATAACACCCCCAACCTCAAAAATATCTTAAGAAGATTTTTCCCCCTTGTCTCAAGTTAATATCTGCCCATTGGCAAACTCTCTCTCTCTGCCAATTTCAGATAGATACATAGATAAATAGATGATAGATAGATAGATAGATAGATAGACAGACAGACAGGTGGTTAGATGGGTAGATGAGTGGATGAGTAGATAGATAGATAGATAGATAGAGTGGATGGATAGAAAGAAAAATAGAATACATATACAAACAGGTTAATAGATAGGATAGATTGCAGACAGGATGGAGGGGTGGATGGATGGATGGATGGATATAGACAGAAAGAGAGGATGAATTGATAGAGAGGATAGATAGACAGACAGGATAGATAGATAACATTGATGGATAGATAAAAAAAGAAAAATAGATAAATAGATATACAGACAGATAGGATAGATGGATAGATAGAAAGAAAAGCAGATAGATATACAAACAGATAAGATAGATAGCATGGATGGATAGATAGAAAGAAAATAGACAGATAGACAGACAGAAACAGACAGGATAGATAGACAAGATGAATGCATAGACAGGATAGATAGATAAGATAAATAGATAGGCTAGATGGATATTGATAGATAGATAAGATAGATAGATAGATAACCAGGTGGTTGGATAGGTGGGTGAGTGGATGAATGGATAGATGACAGATAGATAGATAGATAGATAGAGTGAATGGATAGAAAGAAAAAATAGAATACATAGACAAACAGGTTAGCTAGATAGGATAAATAGCAGACAAGATGGAGGGATGGATGGAGGGAGTGATGGATATAGAAAAATAGGATGAATGGATAGAGAGGATAGATAGACAGCATTGACGGATATATAGATAGTAAGAAAATAGATAAACAGACAGACAGGATAGATAGATAGATAGATAGCATGGATAGCATGGATGGATAGATAAAAAGAAAAAAAAGCAGATACATAGATATGCAGATAAGATAGAATGGATGGATAGATAGAAAGAAAATAGACAGAAAGACAGACATACAGGCTAGATAGATAGGATGAATGCATAGATAGATAAGATAGATAAACAGATTGGATGGATGGATGGGTAGATAGATAGACAAAATAGATAGATAAGATAGACAGGATGGATGGATAGATGGATGATAGATATACAGACAGACAGGATAGATAGGATGGACATGCAGACATGATAAACAGATTGACAGACAGATGGGATGGATAGATAGATAGATAAATGGAAATAGAGATCCTAGACTTAGTGAGGGAAGGGACCCCTGAAACCATCTAGTCTAAAGACAAATTTTATAGATGATGAAAATGAAACCCAAAGTTAAATGATCTTCCAAGAACACACAGGTACTAAGAGAAATGGTTAGCTGGGATTTTAACCAAAATTATCTTACTTCAGTATTAGTTAGTTATTAATATTCCAACACTGTGGTTTATCATCCCCCTCCCCACCTGATCACAACATTTTGGATAATTCTCCCAAAGCCAAACAAATCCTTTGTTCTTTTTCTCCATAGTTCCTTGCACAATTCATACTATGTCTTCTACTTTCAAATCTCCCCTCCACCCTGTCCATTAATGAATCAACCTTGAAACAGCAGAACAGGCCTCTCAATCAAAATATAAGGACTCTCCTTGCAGCCTTGATACCACTCATGGTCTCTGTACAATGTCCAGTGAAATACAGCCACAGCCTGGATGAGATGAAGCCAGGCTGGGTACAGTGTGTTTCATCCTTGACCTTTCCAGCTACCATCCTACCCCTGGCATTTAGGAGTAAGGGCAACTGGGGAGAGGGTGGACTTCTCCATATACTTGCAAGGAAAATATGTATCCTTTCCCAGATGGCCAGGCAATTTTCAGAGAAGATATACTGCCCCCAGGGAGCTTCCTTCGGGATTTGTTCTCATTAAATGGCAGGAGGTGAGGAGATAGCACTCCATCTCAGGGAGAGACAAACCCCTCCCTGACTTCCCAGGGGGAGCTGGCAAGGACGGCAGCTGTCATACTTCCAAGTTCCATAATTCCCCCATGACATCACTGGTTTCCCAGCACGGTCAGCCACATACTCGCTTCTCCCTTAGTGACACTGTTGGGAATGGATCATAGCTTTGCACGTCAACTCCAAACAGGGAGACTGAACACCAACGTATTGACTCTGAGTCTTTAGCCAGAGGAAGCTACTGATGATGAAAGTGCTGCTGGGAACTGTCTACTAGGAAACATTCTGTCCAGCTCCAAGGATGAGCAGAGTACAGAAATTTAGATCAGATTGATTCACCATAGATCAATTTTTGGTCAAGGCCACAGCCTGGTCATTCAAAATAATCTCAGTGGTATTGCTAATGCTGCCTAGAGCCTTTCCTTTTCTATTGGGTCAGTGATCTGATTCCTAACTCTGTGACCCTGGATAAGTCCTGTAAACTCTCTAACACTTTTCCTTATTTGTAGAATGATTTGGAAATCTAACTTTGATACTGCCAGAAGATTGCTTTGCTAATCCATGAGATGATGAGTTAAGGTCTAGCACTCTGCCTTGTCATTCAAATTATTGAATTTATTATTGGATTGAATTAAATTGCAAATACTTTGTAAATCTCAATAATAATAGTAAGGATTTCTCAAGGTTGTTAAGAAGATCAATAGTCACAATATATGCTGTCCATAGCCAATCTTAAAAGCAACAGAAAGGTGAATGTTTATTTATTTTGCTTACAAATGTTTATTAATTTATTTTATTTACTTAACAAAATATGGACTATAAAGAACAATGTCTCCTTAGAATAATAAAGTCTTGGTAGAGAAACTTCCCCTACCAATGAAGATTTGCCATTTTCTCCTCTAATTTGTAATCTTAGATTCTTGGGCAATTGAAAAGAAGTCTTTATCATCTGTTATTTCACATCACCACCATCATCATCATTGCTCATCTTGTTCCTCTTTTCCATTTTTCCTCTGTTTCAATGAGGTTAACTGCTCTTGGAACAAGCTAGTGTGTGTGTTAATATTCTTTTATAGTGGATGCTCTTTGGCCTGTTTCAAAGAAGGATAAAAAATAAGTGATGTAATTGAGATAAAGTAACGGGATGTTCAGCCTCATCTTCTATATGTCTATTGAAAACATCCTGGGTGCAACTCCGGAACAAACCAAGAAGCTCTGTATTCTATCTCATTCTCATGTGATTTTCAATCCTGCAGCTACATCTCAATATTTTGAGAACTTTTAATCCCCATTGGTTTGAAAATTAGAATGTCTTTGCCAAAATCTATTAATAAGGGAATAGCTAGAAGGGGCAGTGGATAGAGCACTGGACCAGGAGTCAAGAAGAACTGAGTTCAAATCTGATCTCAGACACTTCCTAGCTGTGTGACTCTGAGCAAGTCAATCTTGTTTGCCACAGTTTCCTCATCTGTAAAAAGAGCTGGAAAGAAAATGGTAAACCACTCCAATTTCTTTGCCAAGAAAATACCAAAATGAGGATCAGAGAGAGCCAAAAAACTGAAATAACTCAATAATTAATAAAGTTTCTCTTGTTTTTTATGGATTAATTAAGTTCAGCAGTTTTTTCTGTGATAATACTCTAATTCCAATGTACTTATCTGTTGCATTCTCAAGGAAATTTTGAGGGCTATATTTCCAATATGGGGATTTGTCATAGGTTTATGAAAGTTATTGAACTTCTTATGATTCTAATAGACACTGGGTCACATCTTGCTACACATTCAATAGATGCTAAGTTTTTATAGCCTGCAGTGTTATATTGTACTGTTTCTTTCCATTTTCTTGCCTAATATACCTTGCTTTCTCAGTCCTGGCTTTTAAAATTAACTTTAGTGATCCTAAATTGCCATTGCAAACCTCTTTGTTTCTATAAAATCAGTCCACAAGAAGGAAATGGATATTTGTTCAAAATGTCTTTGTTGGCATGCTGTTGGTTGAGCTCATATGGGTATTGTCCCTGAAGAACTTTTGATTCAGCTCTTGGATCTTAGCCATTTTTTGGTTCAATCCAGAGATGGAATTCTTTCAGAGACACTTTACCAAAAGATTATTATTATCTTGTTCTCATCTTTTGATAGTTTCAGATCTTGCTATCACTAACCTAATATTATTCTTTATAGTTGATGTTCTCAGACTACTGAATAGGAGAATAAAGTAGCTGTTTTTTGGATAGTGGAATAGATGAAGTAAGCCATCTTTTGAAAGCTTATATCAAATATCCCTGGTAAAGTTCCAATATCAGAAAGACAGCAGGAATGATTTGGACTTTATTCTAGATCCACATGATTTTATCTCCCTTGCTATGTCATTATTATTATTATTATTATTATTACCATACAAATGTTAGTTATTCTGTTCTATATTGAAAAACAGACATAGTAACTATTGTACAGATAATCAATCCCTATTTCAAAGCATACTCCCTGCTGAAGTCATCACCTTGCAATATAAGGGAATTGTAAGGCACAAACCAAGTCTTAGAAAGATATATGAGGAACAGAATCAAGAAAACTATATCAAAGCCAATGTAGTAAAACATGCTATCCTCATTGATTATGTGAGCAATCATACTTAGGAGGGCTGGGTAGACTTTGCTACTATTTCATTAAATGAACTTTAATGGCATAAGGACTATGGGAGAAACATTATTGAATAGCATAATATTCCCTACCCCACTCCAACATCACCTGGCCATTAAATGTCACTTAAAACAGACCAACAATAAACAGCAGAGCCCAGAATTTTACCCAAATGGCATACAACTAATAAAATAGCCAAATAGACATTGAAAGAAGAATGAAATAATCTTCTACAAGACTATATATTCGCTTAATCAAAGTCAACTTAACCCATTTGAAAAAAACCCTAGCACAATTAATCACATTCTTCCCCTTTCCTCCTACAATTTATATGCTCTCCAAGCACAGTTCTGGTCACCGAAGGTTTAGCCACCTTTGGTCAAAGAATTTAATTAAAACCACCAGAGAGTTGACTGTTTCTGAATCAGAATTTGGAGGAGTTTCCTATTTGGTGGTTTAGATAAGCAGAAGATTTGGTGAAAGGAAGTTTAGGGCACATTGATTTTGCCTACTGCAAAAAAGAATTTGCTCTATGTCTCATCGTCCCTGGGTCCTTTGGAGACAGCTACTTCTTTTCATGCTAATAGGTTACAGCTTCATTGTAGTCCCAGTGGGAAAATATTTAGGATAGAAACTTCTGCCATGCCTTTCAAATCCCATCAGGATACTATGACCCATTTAGCTTATACAAAGTTTGGTATTACTCCTTCCTAAGCAGAACAGTACTTATCCTATTTCTGGGTCACATGGCCATTACCTAAGGCACTGTGCCCACTTTTCAGAGCTGGAGAATGATCTCAAAGCTAATAATAGGATATAAAATAATAAGGTACCTTTGAAATCTTCTGAGACAATTCTTTCATATAAAGGATGGCTCTCTGGGAGCAGGGAGAAGAAGAGATACAGGGGAAATTAAGGCAATATAAAAACAAAAGATATCAATGGAATTTATTTTTAAAAGCTGCATGATATGTGACTTACTTCTTCTTGTTGTGTCTTCCCCTACCCCAACTGTGTACTTGGTCTTATAAAGTTTCATGTGCAACCATCTTTTTTTTTATTTTACTAAGTTATGGAAATGATTTGTTTTATTCCATATATTAAAAATACTTCCTATTCCTATATACACACTTCCTAACTTTCCTATTGTAAAACTGATACTGTCTTTCTACTGTGTCTTATCCTGCCCCAACATTGTATTTGGCCTTGCTAAGTTTCATGGGCAATGATAGCCTCTTTTCCTTTATCTTTTATTCCAGACTTTAAAGAGCATAAAGTTTCCCTTTTTCTTTTTTTGGAAAATTCTTTTAAATTTTCTAAAATTTACTTTATTTTTAATGTATAGAATAAAACATCCTCATGGCTACTCTGTTTTTTAGCACCACAGGATGCAACAATGTTTACTGGAGGGAAGATAAAAGAGAAGGTTGGGAATGGTGGCTTAAGACATTGGGCTGGTGAGTCAAAGAAAACTACCACACATTAGTGAGGACTCAATTTATAAGATCATGGATGTGGAGCTAAAAGGGACTTTAGAAGCTACCTAGGTTGATCCTTCCACTTTATACATGAAATCAAGGCCTAAAGTTGTTTTCCCTTATCTATAATATGAACATAAAGTGGCTTCAGTTGGTGAATTTCATTTAGTGATCTTCATCAGCTCAAGAAAAAAAAAATGAGATGAAGGATGACGGGAACAATTCAGTGTGGGGAATTGGCAAGTCAAGAATGATAGGAGAACAGGAGAGCAAAGAATCCAATATCTGGTATTTCTGTAATTCACAGAATCTTAGCACCTGGAGCTGGAAGGAACTTTAAAATAATTTAGTCCAATTCTCTCATTTAAAAGAGTATAACAAAGAAAAGCTGACATCCAGAAAGTTTGCATAATTTAGTCAAGGCCACAAAAGCGGATTGTGCTAGAGAGGTACTAGAACCTTTCTCTCCATGATATGAAGCTGCCTTCTATACCAACCACTCTGGAGGATAAAATTCAATGCCCCTTTAGGGGGAAAAAATTGATTGTGATCCTTCTCTGAAAGCTGGTTACTATCTGTATCTTAGATCTCCTTTTAAATGTTTTCCTTTTAGAGAGAGGATTTTGTTTAACTTAGAAAGTAGAACAAAATTTAATTCACTAGAGATTAACCAAATACTCACTATATATAACTGTGCTCCAAAAATGTAAATCTCTTTCTATTCACCAAAATGATTTCTGCAAAGAATATAATAAAGTTCCAACCCTTGAGCCCTTATAGTCTGCATTCTGCATGTATAAATATACAAAGCACAATTTTCTTTTCTTGAAAATAATCTTTTTTATATTGATGTTTCCTCTTTGAAATTATTTCTGATTAGAGTCTTAATAGTGCTAAACATGCCTAATGAAAGCTAATAAAATGTGCTGGGAAATGATTTTGAATTGAACAGTCTTACACACTTTATTTTTTTTTCATATCAAGTTATGGAGCTCATTAGCAAATGTCAAAAATGCATCCCCTGATACACGGTCTCCTGTCAGAGGAGAGCTTTTCTCATTTTCTCATGAAGGAACCACACTGTAATGGAAAATTGTGCTGAGAAAGCTGTCCTACCATTATTAGATTTAGAGATGGAAGATCCTTCAAGGCCTTGTAGTCCAATTGTCCTATTTTTGTACATGATGAAGCTGATGCCTAGAAAGGTCATATGTCCTTTAGAAAGTCATAGGGAGCAAACAGCAGGTAGAATATAGGACTCAGAAACAAGATCTAAGTTAACATCCTGCCTCAGATACTTGCTAGCTTTGTTGTTTAGAATAAATCATTTAATCTCTCTGCCTCAGGTTTCTCATCTATAAAATGACTTTATGGCCTCCATTCCAGTTCTAAAACTATGCTATAATCCACTTACTATCAAGCCTTCTATTTTGATCATCATATACGATCCTATGAGATGAATCTACAATCAATCATTCCGGACTAGACCTTTCTGCAAATGGACCAAACTACATTCCCCAAACTTTAAATCCACTGGGTATCTCTAAGTATGTGTGGCATTTTAAACAGCATATTTAAAAGAAGATTAATTTTTTCTCCATTACCTTAAAAAAGAATTCATTTTTTTCCTGTTCCCTCCTTATCCTGACTTCCTAAATTCTTTCTTTGGGACCATCATTTTCCCCACCAGCTAATATCAAAAATTGTTATCCATGATGCCCTATTTCCCATCATCCTCATATCAATCCATTATCAAGTTCTGTTATTCACGATCTCTCCTCTGTTACTTTCCATTCTCCTCTCTTTCAATTCACTTGTGCCAGAACTATGCTTCTAATATTTCCTATTAGTCTGTCCTCATGCCTTTCTATCAGATTAACTTGCCTAAATATCAATCAATGAGCATTTTTAATCACCTACTATATGCCAGGCTCTGTGCTAAGCACCAAAAATAGAAAAAAAGGCAAAAATTGCTCACTCTCAAGAAGTTTACAATCCAATAGGAAAAACAACAACCAAAGAAATACACACAAATTATATATATATATATATATATATATATATATATATTAACCCATCTGGCCATTAAATGTCACTTAAAACACACAGATATATATATATATATATATATATATATATATATATAGTTTCATGTGCAACCATCTCATATATATATATGTATATATATATGTATATATATATATATATAATATGTAGGTAATAATTAGCAAAAGGAAGGCTCTAAAAAGAAGGAATGGGAAAGACTTTCTCTTGAAAGTAAGATTTTACTTGGGGCTTAAAGGAAAATGGGAAGATCAATAGAGTGGAAAAGGGAGGATATGCCAGAGAAAACATCTGGAGCAAAAGATAGAATAAAACATCATATACCTCCCACCTCCCCTGAGTAGTTCCCTAATGCCCAAAGGTTATTCTATATCTTTATCTGCCATTCTAAGCCCAATCCAGTTTTTTTTTGGGGGGGGGTGAGGGGGGTGCTATTATGCCATCCTAAACTTCTTCAGATTATTTAACTTTACTTACCTGCAAATTTAGCATTCATTTATAAATTTTAAGGTAACATAATAGCTTTTCCCCTACCCAATTATATGATTTTGTCCAGATTATCTATTTTCTCAGTGTTCCTCTACAGGAAATGAGAAGATTGGACTAGATAGATTTACTTCCAAATCTATAATTTTACATTCTCTTTCAAATAATGATTCCATTCATTGAATCATTTTTATTTCTCTAGGTATTTTTTGATCTGCACTTTGCTGTGTATGGATTGGGATAGGGGCTTAACTTGTGATTTTTTTTTTCATGTAAGAAGCTCCTTGATGAGAAAATTCTTTCTACCAAAATAAGTGGATGCCTTCTCTAGAGTGTTTCCTAAAGTGCTGAGAGGATAGGATTTGCACAGGGAGTTAATGATCAGTATATGTCAGAGGCTAGACTAGAAACTAAGTTTTTTCCAGCTTCGAGTCTGGCTTGTTTCACAGAATTACAGATTTAGAAGGCATCTTCTAAATTAGAAGGGAGTTTATTAATTTAGCAAAAATTGCTAATTATAATCAGTATATATATATATATATATATATATATACACACACACTCATACACACACACACTATATATATACATATAAGATTTGCAGAACATTTTGCAAATTTTATCTCACAACAATTCTAGGTGCTATTAGTATCCACATTTTACAAATGAAGAAACTGAGGCAGACAAGGGATAAAATAACTTAAGCATCACACAGCTAATAAGTATCTGATTCTAGATTTGAACTAGTCTTACTGACTCTTGTGTAGAACCATCTCTAGTTCCCTCAGGATTCATGACCTCATGGATATACCCTTAAATGCACTTTCTATTTTTTTTTTATCAAGTCTGCAGTCATGCCATCGACTACACTTAAGTCCTAAACAAAAGGAAGCTTCATAGAATGTCCTAAATTGTTGTGGACTACTCTGAATAAATTACTTCAGATGTAATCTGATGAGCGAATTATACAACATTGTCTTATCAACTTGTCCTAGATACTAGCTTTTTTGACTGCCATATCACATTGTTGATTTTTTTTGAACTCATAGTAAACTGAAATTCCTATTTTTTCACATTAACTGTTTACCTACAGTGCTCCCATCTTCTCTATGCAAGCTTAGTTTTTTTTTTTTTTTAATCCTATATAGAACCTTACATTCATTTTTGTTGAATTTAATCAGATTGGATTTGACATGACATTCTGGCCCACTGATACCTCACTTTGAATTCCAAACATCATCTAGTATGTTAGCTATCCCTGTTAGCTTAGTATCACCAGCAGATTTAACTATAATACTACATATACCTTTATCAAATTGTTAAAGAAAATGTGGAAAAACATAAAGACCAAGAACAAATTTCTGGTATATATCAAATTTACACCAAAACATTGATCACGGGCCATTCAACCAGTTCATTGAATTGCATGATCATCTGGCCCATGTTTTTTCCAAAATCTTTATAAAGATAAGGTGTGAAACTGTCCCATGCTTTGCTAAAAATTATTGCTTTGTTTCTCTCCAACTTTAAGTTGCATTCTGTGATCAAATTCATTGTATATGAGATGGGTTCTCTGGAAGGGGAAAAGTTTAAACAATATAAAAGCAACATATATCAAGAATATATTTTTATATGTATACATATATTGTATTTAACACATACTCTAACATACTTAACATGTATGGGATTACCTGCCATGTGGGGAAGGGAGTGAAGGGAAGGAGGGGAAAAGTTGGAACAGAAGCTTTTGCAAGGGTCAATGTTGAAAAATTACCCATGCATATGTTTTGTCAATAAAAAGCTATAAAAAAGAATATATTTTAAAAAATATTTTATAATAATTGCTTTCCTTAAGTGCTGAGAAAAAGATCCATTTAATAATCCATGAAGAAAAATAAGAAACTTACCAATTCATAATTTGTGGAATCCACTTTCCTCCCTCTTTTGAAAAACATTTGCCCTTCAAAATTTTTCTTCTTGGTATTTTAATGATCTACATTCTTTCAGTACTTCAGAAAGTCAAAACCTGCTATAGAAAGTGTGAACTCATTTAAAAAATCAGTCAATCAACAAGTATGTATTTAGCATTTAACAAGTGCTAGGTTATTGTGCTAAGTGCTGGGGATACAAAGAAAGACAAAAAAAAAAGCCCCTTCCCTCAAGAGGGTCACAGTTTAATGGGGAGAGTAAACATGCAAATGATGACATTAAAACAAGATAAGGATAGGATAAATTGGAGATAGTTTCAGAGGGAGGATACTAGTGGAATACATAGGAGAGCTGTTAGAATACATGGGAGCCACCTGACAGTGGCTGCTGGAGGTCCAACCCAGAATGGATCTCCTCTTGTGAGAGGATGATACAAGGAGACTGAGAGGCAATTGCTATTCTCTGACCTCTTTGACTGAGAGTCCATTGCACGGTCTGACCTCTCTCCTCTTCCCTCTGCTCCAATTTATCTCATTCCCAGTCCGCAATACCTGTGTCAGCAAAGGCTGCTTTGCAACTCCTTCTGATGTTATGATCCACAGCTGTGGAGGCTCTTAGAGAACTGCCCTGTCCCTTAACAGGATACTAAGATTAGGGAGAACTGGGAAAGGCTTCCTGAAGAAGATGGGGGAATAGCTAAGTATTCTCTCTTACTTACATATCTTGTTATATGGGATTACTATTTTCACATGAATTCTACCATCTTACTTTCAGGTCATTTTCTGTCATAAAGAATACTGAAGTAACATTTAAATTAATCAATTCCTCTTTGGGTATACTAATAGTCCAGTAATCAGCCTATTTATTTTTTTCTTTTTGTTTTGTTCTGGACATAGCTTTTAAAATTCAAAGCTTTTTCATAATTCATAACTTAGTGTCAGCTTCTAGCTACCTATTCAGCCTTCTAAGTTACTCTTGTTTTCAACTTTGGATTTTTTTTTTTTACTTTTTTCCACATATAAAATCTGAGCTCATTGGGGAGCTCCTGATGGAGTCCATGGACCTCCATTTTTGAAATTCTTATCACTCTTTCTTTTCTATCTGTTTTTTGTTTTAGTCCAAGTGATCATATCCATTTTTCAATGAAATTTTGAAAATCAACTTTCCTTTCAAGAAGGACTGAAGTATTTTGGTTTTTTGGGTTTTTTATTTAATAATTCTCTTTCTCTCTGGAAATATCTGCTATTGCTGCTATTTAGTTAATTACTTTTCATTCATGTCCAACTTTTGGTGAACCCATTTGGGGTTTTCTTGGCAAAAATTACTGAATTGTTTGGCCATTTCCTTCTCCAGCTCATTTTACAGATGAGGAAACTGAGACAAATGTGGCTAAGTGACCTGCCCAGGGGCACATAGCTAGTAAGTGTCTAAGATTGGACTTTAGTTCATGAGTGGAGTCTATATACTGGTTCTCTATCTACTGAACCACTGTGTCACTAATACATAAAACTACATGTTTACTGTCTGTTATGTTGCTGATCTCTTAATCCAACAGGCATATAAGCTGATATCTGCTCTTTCTATCTCATATGTCCTGCTAGTTGGCTCAAGTGTGAGTGCTTAGGAATTAGCACTAGAATCCATCTGCTCAATTCTACCCAAATTACTAGACACTTGCTAGATACCAATGGTAACCCAGAAGCCCCTCTCCTGCTGAGGGCAAATGAAGTTCTCACTCATCACATCCCTGCTTCTTTTCTGAACTGCCCAGTTTCCATGACTTTCTAGAACTCTACCTCTTATAGCACACTCAGAATATAGGGGTCTTTTTGGCTAGGATCCTATAGCAAGCTGCCTCTGAGGGCACTTTTTCCCTAGGTGTTGAAGCAACCTATGGCATTCCTACTGATGTGATATGAATTAATAAATAAAAGCCTCGTTTTGAAATAGGAACACAACTAACTCCAGTGCTGCTCTGAATCAATGTTCAAGTAGGAAGAGAGGAAGAAGGTCTAAGTCTGTATAATTATAGTCCTCTTACTTCTGAGTATCCCTCTCATTTTCTCTCTATTTCAACTTGTACATAATTGATAAGACAAAGTATTCAGAAACAGAAGGCAATCATAAGGAAAAGTACCTGTTATCCAGGGAAATTTGGCTTTTCTATCAAGTGGAATCAATAAAGGCATCACTCCCTCTCTGCCCATAGTTCCTAGGTCTTTCTAAAATGTATTGATGTCCACTTTAACACAGGTTCAAAAATTTAGCGCCAGAAGATGCTTAGAGGTCATTTGAAACAATTCCTCCTCACAACATTTGGCAGCTGACAAAACTGAGGCTTATAGAGAGTAGGACACTTGCCCAACAACATCTAGATGATGAGTGACAGGATCAAGATACCAATCCAGTTCCTCTGCCTCTAGAGCTAGTGCAAAGAGGTGACCTATTGAATAGAGTGATATCCTGAGAAATCAGGTGCTCAGTGTTTTTTAAGCACCTACTGTGTGCCAGAGACTGGGCTAAGCTCTAGAGCTACAAAAAGGACAAAAAAAAAAAACTTATTCTCAGAGGCTGGATTTACTAATTAGTTTGAGGGACGTAGGAGCAGGTCAAAAAGAAACATGTGTCCTCTCCCACATCTTGGCTCCATCCTCTACAACTCAAATGACCCTTATTCTCAAGAAGATGAGAAGATTTTTAAGGTCATGGAATCTAACTCCCTTCTTTTACAATTGAGGTGGAGAGAGGTTAATTAACTTGCCTAAGATTGCACAAGTAGTAAATGACAGGGCTGGGATTTAAACAAAGATATGCAGACCATTTCTTATGTTTGCAAATCTTCAAAGATGAGGGCACAATGGGGCAGCTAAATGGCACAGTGGATAGAGCACTGACCCTGGAATTACTAGGGCCTGAGTTCAAATGTAACCTCAGAAAATTAACACCTATTAGCTGTATAAGGAAGGAAGGAAGGAAGGAAGGAAGGAAGGAAGGAAGGAAGGAAGGAAGGAAGGAAGGAAGGAAGGAAGGAAGGAAGGAAGGAAGGAAAATAGGGAGCACAGAGAAGCAGGTTCAGATTGGGAACAGGATGTGACAGAACTGAGATGATGCAAAAGACTCTGAAAAGAAATAAATAAGCTCTGAAACCAGTAGTAATTCTTGTAAGACTAAAGGCTGATTTAGGGAAAGGAAACAGCTTAGATGAATCTCTCTGGGCTGCCAACAACTCTAGCAGCACAGCCGCGTGAATTTGGGGAGTTGCCGGGAAACCAATCCTTTTTTCCCTCAAGAGTCCAAGCCACTGAGGCATCTGGTATGGTGATAGTCCACCATTGAGCTCAGCTGCCTAACTGGGAAGGGGTGACAGACCAGCTTCGCAAACCACATGCAGAACGAGAGCCCTGCTGGCAGTATCCTTTGGGAATGGAGAATCAGGTGCGGGCAGCGGATGAATAGAGCCTCCTGTGCCCTCATTAGAATTCAGTGTTTGGAGATGATCATCATTCATCAGCTATCAGAATCATTTCACCATGATCAGACTATTCCCATTGCAGGTCGCGGCACCGCATCCTATGCTTAGTATTCCAGTGAGACCCAGTAGGAAGAACCATTGGGGAAATCTAAAGGAATGTGGATGTTTCAATAAAGACTTTTTACAATGGGAAAAAATTGATTATCCCCCTCAGCAGAGGCAATAAAACTCATAAACAGGAAATGTTTCATTTATTTTCTCCCCCTGTAGTACAAGTAAATTTAAAGAGATTCAGGAGCTGCTTGTGGGAAAAGGGCAATGGATATATTGTTATAGAGTGTGGGAAAACCTCAACTTGCCATTTCCCACCATGAAAATGTAATGGGTCCTCTTAGAGAGCCCTCTACCTAGAGAAGGCTTTGAAACTGATACTGGGTTCTGGGCATAGATGTTTACGTCCTTCTCCCTTACTTATATTGCTCCGGGGTTCTGTTCTTTCAGAAGCTGGGTTTGCCCAATGGGAATGAAGATTAACTTAAAGAAAACCAGGCCCATGGGGAAAAATTCCCAAGTGGTTAGCACAATCTGTTCCCAAATCCTACAGCACAATTTCAGCTCTTTTGTCCTTGAGCAGAATCAATGAACACAACCCCTCTCTGCTGCCTTCTCCATTAGATTGACATGAGTTTTCAAAGAGACACAAAGGTTAAAGTTCCAGCAACTGCACATTCACCTGCCCCCATGACCCTAACCCATTCTAACCAGGTCAGGGATGCTGCAGTGTTACGCTGAAGAAATGGCTTGAGCTATTTCCCCCAACTTTGCCTCGTTCTATTTAAATGAGTTTTACAAAAGTTTTGTGAGCAAAAATCATTCTCCCACTTTTTCTATCTTTATTGAAAACAACAGCAAAAAACTTTGTACCAAATATATACAGTGTCAAGTATATTTTTTTCAATGTCTATGTCCAAAAAATAAATGTCAAACCCTATACGCTGAGCTCAGTGAGTAGCTCACCACCCTCACTCAAGAAAAATAATACTGAATGCTAATTATAATGACCAAGTTTGCCCCTACCTCCCCTCAAAAGGGATGAGAAAATATACTTCCCTCTCTTCTTTGCAGAAACTATGGATCATTGCATACAATGTCTGAGTCAGTGTGCTTAGAGCTTAGCACAGGAACTGACATGTAGTGGCAATTAATAAATATTTGTTTATTGATTGACATGCTGGTTAGTTTTGCCAAATTTCTTTTTTTCTCTCTTCTGTTTTTACTCTTTATTACAAGGAATATTTGACTAGGAAGGGAAAAGATTTAGAAAGGAAATTTAGAAAGGAAAAAACAAATATGTCGATAAAAATTAAAAATTATAAAGTGCTACATACATTTATTATAACATTTGTAGAATGAGGTTGATAATTTTTTGAAATGAGGGAGAGTTAAGTTTTATAAAGAAATTAATAGCTTGTGTTTTCTTGGACAACTGAGTAAACCATTCTGGACTTCAGTTTCCTTCTCTATAAACTAAGGAAATTAGATTCAATAATTCCAAGGTTTTTTTTAACTTAATCATTTTTGAAAATCCATAAATTTTCAAATACCTCAAAACAACATAATCCTGTAACCCTATATTTAGTGTAAAAAAAAAAGTGTCATAGATAAATGGTGGAATTGAGGCAAAAACAAAATTAGTGAGACAGCTGTGAAGTTCACTTTCTATGGACAAAAGCCAATGGTCAATTTCAGGTTACATGGCTGTCTTCTTCCCTCCATGAGAATAATAGAGCCCCTGAGAACTGAGAGAAAGCATAGGGAAAGATACCTAAGACTTTCCCCAACAGGGGCTGTGAAACAAACTTCAAGGTATTATTCACAGTTGAATCTAGCTGAACAAATCTGGAATTGCACTAACCAAAAGAAACTGGATGAGCATTTTTTTTTTTATATTCTAGTAAATGAGTTCAATCTAACTATATGGACTTTTATATTGTAGTAAGTTTATTTATTTTTTTTTACTTAATTTACTTTTAATTACACATTGCTCTATGAATCATGTTGGGAGAGAAAAATCAAAACAAAAGAAAAAAACATAGGAGAGATTAAAAAAAAAACAGAAAAAGAAATGGACATAGCAAGTATTGATTTACATTCAGTCTCCTTAGTTCTTTTTCTGGATGCAAATGGAATTTTCTGTCTAAAGCCTATTGGGATTGATTCAGACCACTGAATGGCAGAGAAGAACCAAGCCTTTCACAATTGATCATAGCATATTCCTGCTGTTATTGTTTCCAATGTATTCTTGGTTCTGCTTGTTTTGCTCAGCATCACTTCATTTAAATCTTTTCAGGCCTTTCCAAAATAAGCTTGTTCATCATTTTTATAGAAAAATAATATTCCATTACCACTACATAGACTTTTGATTCAAATATGCAAACAGAAGTCTCAGAGTCATAAACAAATCCTATATTAATAAAGAAATGTTCAAAATTGGAAGTGTAAGTGCTATCATTCTTAGTCAAAACTTAAAGGACAGAGATCTAGATTTTGATTCTGACACTATCTTGCTAGATTCATCCCAAGAAAGTGAAACAACTTTTATAGGTTTCAGTTTCTTCATCTTTGAGATAAAAAGAGCTGATATTGAAAAATTAAAAGATAGCTAGATCATGTAGGTTATACAACTATGGCTAGAGATAATTCCTAATGAAGTAAGAAAGAGAAGCTATTATAAAACATAAAAGATAATTTCAATAAGAAATTGAAAAGCTTTTGCAGGAACAAAATCAATGCAACTGAAAAATAAATTGAAGATACTGATAGAAGACAAAGAAAATTCTTTTCATCAGATCTTAGATTAGAGTTTGATATCCAAGATATATAGGAAGTTAAATCAAACATCCAAGCTCATTCCCCAAAATTTAGTCAAAGTGAATTAATAGTTATCAAAAGAAGAATTACAGACTCTAAAAACCATAGTAAAGATTACTCTCACTAAAATAATAGGGTTGAACATGATCTCCAAGTTCCTATGATAATTATATTTCAAGCCAAGCTAAAAGAAAAGATAGAGAGATATAGACTGTATGATATATTTGAAAGTGGTTGAATAGCCATATTCAGAAAGTTGTTAGAGATTTTATCTTAACTTGCCAAATCGTCTCTAGGGGAGGTCACCGAGGATTTGTGCTTGATGTTGTGCTATTTAAGATTGTTATCAGTGATAAATATAAAGTTACCAATGATATCCTCATCAGATTTGCAGAAAACACAACACTGGGAGGAATGGCTAACAAGCTGGATGACAAAGTCTGGAGCCAAAAGGATCTTGTTGACTTAAAGCTTCAGGCAAAATTTAATTACATAAAATAGGGATAAATATAAAATCTTATTCTTGGGTTTAAAAAAGTCAACTTCCTAAATTAAAGAATGGAGGGATATGATTAAGATTTTATCTGGACAACAAATGAGAGTTTAGTGAACTCTATGATTTAGCAGTATGATGGGACAGCCAAAAACAGCTAATATGATCTTGGATTAAGAGAGACATAACTTCCAGAATTAGGAGATGAGACTCTATCTTTATTCAGTGCTATTCATAAAACATTTGGAATATTGTTTTCAGTTCTGGGTGCCATAGTTTATAGAAGACATTGACAACCTGAAAAGCCTTCGGGTTGCTTTGCTTTATGGAAATGGGCTGAAGGAATGGGAACTTTGGGCTCACGGGCCACATGACAGCTCTGTTAAAACATCAGAACTGTTTCAGAAAAGAGGCATTAGATTTATTATTTTATTTATTATTATTATTATTATTATTCATTCATTCATTTATTTATTTATTATTTATTTTATTTATTGTTAGCAAAGGATAGAAAGAGGAGAAATTGAAATAAATTTCAGAGGCAAATTTGGACTTCTTACAAAGCTTCCTGACAATTAGTCAAAGCAAATTGACAATTAGTGTGAAGTAGAGCGTGGACAGGTGAAACAGTAGATAGAGTGCTGGAGTCAGGAAGCCCTGAGTTCAGATCCAATCACAGATACTTACTGGCTGTATGCCTTGGGACAAATCACTTAAGTCTTAAAGCACAAGTCTTCTTACCTCAGTTTCCTCAACTGTAAATTGGACATAATAAAAGCACCTGGGTCTTAAGGTTATTGTGAGGATCAAATGATAATATTTGTAAAGCATTTAGCACAGTGTTTGGCATATAGTAGGTGCTATATTCTTATTCTCTTCCCTTCCCTCCTACAGCAAAGTGGAATGGGCCCCTCATTGGAGATGTTCAAGCTGAGATTAGATATTTGCTGGATATAGTATAGTCCAGTAAGACAATATGGCACATATAGGTACTGTGTGTGCATGCTTGTGAATGCAATATAAGCTTCTTTTTTGTTTCCCTGAGGCAATTGGGGTTAAGTGACTTGCCCAGGGTCACACAGCTAGGAAGTGGTAAGTGTCTGAGGCCAGATTTGAACTCAGATTTTCCTGACTTCAGGGCTGGTGCTCTAACCACCGAGCCATCTAGCTGCCCTGGAATGTAAGCTTCTTGAAGACAGGAACTGAGTCATTCTGATATATCTAGGTGCTGACACAGTGCCAATATAGAACAGATATTTCATATTTTTTACAATGAACTGAATCAATAAAAAAATGATATTTTACTACAGAAAAAAATGTGAATTTATCTCTGTTCAATGGCTGACACTTGCTATATAAATTGATATGAATAATTATGACATTGTATTTTAAACCTATTCATCATAGACCATCATTATTCTAGCCTTTTGAGGAAGAAAAAGGAATATCTTAATGCAAAAAAAAAGGGGGTGGTGGTTATTGCATTATGATGACTGTTAGCACAGTGACGATTGAATCACTAAGTTGCAAATTCAGTCTCATTTGAAAGGTTCACAGTTCTTGAAGGAGTTTTTCAAAAAGTATCTGAAGTTGAACATCAAAGCAGAAAGCTCATCTTAAAAATACACACAATATACCTCAATCTGAGAAATTTCTATGATAGAAAGAACCCTTGGAATTAGAAAATGAGGCTCAACTACTGACGTCAGCATTTATTTAATTTTCTTTTTTGTTTTATTTGTTTTGGGGAAGGGGGCAATGAGGGATAAGTGATTTAACCAGGGTCACACAGTAAGTCTCTGAAATAAAATCTGAATTCAGGATTTCCTCGCTCCAGAACTGGTATTGCCCCCACTGCGCCATTTAACTGCCCCTCACTTAGGAACTTTCTATCCCTGAGGAAATTATTTTGTCTCTGAAGCCATTCCCTTATCTGTAAAATGGGGGTGATAAACCTTTTACTACGTGCTTTGTAGGGCTGTTTTGAGGAAAGTGTTTAGCAAATCCCCAAATCCTGCAAAAACATGAGTTATTTTATTTCTTGTCTTTAAAATATGGGTGACCACAATCTACTCATCACATCTCTCCAAATTTTAACTGGAGTCCTGAAGCCTGGCTGGCTCTGCTTCTGTAGGAAATCCATTAAGTGGACGTCATTTTATACAGTATCTTTTCAACCAGTTTCTCAACAAATAATTATCAAGGATCTACTATGTGTTGGGGTTTGAGGATACAAAGTTATATATGAAACAGTTCTTGGTGTCAACAAGCTTCTATCACTATAAATTAGCTCTCAAACAGAGATATAGTTCTAACTGTTCTAACAATGATGTAAATGAAAGCAAAAATGCCCATCGTCAATAATTCAGTTCAATATATTATTAGTGTTTTTGCTGTTGTAATATTTTGTACCAGCATAACATCATCAGACCTGCTACCTGGTGTTTGGATTTGCCTTATTATACATATGCCACCAGTTTGGGTACCTACAGATTTAAAAAAAAAGGAAAATAGAAATTGGGGAAAACCTTTTAAGATTTTGGATAATTAATTATGCTAGTTTTATTGCACAGCCTGGTGCTGATAATATTAATTCAGCTAGCACATCTGATTCTATTTCTGGCGTGAAAAATGCCAAATGACTATCTCATTTACTTTCTTATTATTCTGTTTCTGAATGCCATGCCATATGAGTTCTCCCTTTTTCTAATAAGTCACATTGCCTTGTTTCAGGGTGCTTGGTTCGAGCCAATAATGTATAGTAAAGGCTTTTTAAACTTGATATTTTAATTTTTAGGAGGTACTGTGGGGAAAACTAATTTTCTTTAAATGGTAAATCCATAAACTCCAGGATAAGAAGTTAATTCAATGTAACTGAAAAAAAATATATAGGAAGCATGGTATAGTGGTGACTTCTCATCTGTCTTGTCATTATCTTTAAAAAGGGCACACTATAAGCTGCCTATAAACTTAGTCTAAAAATGGTAACATTGACACACTATGGAACTTTCACATGTACTATTGTGCTCTGTAATCCATAGACAGTTCCCTCTACAAATGGATTGTGTGATCATGGATTCCTTCATGGACATACACATCTCTCTCTCTCTCTCTCTCTCTCTCTCTCTCTCTCTCTCTCTCTCTCTCTCTTTTCTCTCTCTCTCTCTCTCTCCCTCTCTCTCTCTCTTTTCTCTCTCTCTCTCTCTCTCCCTCTCTCTCTCTCTCTTCCTCTCCCTCTCTCCCTCTCTCCTTCTCTCCCTCTCTCCTTCTCTCCCTCTCTCCCTTCCTCCTTCCCTCCCTCCCTCCCTCTCTGTGTCTGACTCTTTCTCTGTATCTGTCTGTCTACTTGTCTGTCTGTCTGTCTCTCTCTCTCTCTCTCCTCTCTCTCTCTCTCTCTCTCTCTCTCTCACAGAATGTTGGTCCTTTGTTCTTGGAGAGGACCAATGACATCAGGACATTGAGGTCTTGCCTTGCAAATGAATTGGATTTAAATGAGGCAGAATCGTGCAAAATCATTAACCTCTCTCTCCTCCAGAGTCATCAGAATCCAGTGGCAAGACATAGGTCAAGCCAATTGGTGTTGACCCCCATATGCCTTGAAAATGACCACCTGCATGAACTTGCACTATTTGAATTTTATGAGGTTGGGGTGGGAGGAGAATAAGAGATGGGAATGACCCTTGAATACATTAATCACTCCCTGCTTTTAACTTTCTATTCTTGTTTTCTGACCTCAGAATTTAGTATATGGTTATATAGAGAACTCTCTTTTCTCTTAAGATTTCATGCACTTTTTATCTTTTTAGTCAATCAGAATGTAAGCCCCTTAATGTCTCAAATTTCTTGACATCCCCAAAACACCTGTATTAAATGAGCCCTTCCCAAATTCTTAATTACTTGGGCAGAGGCTATGCTAAGAAGATGATAAATACCCCACATACATTGAGTTCCATACAAAGTCCAAGTCAGTGACAGAAGTGCCATCCTTGGGGCATCCCCCTCTCCTCACAGAACAGTCACATGGCTGGGTTCTCTTTAGTACCCTCAGGGCAGACAAAGTTAAAGAACAATATGTTCCTATAAATGTTCTGACCATTGGTTATTGCCAAAAGGATCATACTCAATCTAATTTTTCTCTTCCACAGGACTTTCTGTGTGAAAAATAAAGAAACACCTTTCTCTGACATCATTCTTCATTCTTTTCTTCATCTGAACTTTGCATGGGCTCCAAGGGAGAAATGGCCTTTCTGAAGAGGGACCTTTGAAGTTCCTAGAACATCTTTTCTCATGTAACTCAAGCTGTAGAAATAAAAGGCTCCATAGGAGTAAGGTAAAAAGAATAGGTACTTGTAAGGTAAGCTTTGAGGAGCACTGAAAAGCCCTATCATCTTGCCTTCTTCTGAAATTCTCAGTAAGAATTATTTCCTAAGAGATAAGCTTTTGCCTGGGCAGGTATGCGTTGGCAAGGGCATCTAGGTGGTGCAGTGGAGTGCTGGTCCTGAAGTCAGGAATACTCATCTTCTTGAAATCAACTCTGATCTCACTCACTTACTAGCTCTATAACCTTGGACAAGGTTAACCCACTTTACCTTAGTTTCCTCATCCATAAAAATGATCTGGAGAAGGAAATGACAAACTATTCCAGAATCTTTTGCCAAGAAATCCCGAAATGAAGTCACAAACTTTTGCCAAGAAAACCTCAAATGGAGATATAACTGAAAAGGACTGAAAAACAGTAACAAAAAATATTGACAGAGATTCATTCATTGAATTAATCTTCTATTTTTATCTTAATCTTCATCTTCTCAAAACAAGAGGGTGGATATGTCAAGACAAATTCTCTAAAAGTTGATTATTGGCTCCTGGAAGCTCAGGCATCCTCCATTAAAGAGCAGAGATGATTTTCCTTTTGGTCACTTGACAAGAAAGTATAATAAAGTTTGGGTGGTGATTTGGGTAGAGGCCTGGGGGATGCCTTAAAGGTCATGATGCACCAGGCCCCTATGGATGAAAGAGAGATCCCAGAAGAATACCACATTGAAGCCTTCTCCATCTTGCTTGGAGGAAAATGTGTGTAAAAGACATATGTCAGATGGATCACTGACCAGGTCGCTGACCTAACCACTTACACATTAGTCACATTCCCTTTTGACACTAAGCAGCACGACCCCCAGACTGAGCCAAATCCTTTTTTCCTAGGGGAGTGATAGCTAGTTTACTCTCCTTAGATGTTGACTTCTGACTAGCATAAAGCTAATTCTGGGAGAGCTGAGATGATGGTAAAAATATCCAGGAGGAAAATTATTCAACTTTATAAGACATAGCCAGTCCAACCATTCTCAGAACAGTCTGCTGGGCAGACTCAGATTTTTAGAATGTGGATGCGACTCAGATGATCAGGTGAGTCAAATGAGATAAGAAATCCATGTACTTCTTTCCGAAGTACTTCAAATTAGTGTTCAGTTGAGCGTATCTAGGACATGCTAAAGATTAAACTGTACACATCATTTTTCTTCTTTTCTAAGAAATGAACAGGAGCCCTTTGTGCAAATGATTTCTTTCACATAGACCAAGGAGGCATATGATGTGATGAAAACAAATCAAAATTAAGACAGGAAAAGAAAGAGAATAGAAAATGTTTGATCAAAATGAGAGAGCAGCTAATGTTCGATATTTTTAATAACTAAACCCAAATCTTAACAGACATCTAGCCACATCACTGATATTTCAGTCTGACTTCTTATGGCTAATGATTCCTATAAATTACCTTTCTTGTCTTTCACTGTGCCAGATGGAATTAAGTCAGGGACAAGTGTTCTAGTGAAGACAGATATGTATGGTTGGGAAAGAGGATGTGTTTCCAAAGGTAGTTTTAGGGAATCGATCTCATCATCAACCTTCAAAAATACTGGTATTATTTTGCTCAGTTATCCTCTCTCCCAGAGTTATCAGATCATAAAAATAGAAAATCAGGCCGTGAAAAGTATAAGAAGGAGATTCCCAACCTCAAGAATAAGCTCTAAGGAAGGAAGTTGCCATAACAATGGAATAAGATTCATTTCCATAAAAATTCAATAGAGATCATGGAGTCTAACACTATTGTTTTTCAAATGGGGAGACTGAGGCCCAAATGGTAACAATGACTCAGCTAAAGTCACACGGGTAATAAGACCTGAATATATAGTTCTTTGGTAACAACTGCCCCATATTTTCTATTGCCCCATATTTTATAAGTTCTGCTGAATGGAGCCATTTAGCAAGACTCTATTCTTTCATCAGTTGTCTATAAAAGAAAAGAAAATGCAAAATCTCTCTCCCTGTTTTTGCAGGAATTTTACCCCCACACTCACTTCAATCCAATTTACTTGTATGTCTTAGCTTCCCCTCCTTGATGTTATGATTGTCTTCCACAACTAAGAACAAACAACAACATGTACACAAGAAATTTCTTGTAAATGATGTTTGTCACTCTCACTTCTCTGTCCTGGAGGAGGAAATGGCTTTTACCCCTGAAATACTTGGTTTCCATAAGTCCTTTTCATGCTAGTCATTTTAAAATTATAGATTGTTTTTTAATGTGATAAGACAAGAAGCTGCAAGCTCCAGTGTTAACTTGAATTTATTTGTGCTTAAAATGGCCTAAGGAACAGGAGGCACCTAGATGACTCAGTGGATAGAACGCTATGCTGGGATTCAGGAAGATTCATTTAGCCTCAAACATTTACTAGTTTTGTGATCCTAAGCAAGTCCTTTAATCTTGTTAATCCACTCAAGAAGGAAAAGGCAAATGACTCTAGTATCTTTGCAAGAAAATCTCATATTGGAGTCACTAAGAGTTGGACACAGCTGGAGGACTGAACAACAAAAATAACAATAACTAAGAGCCAAGAAATGTACTTCTTTGTTCCAAGTGTTCCCATTCTGTCTCAGTAACTGATAAGCATTTTTTTTTTTTAGATCCAGTTTCTACTTTCAGAACTAGGGACCATTATTATTATTAGCTAGAACATAACTATGACATAGAGGAAGTCTTTCTTTAGTACCTTCCCCCCTTTCCTAGTTGTACCTGTGTCACTATCCATTAAAAAAAATGGTGCTCTTGCTTTCTTAATTTCATTGACCAAGAATCCATGCCTTTATAGGGCTTGGTCCTGCTATCCCCAGATGTTCTTCCCTATCAGTGCCCTTGTGTTTGAAAATTTCATTCCATTCACCCCTAAAATGAATTTCTTTAGTGATCTGATCTGATCTCTCCCATAGACAGGAAGGTAAAATGGACACTTAATCACACTAAAATGTACTAGAAAGTCATCCAAAAAGTCAAATAATTTTTCTGACCATGGTGATCCATGAAAGAGATGAAAACACAAAATGTGTTTCAATTGTATATGGTTTCTGTGACTTTCTTCGTTTTTTTTTAAGGCTGGTAGAAAGGGAAACAAGATTTTAAATAGGAACCAAGGTGCTAGAGGGGATTAGGTTTGGGACCAGAGGATCTAGTACTGGTGTTGCCTTGGGTGAGTTCTTCTGCATGTTTGAGTCTCAGTTTTCTCATATGTCCAGTGTGAGGGCTGAGTTAGATGATCCCTAAAATCCAGGCCAATGATCACATCCACTCACTCTGATGGCATGAATCCATGAGCCACCATGACATGATCTGGATTCTCTTGAACTAAGAGTTCTTGGTTCCACTCACATGCCTGCATCATTCTAATTAATTTCAGGGAGTTCTCATTCATTTTCTGAAATGTATAGTTATTGCAAGACTATGAGGACCTTATACTTTTACAAATTAAGTTGTGGTACTGACAACATAAAAAAGGAAAAAAAAAAGATTTAATTTTTTTTTTTAACAATAGAATGAGCTGACACCATTTCCTCAGAGAAAAATGAGAACTTTGTCTTTGAAATTCTGCCTTTTATCTTCATGGGAAATATGACTAGCTTGCAAACCAAAAAATAAGTTTCCATTTGGGTATATCCCACAGACTGTGGCTTTAGGGTTTTCCCACAGGCTTCACTCTTTGTCATTGTGTGTGACCCTATTCAGCAAAAAATTCAAGTTAAAAACAATTAAGGCTGTTTGCCCTTATCTCTCTTGTTTTCTGCTATAAGGAGAGCCTGCTATGCTTCTGAGCATCACATATGATTTTGCTAAAATCTCAACAGTTATGAACCACACACTCCCCCTGGCAATTTTTTGGCTTCACACTACCTGATTCAGATTTTCCTTTACCATAAATCTGAAATATTACTACATATTATCTGGACCTCAGAACAGATGGGATGAAGACCAGGGAGAATACAATGGGAGGAAATGAAAAATAAAATTATCGGGCTGAAACTAAATGGGGATGAAATGATTCTTAGATAAAAGGGGAAAAAAAGTTTTTACTTCTAAAGGGAAGAAAAAGATCTGAAGATTAGTTCCATGGAGGAAAAACATTCTTCTTTCCATAAAATATTTTTCTTATTATTCAATAATGTCCAACTTTTCATGATCCCATAAATAATATTATCCATGAGGTTTTTTTTTTTTTTTTTTTGACAAAAATACTAGTTTGCCATTTCCTTCCAGTGGATTAAGAAATAGGTAAAGTGACTTGCCCAGAGTCTCATAGCTAGTAAGCATCTGGGGCTAGATTTTAACTCTTCCTGATTCTAGCCCAGTGAGCCATCTAGCTGCCTCAAAATTAAATATATCCCACTCCCAAATCTATAAAAGAAACAAGAATTTATATTTTAAATGGTTAAAAATTACAATAAAAGATAGTTTCACTAAATAGTATTTCAATGTTTCAAAATATCTGTAATTTAGTTGGATTGTACTGGCATGGATAACTAGTTCTCCATACTTTTGGTAATAAGTAGATAGATCATTACTATAAGTGTCATGGCCAGAAAGTTTCCCCCTTTTGCCAGACTTTTAGAGACAAACTTGTCCAACTGACCCCTCCCCTTGATAATCTCTTTGTACTTGGATAGGCACAAAAAACTCCCTAGTCTAATAATCTCATTTTGTAGAGGAGAAAACTGAGGCCAAAAATGTCAGATTACTTGACCAAGTTTATATAGGTAATAATCAGCAGAGTCAAGATTTGAATTGAGAATTCTATTTTTAGGGGCAGTTAGGAGCCACCATAATGAACACTACAGTGCTGGACTTGGAGTCAGAAAGATTCATCTTCCTGCATTCAAATCTCTCCTCAGATACTTAGTAGCTGTGTGATTCTGGGTAAGTCCCTTAACCCTGTGTACCTCAGTTTCCTCTTCTCCTTCTTTTAGTTCTTCTTCTTCTAGTTCCTCTTCTTCTTCTTTTTCTTCTTCTACTACTACTACTACTACTAATAATAATAATAATAATAATACTACTAATACTACTTCCTCTTCTTTTCCTCCTTTTCTCCCTTCCCTCTTGCCCCCTCTCTCTTGCTCTCTGTCTCTCACACTCTTGATCTCTCTCACTCTCTCCTTCAAAAGGTAGTAGTCTTCAGAAAGGTACAAAGCTAAGGAACATAGCCTGATCTCCAGAGAAACATAGGAAGACTTCTACGAATTGATGGAGGATTAAGTAAGTGGAATCAGGAAAACAATATATGTAATGACTACAAAAATAGAAATGAAAAGATAAATGACATGAAGATATATACTATGTAATTATAATAACTAATTTGAGCTAAGAGAAGGAAATGGCAAACCAAGAAAATCCTACATGAGACCGTGAAAGATTGGATGCTACTAAAAAAATAACAAATTCTAATTCTAAAACCAGTTTTCTTACCATGGTACCACTGATTTTTTTTAATATCCACTGACTATGACTTATTAGATATTTAAATGATTTTTAAAGTGACTAGAGCTCAGAGTATGAGCTGATGTTTTATCTTTGAAAGAGCCATCGTAGGCTGGTCCTTTCTCCCTCTCCCTAAAGTTACCAATAAATTCATATAATTCTACTTGAAACAATGTGTTAACTCAGAGATAATGATTTTCGAGTATACTTATACTTAGTACTTAGCATGGTGATATAATAGTTCTCTAGTTGACACATATTCAGTATACTGTAATAATGTAATTGTAATAGGGTATTTAAACTGGGGACAAAATCAGACTCAGAGGGAGACTGGTTGAGACTGGCAGACTGCTGGAGGAGACTGGGTCAGACTATGACAGACACAGACTGTATAAGAGACAATTAAGACTTTGGACTCTATTCTTGTCTATTCTATCTTGCTGAGACCAAGGTCCTTCCGGAGGACCTCCAGAAAACTAGCCCGGGCATCACGCTCCTAATTAGTCTCTTTATTTCTAGTATTTCTGCATTCCAATCTTTCCTCCAGATGGGTCTCTCTGACCTCAAGGTTCACTTACTATTTCCTGTATCAAGTTGTCTATTCTGTTACTATCATATTAATCTTAATATATACTTAGGAACTGTACATAACAAAAATTTATCTAACTCACTTATCTGCCCTTAGTTTGTTAAAATGTTCATATTTGTTGATATGAAATATTGGAAACTTGGACTCCACCCTTGGCTTTTCCTCACCACTCCCTGATTAATGTACCTTCTCTCCTCTACTTTCTAGCTCTTCTTTATTTGTTGTCTTCCTGTGTTAGAATGAAAACTCTAGAGATGTCACTTCCTTGTTTGCTTGTAACTGTTCATCAGCCTTTAGCTAAATGTTGAAACCTTAGCAGGTGTTAGGAAATATTCTTACCTATCACAATTTAAATAAAGACTTTATCTTAAAAAAAGAATACCAAACCCCTTGCTTGCTTAATCATTTTTCAGTCACATCCTCCTCTTCATGACTCCATTTGGGGTTTTCTTGGCAAAGATATTAGAGGGGTTTGTTCATTTTTCTCCTGTTCATTTTATACATGAGCAAATTAAAGCAAAAAGGGCTAAATGATTCAGCCAGGCACACAACTAGTACGTGTCCAAAGCCAAGAAGGTTAAATCCTCCCGACTCCAGGTCTGCCGCTCTATTATCCACTAGGGTCATTATGCCATTAGGGTCTGTTGTATCCCTAGGCTCTGAGTGGTACTTGACAGTTCTTTACTGAATCAAAGCTCAGCAAAGGATACAGACCTACAGCCAATCTTTCTGGAATGTCAAGCTCTCTGAGGCTCATTCACCACTAGCTATTTGTGTAAACATGAATACTGTCACTGAATCCAAAATGTTAGTTGGCTCTTAGCAGTGGGACTTGAGTGACCTTCAAATGAAAGTCCATCTTTGCAACAGGGAGCTCGTTCACTCATTGCTATGCTGCTATGTAATAAGATTAGCTGCTATTTTTTTCAAAGGCAAGAAAAATCAAATCCCGCTGGACGCCAAGAATCACATAAATAGGATGGCAATGGAAAACTGGCTGCTGGATACTCACATTACTGTAATGTAATGCGTCCATTGTCAAGAAAAAATCTTATCGATGGGCAATTGAGCATTCCTAAAGAGAAAAAAAATGTGGAAAATGTTTTAATAACTCAGGATATCTTAGAAATGCTTCTGTGGACACCTTGCATATAAGTTGATTTTTGTAGTTTTACCACTGAATCTCCCAAAGCTTTGGACACATTCTATGACTCCTTTTCCATTATTCATCATTTTAAAAAATCCATTTGAAATTGGTCAAAGGTGCCATGTCACTCTTTGGGGAAGAGGCCAAACTCTCATTTCAGAGTCAAATGAATCCTTTTTGGCTGACAGTTAGACACCAACAGATAAGTATGATTTTATGCTCACTTTTCTCTTCAACCTTTGACTTATGTAAGCAGTCCAGATTTGGCAGAGAAAAGTTTTATTTAAAAAAATGTTTTATAGAACAAGGAAAGGTTTGGGGGAGAACTTGAGGAAAAGGTAAGCTCTTTACTGTGTTACTGCTTATGGCTCTTTTTTGATCCCACAACTGAGGAGAAATGGAGCTGTAGAGCAAAAGAGCCTCTAGTCACTAGAGGGCTAGGGAAGGATCACTAGGGGAAGAGAATCATGATAGTCTTAGGGTTAGTTAGAAGATCATGGGATCTTGTATCCAGAAGCTATAGAAATTTGCAGGAACTAGTTCATCCAACTCATTCATGTTACAAATGAAGAGCACGAGGTCCCGAGAGATTATGTAGCTTGCACCAAATCAAACAAGTATTGAGTGTTCAAAGGGGAATCATGATTCTTTTGTGTATTGGGTAGAATGTAAGATTCATGAGGTAAGAACTACTTCATTATCTTTTCTCAGCATCTGGAATAACATCTGAAAGATAGCATATATTTAATAAAGATTTGTTAGTTGACTGATTGATCTCTACAATTTCTGTTTGACAGTTCTTGATTTAGAGAATTTTATTTTAGGAGAACAGATTTAGTGACCTGGGGATATAAAAATTGTTGGGGTTTTTTAACTAGTCTCTCTGTCTCTGTCTGTCTGTCTGTCTCTCTCACTCACTCTCACTCTTCCTCTCTCATTTTCTTTTCTCTCTTTCCTTTCCCTTCTTCTTCTTCTACAACTTCTATTTCTTCTTCTACTACTATTACTACCACTTCTACTACTACTATTAACACTATCATTGGTACTTCTTTTTTTTCTGCTTCTCTACTACTATTATTACTACTTCTCTTCCTCCTTCCCCTTCTTCTTCTTCTTCTAGTTCCTCCTCTTCTTCTTCTAGTTCTTCTTCTTCTTCTTGTTGTTCTTCTTCTTCTAGTTCTTCTTGTTCTTCTTCTTCTTCTAGTTCTTCTTGTTCTTCTGCTGCTGCTTCTTCTAGTTCTTGTTCTTCTTCTAGTTCTTCTTCTTCTTCTTCTAGTTCTTCTTCTAGCTCTTCTTCTTCTTCTAGTTCTTCTAGCTCTTCTTCTTCTTCTTCTAGTTCTTCTTCTTTTAGTTCTTCTTTTTCTTCCTTTAGTTCTTCTTTTTCTTCTTCTTTTAGTTCTTCTTTTTCTTCTTTTAGTTCTTCTTCTTCTTCTTCTAGTTCTTCTTCTTCTTTTAGTTCTTCTTCTAGTTCTTCTTCTTTTAGTTCTTCTTCTTCTTCTAGTTCTTCTTTTAGTTCTTCTTCTACTTCTTCTTCTTCTAGTTCTTCTTCTTTTAGTTCTTCTTCTACTTCTTCTTCTTAAAATTCTATTTCTTCTTAAAATTCTACTTCTTCTTCTTCTACTACTACTACTTCCTCTTATTTTCCTCCTTTTCTCCCCTCCCTCTTCCCCCCTTTCTCTTGCTCTCTGTCTCTCACACTCTTGATCTCTCTCACTCTCTCCTTCAAAGGGTAGTAGTCTTCAGAAAGGTACAAAGCTAAGGAACATAGCCTGATCTCCAGAGAAACATAGGAAGACTTCTACAAATTGATAGAGGATTAAGTAAGTGGAATCAGGAAAACAATATATGTAATGACTACAAAAATAGAAATGAAAAGATAAGTGACATGAAGATATATACTATGTAATTATAATAACCAATTTGAGCTAAGAAAAGAAATGAGGAAATGTACCTCTCTACTTTCACTGGACATGGGACTACTGGCATAAAGTATCTGTACACATTGTCAGAGATGGTGAATATGTAAATTTATTTTGCTTATTATTTTTTCTTCCTTATGCTATATTTTTTTCTTCCTTTTGTTATAAAAGAAAGCTTTAAGGGGGGAATATCTGGAAATGAGTATTATGTATAAACAGAAGGAATCAATAAAAATTAAATATATATATATATAATCTGCTTGTGCCTGAGAGAGGCAGTTTGGAGGTTGGGGGTATACCTCTAAAACAACAACAGAGTTGACAACAACTTTTAGTCTTATTCATGTTCAACTCAGTTCTCAATCCTTTGCAATTTGCCCTGTCCACTCCAGGAGAATGTAAACTACTTGAGACAAGAGACTCCTTTTTGTTTTAAATACTCCAATGCTTAGCAAGCTACCTTTCATGTAATAGTCATAATTGTTTATTAAATAAAAGCAATCAAACTCTGATGGATGTGGCTCTTTTCTATAATGAGGTGATATAGGGTAATTCTAATAGACTTGTGATAGAGAGAGTCATCTGCATCCAGAGAGAGGACCATGGGGACTGAATGTGGATTACAATCCAATCTTTTCACCTTTTTTTTCTTGTTTTTTTCCCCTTTCTTTCTCATCCCCCCCTTTTTGATCTGATTTTTCTTGTGCAGCATAATAAATGTGGAAATACATATGGAAGAATTGTACTTGTTTAACATACATTGAATTACTTACTGTCTAGAAGAGGCAAGAGAGGGAAGGCAGGGAGAAAAATTTGGAACACAAAGTTTTGTAAGGATGAATGCTGAAATCTCTCTTTGCATGTATTTTGAAAATAAAAAGCTATTCTTAAAAAAAAAAGACTGATCTGAATAAAAATACAAAGTCCATGTGAGCACTCCTTCCTTTGATGGAGATAGCTGCCCCACTCCCAAGCTTTAGCAGATGGTCTTAATGAGTCGCCGAGGCTACTAACAAGAATGCATCACCTGGTAACCAACCTTTTTGGTTCCAAATATAGTTAGATGATTCTTCAGAAGACAGAAACAGACTGTCCCTGGTTTCTTATTCAAAGAATTTCCAGCTAGGTAACACCTTTTGGAGACTGAATTTTACTCTGATATCCTTGGAGAACACGAGTTATGTTTGTACTGCATGATGAGGCACTGGAGCAAGATTTTAGTGGAGCAATTACATTAATGCTATGATTTTGCATTTGCAAGACACTTTTCATTGTCCTTTTCTGTATATGATCTCTAATTTGGGGGGATATCACTCCCCAAATCTTCAAATACAACCCTCATCTTTCTTCCAAACTCCAGTCCTATCCTGCATTCATTCTTGGGTAAGAATGATCATTTCAAACCGTATTCTTCCCATTTTCCAAATAGGGAGACAGAGTCTGAGAAGTTAGAATCCAATCATACAGTGGAATAACAATTAGAATAAGAACTTTTTTTTCCTAATTCCTAATTCACTATTACATATTGCTATTTCCAATCAGTCAATTACTATTAAGCAACTTCTTTGTACCATTTATCTTCTGCCCTATATCTTCCATGTTACTTAGAGTACATAATTATATGGGTATATAGAGTTATGTACTATATATACCCACATGTATAAGACACACACACACATGCTACATCAGCATAAAAACAATAGCAATAATTAATCTGCCTCATTTGTCTCTCTCTTCCCTCTTCCCCTTCTTTTAGAGTCTAAGTCCCTGGGGATCAGGAATAGTTTTTTTTTTTTTTTCTTTTGTTTCTCCAAATTTGCAAATATCCCTATTCTCCCTCTCACATCAAAATATAACTGTCTTGTGCCCCTTTTCTTGAGATCATCCCTTAGTGAGAATATGTAAGATAGGCAGACTTTAAGCAAGCTAAAAGGTCATCAATGCGACCAATGCCTGAACAAGAATTCCTGCTAATATTAATGGTTCCAATGTATATGGCACTTTAATGCTTGCAATTTACCTTCACAATAGCTATGAGAGATAGATGTTATAATTATTATCCTCATTTTACAGATAAGGAAACTGAGGTAGACAAAACTGAAATGACTTGCATCTGAAGGAAGTATCTGAAGTCAAATTTGAACCTGTCTTGTGACTCCAGGTCCAGACTCTATCCAATGTTGCCTCTATATCATACCACAAAAAAAGATCATTCAATCTTTGCAAGATGAACTTGAATAAGAGGAAATCTTATATCTTCAGCGACAGCCATTGTTAGGAAATTGGATCTTGTACTCTGACCTAAAAATGTTTTCTAGCAACTTTCTGGTATAGTCCTAATTTAGACCTCTGTGACCTAACATAGAGGTTGGCAAACTATTTATTGCCCAATCTCCCCGCTGTCGTATCACTTGTGAACTGAGTGGCTTTCATATTTTAAAATTCAATTTATTAAAGAATAATGTAATATGATTCAATACAAGTTATATTTTGAACTGGAAAAACAATTGTTATCTTGTAGAACCAGACAACTCATCCCTCGGACCTTAGTTTGCCAACCTTGACCGAATAGAACTAATTGAATCATCTCATTATATGATTGACCTTCCCTTTTAGCAAAGAGAACATATAAAATCTCCTCCTCTTCTCTAAATTCATTATTTTCAAGCTTTGTTGTTCTTAAGTCATTTTCAGTCATATCCAATTTTTTATGACCTCAATTGAAATTTTCTTGCTAATGATATTGGAGCAGTTTGCTGCTTCCTTCTCCAATTCATTTTACAGATGAAGAAACTGAGGCAAACATGGTAAGTGACTTGCCCAGAGTCATATAGTTAGCAAGTATCTGTGACCAGATTTGAACCCAGCAAGAAGAGGCATCCAGATTCTAGTTCTGGCACTCTATACTATGGCACCACATGTTGCTCTTTATTCAAGATAAACATCCCCAATCAACACTAGTTTATCCTTGTATGATATAATCTTGATTTCCTTAGAATTCTCTTGTTGACATCCTTAGTAGCTGGGCAACTTAGTGAATAAATCATGAGATTTAAGTTCAAATTCAACTTCAGAAAAGTATGATTTTCTAGTATGGCATCTTTTGACAAATCACTTAGCCTCTGTCTACTCAGAAAATGGAGGTCATAATAGCACCCAGAGTTGTTGGGAGGGTCAATTAAGAAAATATTTGAAAAGTGCTTTGCAAACCTTAAATGTCTATATAAATGCTAGTTACTCGTATTCCTTAATAGCTCCAATTCATTCTCAGCTTCCACATTCCTGACACTATTTATACATGACCCTTCCACACTCTTGTATTCATCATTTTCGGCCTATCCTAGTTTCTGTTTGCTGCACAAATCTACCACAGGAAGTCTACCCATCATGTTAGAAGTCTTCCACTAGTTTCCTGACATTATGTGGATTTAATAGGGCACAGAGCTCGTGGGTTATTGGTGAGCTCTCATTCTCACTATGCAATTGGCCCAGGTTATTACTTCTGCGCTCCTATTGCACAATTCCTTGCTTGATATTCATAACTAGCATCCATTTTTCCATTGTTTTTTGATTAATCTATAACCTCGCTTCTATTTTGACTAGAATTAGATAACACTGTGAGGGAGAATTTGGGTCTAGTTAGCTGAGCCAATGATTGTGACCCTTTGAAATTTAAAGGAGGGGGTGAGCAACCTCCCACAGAGCAAATATTTCCCTGCCATTCTTTCTAGATCACACCTCCCTCCTCCCTGGTCTAAGAGGTGTGACCTTCCCTTGGTCCACACCTCCGATCTGTTTCTTCATTTAGAGATCAGAAAATCTGAGATGTCAATTGGGCTAGGTGACCTGAATATTGATTACTTGTGACTCCATCACTACAAATAAAAGTCCCAGGATGAGTATCATGCTTTGTCTATTCTTTTTATTTAGGAAATTATGACTTTGAACTACATGGACTTCAAAAGCACCTCTCTTTCAAACTCCCTGCTTTCTATTAATATACATGAAATACAAATTATCATATTTTATATGAAATAAATAAAAAAATTAGAAACAGCATAAAAATAGAGAAATCATGTAGATATAGGACAGGAAGAGAAGGGAATTTGAACCTTGACTTTCCTTTTTCTGCCACCTACAATATCCAGATTCTAGGATATGCTAGTTTCTGAATTGTGTTAAGACATCTCCTGAATGGTCTCAGGATCTTTGTCTCATTGTCTCTCTCTCTGTCTCATCTCTTCTCTCTCTGTCTTCTTCTGTCTGTGTTTGTGTCTGTCTGTCTGTCTCTTTCTCTTTCTCTCTCTCTTTCCACTCTGTCTCTCATCCCTTTTCCCCTCTTTTCCCTCTCCTCCTCTCTCTTTCCCCTCCCTTGCACTGTCACCACTACATTTTGACCTGAATACAAATCTCTCCCCTATCAGAATTTCTATCCCATGGTAGGGAGAAAACAACACTGTCTGTTCAGGACGACATTTCTCAGACACACAATAGATTTTAGAGTCTTTATGTAACCCAAAGGCTCCATAAGTCTGAATACTTAATTATATAGGACTTCAACCTGTACAATATCATCTAAAAATTATTAGTATTAAAAAATGGGCCTTATCTTGAGAAATAACTTGAAAATCATAAACATTATTTGACTGTTTCCCCAGAGCAAAACAATACACTCCTCTTCTGGTCAATTCCAAGTCCAGATTTTTGTTCATTTGTTCATTTAATCTGAGATAGACATAGTGATGGTTTAAGCTTTGTGGTTTGCCTATACCACTGCATATCATATGCTGGAAAAATCCATTCACTTATCTTTCCTCAAGTGGCTAGTTAATTTAAATGCATTTGAAGGATTATGGATCCCATAGTACTGAAGTGTTAGCAGTTTAACATGTCATATTACTGGCATTTCAACAAGAGTCTTCCCATACCTTAAAGCAAAGGAGTGATCAACATTAGAATTTCTAACAGGGCAGGGGAAGATGTTTCAGCAGCAATCTCTTGGGGCCATTGGCAATCACACCCCATTGATCTATTTCAATAAGAAATATGATCAATGTGTCCCATAAAAAGAACATCTGTTTCAACAAAGGAAGCAGCTTTGAGTAGTCAAAAGAACCCCTGTTGAGGACCAGAAGATACCCAAGGTCCTTATTGTGGCTAAGCCTGGGGATCTTAGGCAATCCTCCCTCGGTCTCAGTTCCCTCATCTATAAAATGGCTCAGTGATTTCAAAAGTTTTCTTCTAGTTCTAAAATCTTCAAACTCACTATATCTATGAAAAAAATTGGGCCGTACAACTCTTAGGTGTTTAATGCCTGCTTGTATGTGGCTGTCTGATGAGGGCCAGTTTTGACCATGCTCTGGAGACTCAAGTCCTACGTGCCATGTTCATGAATTCTAAAACCCCAGAGAAAAGAAAATCTGTTTCCTAAACATTACTCCATTTTCATGCTTGATTACCATACATAAAGTTAGCCCATCCCCATATTTCTACATTGAATTATTTTTAACCCATTGTCTATTTTAAGAAACTCTTTTAGATGTGCAACAGTAGACTGGCTGCACAATAGAAAAATTAGGAGGAGTCAGACTTGTTTTCTCTCTCTCATTGGCCTGATTGTTTTGATTAAGTAAAGGAAAACCACAGGAGCCTGTCATCCTGGGAGTCAATCAGGCACACTGTTTAAGCCATTCTTAGAAACCTATTAAAAGGAATATTCATATGAGCATGGAGAAATTGCCTGGAAGTCGCTCGTGTTTTCTCAGAAACAATTTTAAGAGTTCGGCTTGGAAGTGGGGGGTGTTGGGAGGGGTGGAGGAGGACATTGATTATTTAGGTAACTTGCTCTAGACCAAAGAGTTTCTTCCTCAACTCAATGGTCACCATTTTAAATTAGAAAAGACCCAGAAATGAAAGTGACCTCGAAAATGATTTAGTCAGAGGTTCTCCACCTTTCTTTGTGAGACAGATGGAACATGGGCGTGAGCATGAATTGGCAGCTTGGTGAGGTCCATGGACACTTTCTTAGATTAATGTTTTTAAACACATAAAATAAAATATCTAATTAAAGCACTTCCCCTCTTGGAAGACTTTAAGTTCTAGAATCCCTAGTGATCCTTACTGTATCCCTATGAAGCAGCCAACTATCTAAATACTGATCCTAAAGCCCTCCAAGACTCATTCATGGATCACAATTAAGATTTCACAAGTCTCCTCTACCTTCTTATTCTGAAAAATGTCTTCTCATCAACCAAGACCGAGAGCTCCTTGAGATTTCAGATGACTCAACTCTAACTGAAAAGTTAACCTAAGGACTGTGAACTTAAAAAAAAAAAGAATCAACAACTATTTCAATAAGATTGCTTTCTTTTCTAACATTATACACAGTCTGGAATCAGGAAGCCTCATCTTTCTGAGTTCAAATCTGACCCCAGACACTTAATAGCTGAGTAACCCCAGGTAAGTCATTGAATTTTGCTTCAGTTTCCTCATCTGTAAAATGAGCTGGGGAAGGAAATGGTAAATCATCCCAGTATCTTTGCCAAGAAAACCCCAAATGGCATCCCAAAGAGTCGGACGTGACTGAAAACAACTGCTCAAAAACAATGGCAATTTATTTTATGAATTTTAATCCATGATTCTAAGAACTGTTCATCAAATTTCCAAGGGATCTATGATATACAATTAGACTCAGTCTCTACCAGGAAGGAACTATTTATGCTCACAGAATTAGGAATAGGATTATCACTAATAGACCTTACATGGAATATTCCCCTCATTATCCATCTATCCATTTTAAATGTGTTCTGGTGCTTGATTCTCATACTAGTTCCAATTGACACTCTTGTCAGGAACTCCTAACCAGCTGTACTAGATTCTTAACTCTCACTGATCTCCCAGTAGTCTGTATTATAATAGCAAGACCTGCAGGGAAGGTCCTTTGTGATTATATAAGCAACACTGTACCAGTTATTCAAACTCCTTCTAGCCATAGGGCTTTCTGTGATTGGGCAAGAAATCAGATCTCCTGACTCCTATCCTCAGCTCTTGAAGGCAAGTCAATTATAGCATTATTTCCCTGATCAGAGAAGGATCTTTTGGTGGATAGGGCCAAAAAGACCATCTAATCCAATGCCATTATTATACACAGAATTGTGATTTGAACACAAGTCTTGCGCATCCAAATCCAGTGTTTTTCCTCCCCTTTCTAAAGAGCTGGATTGTTTTTAAGCATATATAACACAATTGATGGCTTAATTTGCTGTTATGTGTTTCTTCTCTGCTCAATTGATTTTGTCTCTGATCGAGGCTTTCTTCGAGCTTGAATTCCATCCTTAATACCAGAGGTCTGTGACAGAAAGCCTTTTGGCTAAAAGTTTTCCTGAGAGCAGCTGTTGGAAGGGGTGATCTTCATTTGACATATAAACTCACATATATTTTGCTAACAACCTGCTATAAAAATAATAAATACGGCAATTACTCTTAATCTCCACAGTACAATTGCTTACTGACAGAGCCCATTAAAAAGTTCAGAGTATGTTACAGTGGCGGCTGTGAAAGCAGAAAAGGCAGGCATGCATCCTTCCTGATCCCAAAAGCCTCCACCATGAGCGGTACCAAGTGGGCCGGGAGGGGAAATAAGACAGAAAACCCCAAATCCGCTCCAACTCTGAGCTTTTTTGGCAAAGAACAAGGAGAACTCTGGACTTCTGAAAAGGGCTTCTGGGTCAGTGGCTCCTGCTAGATGGCCATTCCCACCACCCCCAGTGAGCCAGTAAATCATAATTACTTTACCCATAACCACTGCGTGCATTCTTCAGAGAAGCATTCCAATTCCTATTACCTTGACAATGTCTGGTTTATATCTCACCCCATTCATAATGGATCTTTTTGACCATTCACTGCCTCCATCTCCATTTTCAATCTTTTTAGGGGTGGGGGCAGTCGGAGCAATGGTAATCGAGGCTACCCAGAGGTGAAGCTTTAGGGGCAGTGTGGAAAAGCAGGCTACAAGTCTGGTTTCCTTCATGGCAGGAGGAGAAATCTGTTTTACAAAATTTCCATGTAACCACATTCTCTGAGGACTTTTGACCTAATGTTATGCAAATTATCGTGCCCCCAAGGAATCTAGGGAAAAATCAGCCACAAAAAGCAATTCCATAAACCCTGGAATGTTAAACTTGGGTTAGAATTAGGACCCTGAGAGCATGGAAGTAATGAATTTCTACTGGAGCACGAGGGCCATGTTAAGTAAATAGGGTAACTATGCTAGGGACTGAATTTATTTGTTAATCTTGGCTCACATAATATCTTATCTGTTGAAGTGTTGCTCCTGGCAGAATTACAGACACTTTCAACTCCATTTCAAGGAGACACCTACAGTGAATGAGAGCCATTTCATTAAAAGTCGCTAACAATAAGAAGAGGGGGAAATGTCCCAAGACTCCAAAGGCATTTTCTGCAGGAAACACCGTTTGACAAGATCAGCAGTGATTCATTTTCCTTTTCAGATAAGGTTAGGACACAGTCCAGGAGGGCTTCGAAAGATGTGGACAGCCCCAGCTGGGGGTGATCTTGCGCTAGTCGTGATTGCTTGTCTAGTGCCATGACTAAGGGTAGGACTTCTTGGGAGCTCCCACGGGCAGCTCGGTCCAGTCATCCTCAGCAGGATGCTACTTGTTTGGATGCTGGCCATTGGAAGCAGGAAGATGGAATTCACCCCTTACACACACACACACACACACACACACACACACACACGCACATGCGCGTGCGCACATATATACACACACTCCAATACTAGACATCAGGGTGGTCTCCCGCCAAGCAAGACACTGTGTTCCCTTGGCAAATGGCTATAAGGTCTGCTGCAGGATGAGCTTGGAGCTGCCTCTGAAAGATGCATAAGACTTGCTGCATCTCAGCATTGCTGAACCATCTTTCTGCCAAGTTTTAGAGAGATAGCTCTTTCCAATCCCAGATCTCTGGAGTCCTCATGGGCTGAATAAGGTCGTATTTAGAAGGTAGCACAGTGATTCTGAGTCAGGGGATCTCGGGATCAAATTCCAGCTCTTCCATGTCCCTTCTTTGTGACCTTACGTAAATTATCTGAGGTCTGAGTTTCTTCTTCTGTAGAAGGAAAGCAGGCTATTGTGTTACACGCTCTCTAAGGACTCATCCAGCTCTAGAGCTACAATGCTTTTTACAATCTGGGAGCTCTCTTAGATCTCATAGACCACACTAAAATAAAGAGATCAGGGCAGAGGGAGATTCGAAAAGTCAAATCTGTGACTTGTTCAAGGTCTCAAAGGTAGTGAATGCCTTGTTATCCTTGATGGCTTCAATAAGCCCAGAGATGTTAAGAACAACACCTGGGACACCCAAACGTACAACATTCTCTACTTCCATGACCTTGTAGCCACACCTTAGATTGCAGCATCACTAGAGGCAGCTAGTGATATGGGGAAAACGCTGGGTCTCGAGTCAGAAAGCTGTTGTTGTTATCCAGTTGTTTCATTTGTGTGTGACCTCATCTGGGGTTTTCTTGGCACAGATACTGGAGTGGTTTGTCATTTATTTTCCAGCTCATTTTACAAATGAGGAAACTGAGGCAGACAGAGTAAGTGACTTCCTCAGGGTCACACAACTAGTAAGTATCTGAAATCAGATTTGAATTCAGGTCTTCCTGGTTCACAACAATTATTCCTGGTACTACCTAGTCCAACTTGAAGTCAGGAAGAAAAGTTCAAATCCAACTTGTATGTGTCCTATCTATGTAATTCCAGTCAAGTAACTTTACATTTTGCCTCAATTTCTTCAACTGTGAAATGGAATAGTCAAAGCATCTACCTTGCAGTGATAGTGAGGATTGTTGTAAGGATATTTCCCTTTCCTTCCTTTTCCCCACTTAAATATATTTCACCTCCAACATTTCAAACTCTGAGGTTTTTCTCTTGAGCATAAAATTCTGTACATCAATGTTTTGGCAGCTCCTTTATCTGCATTCTTATCACCTCATCTCTAGTTTAGGGGTTTCTCTCTGTTCTCCAGTTAATTGATGAGGAATTTTTAAAATAATTATTTAAAAAAAAATCAACAAGCATTTGTTTTCTCTCCTTCACACTTTTTTCTCTCCCTTTGAACAAGTCAGAACATGGAGAGAGACAGAGACAGATGGAAAGAGAAAGAGAGAGACAGAGACAGAGACAGAAAGAAAGAAGAAAGACAGACAGACACAGACACAGAGAAAGAGACAGAGAGAAGCAGAAGTAGCAGAAGAACAAGAACAAGAACAGGAACATTTGGTCTGTTATGTTTTGGACATGCAAAGTTGAGATTTTTTTCTACTGCTCCTGCTTTTTAAATGTCCACCTTTGGTACATACACACCCATGCCTTCTCTGTTCCTACTTTTAAGCTGCCAGGTACACCTGGAGGAAGCTGTGTTAACTGAGTCTCTTAAAAATCCATGTTCTCCATTATGGAATATTATTGTTCTGTAAGGAATGACCAGCAGAATGAATACAGAGAGGATCGGCGAGACTTACATGAACTGATGCTAAGTGAAATGAGCAGAATCAGATCATTATATACCTCAACAACGATACTGTTTGAGGATGTATTCTGATGGAAGTGGATCTCTTCGATAAAGAGAGCTAATTCAGTTTCAATTGATCAAGGATGGACAGAAGCAGCTACATCCAAAGAAAGAACACTGGGAAATGAATATAAACTGCTTGCATTTTTGTTTTTCTTCCCGGGTTATTTATACCTTCTGAATCCAATTCGCCCTGTGCAACAAGAAAACTGTTTGGTTCTACACACATATATTGTATCTAGGATATACTGTAATCTATTCAACATGTAAAGGACTGCCTGCCATCTGGGGGAGAGGGTGGAAGGAGGGAGGGAGAAAATCAGAACAGAAGTGAGTGCAAGGGATAATGCTGTAAAAAATTACCTTGGCATGGGTTCTGTCAATAAAAAGTTATTAAAAATTTTTAAAAATATATGAAAAAAAGTTCATGTTCTCATCAAGCCATTTTCCAATTGATAAATGGTCAAAGGATATGAACAGACAATTCTCAGATGAAGAAATTAAAACTATTTATAGCCATATGAAAATATGCTCCAAATCATTATTAATCAGAGAAATGCAAATTAAGACAACTCTGAGATACCACTACACACATGTCAGATTGGCTAGAATGACAGGGAAAGATAATGGGGAATGTTGGAGGGGATGTGGGAAAACAGGGACATTGATACATTGTTGGCGGGATTGTGAAATACATCCAACCATTCTGGAGAACAATTTGGAACTATGCTCAAAAAGTTATCAAACTGTGCATACCCTTTGATGCAACTGTGTTATTACTGGGCTTATATCCCAAAGAGATCATAAAGAAGGGAAAGGGACCTATATGTGCACAAATATTTGTGGCAGCCCTCTTTGTAGCGGCCAGAAACTGGAAACTGAATGGATGCCCATCAATTGGAGAATGGCTAAATAAATTGTGGTATATGAATATTATGGAATATCATTGTTTGGTAAGAAATGGCCAACAGGAGGATTTCAGAAAGGCCTGGAGAGACTTACATGAACTGATGCTGAGTGAAACGAGCAGGGCCAGAAGATCATTATGTACTTCACCAACAATACTATATGATGATCAATTCACCATCTTCAGCAATGAGATGAACCAAATCAGTTCCAATGGAGCAGTAATGAACTGAACCAGATATGCCCAGTGAAAGAACTCTGGGAGATGACTAAGAACCATTACATTGAATTCCCAATCCCTATATTTTTGCCTGTCTGCATTTTTGATTTCCTTCACAAGCTAATTGTATGCTATTTCAGAGTCTGATTCTTTTTGTACAGCAAAATAATGGTTTGGTCATGTATACTCATTTTGTATTTAATTTATACTTTAATATATTTAACATCTACTGGTCATCCTGCCATCTAGAGGAGGGGGTGGAGGGAAGGAGGGGAAAAATTGGAACAAAAGGTTTGGCAATTGTCAATGCTGTAAAATTACCCATGCATATAACTTGTAAATAAAAAGCTATTTAAAAAAAGTCCATGTTCTCTCACCTTCTTTGAGATCACCTGGATTCATCATCATTTCTGATGGCTCTTCTATGCTGAGCCTTTTCCCACTATTCTCTCAGCAGATGACCTCACATTCTACTCTATTTACAAAATCAAAGACATCTGATTTGATCTTCAACTTGCATCTCTAGCACTTGTAGTACCTTTGTATTATAAGCTGCACTTTTATTTCATCAGTCAGGATATTATAGTTATCCTCCTCATTAAGGAAAATACCTCAAACTATGCTTTTGATATCAACTCCTCTCTTGTCTTTTCTTGAAGATCCTACACCATTGGTTCATTTGCTCTACTTTTCATCTCTCTTTCCCACCTCCTCTTTTTCTGCCTCTAACTTGTAAGATCTCTCTTATTCTTTAAAAAAAAAAAAGTAAGCAATAGGGATTTATTAAATGATGGATAATAGTTGAAAGTTGCACCTTACCAGATATAATTCTATTTTAACTTTGTTCTTCCTAGGAATAAAAAAATCTGAATACAAAGGGAAAATATTTCTAAGGACAGTTTATCTGACATGATAGTAATAATCTCACCCACACTGTGGTGAGGGCCAGGAACACAGAAAGTTCATTAGGATCAAAAATTTAAAACTTCAGCCATTGAAGTTATCTAATCCAATTTCTTTGTTTTGCAGTTAAGGAAAGTGAGTCTTAGTTAAAGTAACTGATCTGTCCAAAATCACAGATAGAAAGTGATAATTACCTCCTCTACTTCAAATCCAACAAATTTCTGCTGCACTAGAAGGTCATGGTGCTTTTCTAGCTTTTTAAATTGCTTACCACAAGCATAACCACCCCTTACATAGGGCCATGTAGATCCAAACTACTATCCTTCTCACTACCAGAAAACTAATTTGAGAATTTTGAAATGTTTAGCACTTTTAAAATCAAATTTGTTTCATTAATACTCATCACCTCTCGGAGTTGACCCAAAGTTCCCAGTTAATTATTAAGAGTTCCCTATATAAGGCATTCTATCTCCCACCTAGACATTAGCATAGACTGTTCCCAAAGCTCTTCCTTCTCACTCCTGGTAGTTTAAATCCCCCTCTCCCTTAAAAGACTAGCTTAGATCCCCCTTCACATTCTCTTCCCTAACTCTAGGTAGTATTCTTCCCACTACCCCAATTTGTATTAAATAAATGATAGGTAGATAGATAGATATAACTATATATCTTTCATGTAATAGCTCTTCTGTGTATAGTTCTTCTATACAATATCTCCTTATGGGTTTTTTTATGGTTTATTTTCCACAGTAGAATAAAATCTTCTTGAAGTTAGGAATTGTTTATTTGGTATAGAGGGGGGAGATTTCTCTTTAATATAAGGCAGGTGCTTAATAAATGCTCACTGAATAAGGTAGAGTTGAAAGTTGATTTGGATGCTGAGAATGATATCAATAGAATGTTTTCTTGTCTTTTTTTTTTCAAGAAAGGCTTGTGTATTATAAGCTTTTCTCCCAACCACTAATGACTCTATAAATCCCAGTTCCTTGATTATGAACATATTTCTCTAGCCAAATGACTCCAAGGAAACAAACCTGATCTATGAGAGGCAGAGATTTGTCGAGCTTTCAGAAAGGGCCATAATTATTCTCATTTAACACAAAAGAAAGAGTCAATAAAAGAAAATATCCTGGGCTGGCCCTTGGAAAAGGTCATGCATCAAAGCATTTGTCCAACTCCCCAGGATATGCTATTCTAAAGTAAATTTCACCTTTTCTTAGACAAAGGCCTACACAAAGAATGAGTATTTCCACATTTAGTGTTTTTTCCTTCCTCTGGCTGCCTTCAAGGCTTGTCTTAAAGGCTACTTCCTACAGGAAGTCTTTCTTGATCCCTTTACCAGGGGTTCTTAGTCTGGGGTCTGTGAATTTGTTTTGAAAATATTTTGATAGCTATATATCAATATAATTACTCAAAACCTTCTTATAAGAAAGGTCTATTGGCTTTACCCCACTACTAATGGTGTCCATGACACAAAGTAAAGATTCCTGCATCCAATCTTCAATGGCACTGCCTTCTCCTTTTCTATCTTTCAGTTTTTATCCTCCCAATACAATGAGGGGTCCTAAAGGAACTCCTTCTTGTTGGCCTGTTTTATTTTGTCCTATTTTTGTAGCCCCAGTTCCTAGCACAGTATTTCTATGACAAATGCTTGTTGTATTAGATTGGGTTTCAGTATATAGAAAGACGCTAAATGTTCTACAAAACTGGTTAGTCTTGTTTAAGTGGGTCCATTTGCTCATTTGTGTTAAAAAGCATGGTTGTACTGCCCCAGAGTGCAGTAAACATGACACAATGGAAAAGATGTTGGATTCTCCACAAGAGGACCAATGTTGAACCCTGAATCTGCTGCTGGATGCTATCAATGTGACCTCTAGAACGTCACTTAATGGCTAGTTTTCACCATCTACAGCATAAGATGCAAGTAGTGGCCCTCAAGGACACTTGGCTCTAAATCTCCACTTTTTTGAGGAGGCGCCAAGAAAGAGGAATAAGGATGAAGAAATCACAGGAGACTGCTATCTATGAACATAGTCTCATGAACAAGCCTCATGATGTTACCTGGTGTGATTTGCTAATAAGAATGATGTAACAATTTTATTTGAAGTCTGCAAAGCATTTTACATAGCTCGACTAATTTTGGCCTCCTAAGAAGCGCATAATGCAAACTGATTCCTGGTTCTTTGCTCTTATTTACTACACTGTTACATAGAGTCGGCACATTTATGAATTTGTTAGTGTATTGGAAAGACCATTGATTGGTAATCAAGACAGCACATCTCAGAATTTCATCCATGTCATTCACCAAGCGGATATTATTGGGCAGTCCATTTTGCCTCCACTAGGTCTGTTTCCTCTTCTGTACAATGTGGAAAAGACCTCTAAGGTTCCTTCCATTTCTAAGTCCTTTTAGACTTTGAACCTCCTAGTACAACCCATTCTCTTGGTAATCAACAACAATAACAATAGCAGTACTATATCTGTATGTAATGCAAAAGTCCACAAAATGTGTTCTTTATAGAGAAATTATTTATTTCTCTATAGAGACTATCCATCCATTATAATATTATATGTACAAATATATATATATAAATTATATATTATATATATATATTAATTAAATATATGTGTTAATTAAATACATTATATATCGTATATATGAAACATTAAATGTATATATTATGTATAATAACATATGTATACATTAAATGTTTTATGTATGTTATATTTATTTACATTATATTATTATTACATGATAACATTATATGTTACATTATATCATATACACATATATGTATGTATGTGTGCATATTCACATTCAATCTCCATAAGAACCCTATGTGGTAATGACAGTGATTGATACTTGAATTTTACAGATGAGGAAATCAAGGCTCATAAAGTTAACACAGCCTGCCTATGATTACATGAGTGTCATGGGTGCATCTTTCTGAACCCAGAATGAATAAATTTCAAGTTTCCGAAATCCCTCCTGGAAAGAATTTTTGAGGTTGTTTAATGCAGCTCCTCTCATTTTTACAGTTAAGGAAAAAGAAAAAGTATTTAAAATTCATTTTATATGTACTTTATATGGCAAATGGCAATCAGGATTTGAAGTCACTCTCCCACCAGCCTCCAGCTGTAAGGAACAGTCCAACCCCTCCTGTTCATAGCCCCAAGCAGAGCTTGCCTTAGATAAAGGGCAAATTGATTCAGACTGCTTGGCCCCTTCACTAATAGCAATCCCACTGAGGAATGACTAAAAGCTTTAATAAATGTTTGTAGAATTTAATTGAATCTGTTAAATTAATGCACATCACATCTCTGCTCTGGCTCACTGGGTGAGACAGTCAGAATCCCTCTTGGAATATTGATAGTCCATCAACAAACATTTATGGTGTGAGCTACTAGAGCAAGGCACTGTGCTAAACAGTGGAGAATATAAAGAAAGGTAAAAACATCCTTACCCACCAACAAGCTCCACATGCATTTAGCTCCTATCCTTAGGCATTTGCTTCCAATATCTCAATAATAATAATAATAATAATAATAATAAATAAAAGTTAGCAAGATTATCCAACTGGCTTCAGATTTCTTAGATCCAGAGACTGATATTAGAAACTGCTTGTATAAAACCCAAATGTAAGATACCATTGCAGAATGCTACCCTCAGACTCTGCACACTCTTGCCAGCTTTTTCCTGGCAGTTGTGATTGTAGAAAACAATTACTATGAAACCACTTTTTCCAACCCATTGAACCATCAAATGGTGTGCTTTTTAGTTAGGGTGTGGGCCGTGCTATGGGAGCAGAGCCTGTCCCAGACTGTAGAGGGACATCGGCTGTCAATAAAAGAGAAGTGAGGTCTGGAGGGGTCTGAGGGTGAAGGGACCTAGAGCCAAAGATGCAATGAAAAATGGCTTCCAAAATGTAGAGAGACAGCATCCGGGGAGAGAGACTGACCTTCAGAACCATGTCTCATTTTAAGAAGGAAAAAAACAAAAAACAAAAAACAAAACAAAACCAACATTTTGTTTGTTTGGATTGTGTGGTGGCTTTTCCTTATCTGGACTTATCGTTTTGTTTTCTTTTAATGAAACTGGTTTCAATTAAAGGGTCACCACAGAATAGATTTGACCTATTTTTATGTTGTCTCAGACTAAATGGAAATAATCTCTGGGTGCTAAAGGAGGGTTTCGGACTTCAAGTCTCCTCTTTGACTTAGAGAAGAGGGTCATTTGGTCAAGAGTTGGGGCACTGTGGCCTGTGTCAGCCTGGAAACCTCCTTTTCCTTCTCATCCTTCTTGGGGCTATTTTTGATATTGTCTGGTTATGGTTAGAGCTGTTTGGAACAGAGCTATGGGGAATGGTGCATGCACAATGGTGAGCTGGTATCAGAAAGATTTAGATTAAAATTCCAACTCTCGTACTTTCTAGGGATATGACCATGAGTCTTCTCTGATCCTCAGTTTCCTTATCTGTAAAATGTAGCTAAAAGTGCCTGCAGTGAGACACAGCACAGCAAAATAGACAGAAAGTCAGCCTTGGAACCAGGAGAACCTGAAATCCTGTGCCATATATTCTACTGCCCCCAGATAGCTTTCTTTGACTAGAAATTGCTGGTAGTTATTGATCTGTACAAGTAAAGGAAATATCTATATCTTTCCCAAATTCCCTCACTAATGAAATCATAATTCTAGACTCTTCTCCCCTAAAATAAAACAAAATAACCACAAAACAATCACTCACAACCAAACCTTTTTAGAATCTGGGTAAACTTTCCTAATTCACAGGCAGCTCTCCCAGCAGAGAGCTATCCCATTGAAAACACTCTTTAAGTACAAATCCTTTGAAAGCACAATTCACAAGCCCTCCAGCAATGTGTTTACCCTTAATAGACATGTTCTGGAGGATATAATTCATGCAGACTAAGGACATTTAATAAGTGACAGAGTTTTTAAAAAGTTAAAATTTGTTCCATAAACCCAGGGTGTATTTCCTCATTAATATATACAACATATAGAATGGGAAGAGTGATGCATAAGGGTGACTATATGTGGCCAGGGTCGTTCTATAAAAATCCAGCCCACCCTCTGATACAGCTGCTCCCTTCTTAGGTGGTCATCATTCTGGTAGTTGGTGGTATAATGCACAGAACAGCCTGGAGTCAGAAGATCTGAATTCAAATATGACCATTTTACCAGATGTATAACTCTGGGCAAGTTGATTCATTTCTTCTGCCTCAGTTTACTCAACTGTAAAACGAATATAATAATAGCTTCTACTTCCCAGGGTTGTTGTGAAGTTTGAATGAGATAATATTTTTTAAACGCTTCACACAATACACAATACAATTGGTATGGAATAATGCTTTTTCCTCCTTCCCTTTCATCCTGACCCATACTCCTCTAGCTTTGAAAACTGACAAATGTCACTCTGCTAAGTGTGCAGTCTCTGAACTTTGGCTTGTGGGAAACATGTGTTCAGGTGAAGAATGGATGCTGCTTTCAGATGTTATGAAGTTCCTGGACTTTTCCCAAGTCCTTTAGAAAAGACAGAAATTGAGAATTCATTTAAAAAATAAACAAACAAACCCAAGCCTCCTCTTAGGAAGATTCTGCTGGCTTTTCCTCTCCAACTCTCAACTACAGAAGGTTGTCTTCAACACAATAAGAGATGCTCTGTTCCAAAACTAAATTTATTAGAAGAATGAGCAGAGTCTTCCCAGCTGCTTATTGTCCTCATGCTTAGTCACCAAAAGATATTAAGGCTGCTGTATGTAAAACACTAAATAAAATAATCAATATAACAGTAAATAAGCTAGCTTTAGCTGTTTAGCCTTTATACTAGCTATTATTATTATTATCATCACCATCATTAATTATAATTATTAATCATTTGTAGTCATTTTGGGGGAGAGGGGACCCTTTTTCCTGTCCCAGGGGCTTTGGTCCTCTTATCAGAGATATAATCTTACTGCATTTTCTATCAACCTCCCATTTTTTAGACTATAACTGTAGTAATACTGATTTTCCTAATAACTACCAACTTTGGATTTAGAGAAATGTGGTATCCAGCTTTCCTCTTACTTATTTGTTTTATTTTTAATTTATGGAATAAAACAAGCATTTGCATAAATAGTATAATAAAAAGATGACTGCACGTGCAACTGTAAATCTACCATGTATAGCTCGCTATTCCTTTTTAAATTGCCACAAAGTTATCAGGTAGCTTTCTTCCCCCCCCCTTTTCCCCTTCTCCAGTTGTGCCTCAATGAGAGCCACCATTAGACACAAATAGGTATCTATATGTAAGATTATTCTATACATATTTCAATTTATCAGATCTTTCTCTGAATGCAGATAGCATCTTTCTTCATATTTTCTTTACAGTTACTGTGGTTAATTATAATACTGAAAATAAAACATTAAGTCTCTTTTGTTCACCCACTTTCCTGAGTGGGTAGAGAAAAGCCACTTAGGTAAGCTAAGAATGGAGATCCAAGTCATTGTCTCTTCTAACCACTTAGCATACCTGTGACCTTTTGAAATGCAAATACAGAAAACCCAAAGTCTCAGAGTGACTTTGGACCACACTTTATACTCAAATACTTACTTTACAAGGTTGCTCTGAGGAACAATAAAACAACACATTTGGAAATTTTAATGCACCACATCATTCACTGTCCATGAATGCTGTTGTCCATAACCATATTATTATTCTTATTATTTCCAAGAAAATAGGAAACAAAAGATATGTTATTAGCCGAGAGGGAGGGAAAGCTGATGAAGAACACTGCCCTCTTCATGACAGAGAGATGATGTGCAGAATGAGAAACATATTTTTGGAAACAATCAATGTGAGAATTATTATTTTTGCTTGACTATGATTATATAATACAAGGGTTTTATGCATCTTACATTCTCATTCTTTCCTTTTTTTCCCCCCAGTGTGTAGAAGGATTTTGAAAGTTGAAAAATAAAAAAGAGAAAAAATGGCAGAATCTTCCATTCAAATCCTAACTCTTCCTCTTCTTACTTATGTGATGGTGGATAAGTTATACAAACTCCATAGTCTTCAATTTTCTTATCTGTAAGGTGAGAGGATTGGACTAGATGACCTTCAAAATCTCTTCTAGCTATAGATCAATGATTCTGCAGCTCACAGGGAATTAAGGTTTGTTGGTAAGCTTGAGATCACCAATAGACAACCTGTGTATCTTGCTGTTTATCTCCCCAATTTTGAGAGAAAGAAAATAAATTCAGGGGGAACAAGGGCGAGATTCACATATGTGGGATATAGACTGCATCTGTGGAATAATTGTCCAATTAATATCAGATTTATTTGAATATTTTTGAGTATTTGAACTATAGCAGCAAAAACATCAGACTAACTCCCCCAGAGATCCAAAGTTTGAGTCCTAATTGTATTTTGATGGCAAGGAATATAAATGTTTTGAATCTCAGTTTGTTTTTCTGTAAATGGGGATCATAACACTTGTATGCACCACCTCAGGTAATTGAAAGCATCTATTGAAATCATGCATGTGAAAGCATGCTGTAAAATTTAATTTGTACAAATATGAGAGGCTACAATGATTTTTTTCCATCTACCACCTTCTCTTAAGATAAATTAGGTCATTTCCCCGGCACCTCTGAATTAAACCACTTGGAAGCTTGTATATAACCCATATAAAGGTCAGGCTCTGAATTACCATTGCCATCGTCTTACTGTATACTCTTGTCACATTAGGTGAATCGATAGATTCCAATCTTGCCATTGATGAGCAAACTTTAGTGTCTATAAAAGAAGTAAAGAGTGGAAATCAATGCCATGTCAATGAGAAATTGCTCTGGATGGGCTAGGTAATGGTCATATCATTGTGGAGCTCACTTCTATTAGCTAAATCATTCAAAGAGACTTTCATTGGCATGTGAAAAAATGGATCCAGATTTCTAAAGGCAGTTAATAAAGCAATAGCTGGCTTCAGTGCGATGGTGCTTAAGAGTTCTAAGGGTGTGCTTTGAAGAAATCCAAGGAGCTCTTTAGGACTTCATGATTTGTCACAACCAAAGAGCCAGAAACAAGCCAGATGCCAAAAACCCCCCTCAGCCTATCATCCTTCGTTAACTTGATGACTGTTGAATCAGCTTGGTGAACACTTGACATATTACAGCTGGGTTACCTATTCTTAGCAGTTTCTTCAGCCCTCTAATTTTAGCACATTTGCTGAATGTGTGCAAGTGGGAGTCGGGAGTCGGGGAGCAGAGCTTAGAGTATCAGCACATCCTTCTTCCAGTTAACAAGGGTGCATTTCTGAACTCATCATAGAACCCAATCATTTTCTAATCAGCAAAAGTGAAAACACACTTTTTTTTCCCCTTTCTTATTTATTTATTTATTTTGAAGCTTTTTGTTTTCAAAAATACATGCATAGATGGTTTTCAACATTTACCCTTGGAAACACTTGTGTTCCAATATTTTTTCTCCCTTTCTTCTCCTCACTCCCTCCCCTAGACAGCAAGTAATCCAATATATTTTAAACATGTGCAATTCTTCTAAACATATTTCCACAAGTTTCATGCCATATAAGAAAAATCAGATCAAAAAGGAAAAAAATGAGAAAGAAAATAAAATACAGGCAAACAACAATAAAAAAAAGTGAAAATACCATGTTGTGATCTACATTCAGTCCCTACAGTCTTTTCTCTGGGTGTAGATGGCTCTCTCCATCACAAAACCATTAGAATGAGCCTGAATCACCTCATTACTGAAAAGAACTTTGTCCACCAGAATTGATCATCATACAGTCTTGTTGTTGCTGTTTACTTGGAAACACCCTTGGAAACAAACTTTATCCTTCCCTGAGAATCAGGTCCTATGGCAAGGTCTTATTGGAACATTCTATCGTAGGATGAATGAACCCTCAATTCTTCCTCCTCCAATCCTTTTCAATAGAAGTTAGAATTTTCCACCATATCTCCTTCCTCCTCCAATGTCTTGTTTGTACTTTTCTGTTTACATGTCAACATGGTTGAACATAAAATACTTAAAGGCAAGGAATACCCCTTTTTCATCATTGTGTGCCTGGTGCCTAGCACAGTGCATGGAGTTTAGCAGTCACTCAATAAAAACTTGTTAGGTTGGACTGGAACAACCAAATGTGGCTCAGCATTTTGTTCCTGCTATTTCATTTTGTATATACAGTATTATATAATTTTAAATCACAAAATGGGCTCTTTTGAGGGTTCAGTGTGAGATTTTGTTTTTGTTCAACTTGGTCAGAAACTCAAGTGGTTTGGACCACAATTTATGATTTAAAATTAATTATTTGAGATACAAAACATTCCCAATGGTAGTAGGAGTTCTAATTGTATCATTATATTCTATAAAGTGATCTCCTTCATGTTTGGAATAAAACAGGCAAAATTAAAATCCTAAACCAATCAAAGATAACAGAAGCTAATAAACCAGCCTTATCTGTGGTAGTTAGAAAGAAAAATGGACTCATAATGAGACATCCAATAAATGCACTAGTTGGCCTATATCTAGGAAACTAAAGCATGCTGATCACTTTCTATATCCTGGGATTCTTGCTAAAGGAATATTTTAAGTAAATAACTAGGTTTCTCCCACATTGGCTTTGTTTTAATAAGATTATCTTCTTTTTTCTTACATTTTCTTACATCTCACTGCCTCGTTGGCTTTTAATTCTCCAAATGGATATTCCTAAAGCATTTTGAGTTTTTTTCAATTGTATCTGATTCTTCATGATCCTCGAGGTTGTCTTGGTAGAGATAGTAGAGTGGTTTTTGCCATTTCCTTCTCTAGCTTATTTTACGGATCAGGAAACTGAGTGAAACAGGGTTAAATGACTTCCTCAAAGTCCAATAACTAATAAGTGCCTGAGGCCAGATCTGATCTCAAGAAAATGAGTTTTCCTGACTCTATCCCCACCATTCTGTGCACTATTTAACCATATCACATCTCAAGTTGAGAAGTTTCAATGGTTTACTCTCACCTTTACAATACAAAGACATGCTAGGTCTTTGCAGAATCCTTTCCATCTATAACTCCAGATTGATTCCTTATTACTTGTTCTAGCATACTTTGAGTTTTAGCTAAACTGCCTATTTGTTATTCCCCAACATTAGTCTCTTTAGCATAGGTTCTCCTTCCCATACTTGCAATACATTTTCTGCTCTCCTTTGAATTTTGGAATCTCTACCTCCCTTTAAGAGTCAGATCAAGTGATATTTCCTGAATAAAATTTTTCCATCTCTCTCTAGTCATGAGTAGCCACTTTAAATTCACCATCTGTATATTTTAGATTGACTCACCTGGGTATGTTTCCCTCCAGTAGAATATATTAGTTGAAACCAAGGACTTTCATTTTTGCCTGTGTATGTCTAGTTACTAGTACATTGTCTTGCAAGAATGAGTGCTCCATCAAATGGACAAGTAAGTGTATCCACTATATTTACAAAGCAAGAGACAGAGAAGTTTTTGTCTTCTGGCCAAAATTACTCCACTTACTAATGTCAATGGAGGCAACATGATCTGTATACTTCATCAAGGGAAATTATTTAACCCCGAGTGGGAAAGAAAAGGCAGCCAGTAAGAACATTGATTCCCTTGTCTCCCAGAAATCAAAACAAGATAGTCACATGGAAACAAAATTTGGTAAATGGCAGAGCTGTAACTCAAACTCCAAGTCCAGTCTTCCCTCCATAATACTAAACAGGATCTGTTTAATGTTAATTCAAACATCATATAAAGTAAGGTGGAAACTGTTAAAATTTTGTCAACAGAAATATACAATCATCATGGGCAAATGAACATAATCATTGCCTGTTTTTCTATAATGTCTAAGAAATTGTTGGAAGTTCATTGTGGCATAAGGGTAGCCCTTGGGTCTCCTAGGCTGTGAGAGCTGAGTGTAATTGTGCCATCCAACCCAAGTTGAAGGTCTTTGAGAAGAAACCTCCTAATGGGGCTGTTGAAGGACCAGCCTATTAAGAAGTTGACACATTAGGTGATATGTTTCTTCAGCCATCCCAATTCATAAAGACATCCAAAACATGCAGACATCATGGTACAAGGAAGGAGATGGACCCTCAACACCATGAAAATCACACCCTCTTGACCTGTTTCAAAGAAATAATAGAAGTTAAACAGTTGTTTCTGGCTTCATTGTGCCATTGAGAGTATTACTTTTAAGCACTTCATTTCCCTCTGCATTCTGCAGAGATTGATGATGGCAACGGAAGCAGACAGCACATGTATATACTCAAAGAGCCTCTAGTCTACTTGGGTGCAGAAGACCTGCATGGCCAAAGAGCAATAAATTCTTCCACGCTTCAAGGAATCCATGATCTCATTGATGTGGGTTTTTCTTTCTACTGGTAGAGAATGTAACCCACAATGTCTTCTCATCCTCTGAAACTTTCATCCACATCCATCCATAAGTTCTGCATATGGCCTTTCCTCAGTCAAGCTTCCTCTAGAAAGTATTTTGACATTTGATGGATCCCAGTGCCCCACTCATGTTTCTCCATATATCTTTCTTCATGACTAACCTATCTCCTTGTCTAATTACAGGGAGAGAGAGAGAGAGAGAGAGAGAGAGAGAGAGAGAGAGAGAGAGAGAGAGAGAGGTGAGAGACTGACAGAGAGAAAGACAGGGAGGTGAGAGAGACATAAATAGATGGAGAGACACAGAAAGAGAGACAGAGAGGGAAAAAGAGACAGAAGGAGAAAATTAGAGAAAGAGATGGAGAGAGACAGGAGAGACAGAGACAAAGAAAGAGAAACAGGGAAGGAGAAAGAGAAATGGAGAGAGAAAAAAAGCAAGACAGAGAAAAAGACAGAGAGATGGAGAAGGACAGAGAGAGAGAGAGAGACAGAGAGACAGAAAGAGGGAAGAAAAGGGAGGGAGAGAGGGAGAGAGAGGGAAAGGGAAAAGGAGAGGGAAAGGGAGAAGGAAAGGAGGAGAGAGGGAGAAGGAGAAGAAAAGATTTAAAGCTAAAAAAATGACCTTATGAATCATTGATTGCCCAACCAATGCATTTTACAGGAGAAACCAAGAGCTAGATAGAGTAAATAATGTTTTTAAGGTCACATATGAAGTGAAGCTTCCATCCAAATTCAGATCCCCTAATTCCAAATTCAGATCTTTTCCTATTCTGATTTCTCCAAGAATTTTCAAAATGTCTTTTATTTCCCATGATATAAAAACTTTCACTCATTTGGCAAGTCAGGTATTTTTGAAGGAATGTCTTTTATTCCCCATGATATAAGAACAATATAAAATTCCCCATGATACAAGAACAAAATACAACAATATAAAATTACATAAATAATTATTCTATAGAAATAGAGAGAAATAAAAATATGAACTCCATTATATTGGCCTTGCACATAACTATTTACAGTAAGTTTGCTTTGTAAACATTTTGTTTATTTTCTACATGTCATTTTAATTGTATGGCTTGATCAAAGACAGGAATAAGTTAATTAGTTTATGTAAAGTTATTTTCAAATAGTAAAGTGTTATATACATGTGAGCTATTGTTAATTATTATTATTTTGTTGAGTTATTTTGTTGTGCCACAGTTTCCTTTGCTTATTCTACCTCAGTTTCCCTAATTGTTCTACCTCAATTTCCCTGAATTGTTCTGCCTGTTTGCAACATCCTCCCTCCTCCTAATCATCATGATTCAGATAAGGAGAAAGATCTTTGATCTTAGACATCATGACTCCAGACATTCCCTACTTATCAAAATGTCCGGTGCCTCCCCCTACCCTGTCAGAACCGGAGTCCGTTCCCACTCTCAGTACTCTTGACTCCACCTCTGCGTCAATCTACCTCCTCCCCCACCCCAGTAGCTTGGAGCCACATGCATATATACTTCATGGGAAGCACACATTAGTGGCTGAATGCTGGATTCTTGGAGATGATAGTCTCATTGAGCCCTGGGACCAAATCATGGATCCATTTGGTCCCAGTAAATCCCTCCCTTTCAAATAAATTATTAAATACTCTCTAATATCTGTCTTGCCTCAGTTTCTCCAGCATTACAATTTCAGTCATGTCTGATTCTTTGTAAGTCTATTTGAGATTTTCTTGGCAGAGATCCTCAAATGGTTTTCCATTTCCTTTTCCAGCTCATTTTATAGATGAGGTAACTAAGGTAAACAGAGTTAAGTGACTTGCCCTGGGTCACACATCTAGGAAGTATACATGGCCAGATTTCGAACTCAGAAAGAGGAATCTCCCAGAATCCAGGCTGGATTCTCTATCCACTGTCTCATCTAGCTGCCTATTATTATTATTAACTATTATTATTATCATGTTATCATTAGCCTAGTTGACTAATTGTGTGCATTGGAAGATTTGAGGTATTAACTGACAATTCAATTGAAACTCTATGATGTCCCTCTTGCATAAGTCCTTCTGACAAAGTGATTTTTACATAATACAAATTAAACAAATTTAGGGTTAGTGGTGAGAGGGGTAGCTAGGATTAGGATTAGACTCACGGGGTTAGAATCAGCGACCAAATTAGAGGTAGATACAAGGAGGCTAGAGTTTACCCCTGGCCATCCTCTTTAGTTAGTCTATATAACAAAGACATAACCAAAATAATATCACAAAATGTGCTAAAATGCAGACATATTAAATACTGTATCATGATCATAAAATTGTGAAATGAAAGATAAAACTAATGATAAAGTATCCACCATCCTATACAGTAAAGTTAACATAGATGTGGTTCCTCTTCCCCTTCCCCTTCCTCATCCACTACATCTTGCTTTTATCACTGGTAATTTGTTGAAATTTCTATCAGAATACTTCGTATAAAGTTAAATTCGTGTAATGTGAATTATGTAAAGTGAGAACTGCCTATATTTGAAAGATGGTGAAGTTATAAATCAACCAAATTCTGCATTCTGAGTATCTTTTAAATTATCAATTATCCTTAGTCCTCTAGTACTACACGAAGAACATTTGTATAAATAAAGACAGTGGGCATCCATCTTTGAACACAGATGTTGACTGCTGTGCTAGATCAATCTGGAGTCAGGAAGACCAGAGGGCAAGCTCTGTACTCAGACATTCATTAAGTTTTGACAATGGGCAAATCTTTTTCACCTTTGTCTTCCTCAGCTTAAAAGGGAGATCATAATGTCCCCCTGTCTCCGAGAATTGTTGAGAGGATCTAATGAAATAAGATTTATAAAGCACTTAGCAGAGTGCTTGGGACATAGTAGGCACTTAATACATGCTTATTAACATCTTTTAAAAATTAAAAAATAATTTCTTAATGATACAATTCATTGTATGCAAGATATCACTTTTAGAACTGTCTACCACATATACTAAGAAAGGCTATTTTAATTGCTGTCAATCATTTTTGTTCTTACTACCTCTATTCTGGATATAGTGGTGTTAAAACTAAGATACAGTGGTGTTAAAAATAAAATCTAGATGACAAATTAAAATGTAAGGAAAGAATTTCTACTCAACATTGCCACTTCATCATAGAGTTTGAAGTGAATTTTTATTTGGTCCTCCTGAATTTCTTCCACTTTGTAGTAAAGAAGGCTGACCTTGGAATCTGGATAATCTGCATTTGATTTCATTTCTGATAATTATCTGGGTGACTTTGAGCAAGAAACAGCCTCTTTGAGTTTCATTTTCCCTCTCTTTAAGATGACCACAATAATGACGTCAGTACCAAAGGACTATTCTGATTATCCCAGGAAATAAATAGCCATTTGCAAATCTTAAAGCCAAATAAATGTTAGCTATTACAAATAATTTTATGGGTATGGGAGGTGAGGGAATATCTTGATGACAGAGTTGTTTTAAACAGATTACCTCCAATCATGAGTTGCATGATCAGACACCATTGTTCAACTCAGCAAGTCACGTCTTACCATCTATGTCTTTTGATGAAAAGAAAACATTATGAGCTTGTATCTTATTTCTGCCAATTGACATAGCCAGCCTAATAAAACATCAGATTTTATTTTATATGCATTATCTTATTTTCACTGCTTTTTCTCTCACCAGATTCACTGACACATTTTGCTGTCTGTAGCTTAGACTAGCTACCCCTTTGCCCAAGTATTTAAAGTCAAGGAGACTTGTCTACCTTCACTAGTTACTTTTTAAGTCTTCTTATTAGAATACTTGCCTTCCTCTGCTCATTGTCTTAGAATTCCTAGTTTCCTTTGACTTTCAGTTTAAATGATGGTTATCACACAAGGCCTTTCTCAATTTACTGGCTTTGTTGTTGATCCCATCTCTAATTCCTTCAGATTTACTTTATATGTGCATGTGTGCTCCCCACTACACACAGTATAGAAATTATATATATATATACATATATATATATATATATAATGTGTGTAAACATATATACACACACATATATGTACATTACATATATGTGACTATATATAGAAAATATACATATACATTATGTATACACATATTTCTATATGTATATAGATGTGTATATGTACACATACATATGTGTGTATGTGTATATATATATATATATACACACACATATATATATATATAAAACATCTAACACAATCTCTATTTTAGATACATTTCAGGTACTTTAAAATACTTTTGGACTGGAACAGAAAAGAACTTAGTCAACCCAGGAGGGATTGGAATGCCAGGGAAAATAGCAGTGACTTTCAAAAATAGTGTTGTAAATTATCTTGGGGACTATTGTTATTTTAAAATTTAAAACTACTCCTTTTCCCTCAAGATAGACCATCCTTCTTCCTTTAAAATCATTCTAAAAATTGCACTATCCCAAAGCGGAATGGGCAATCTTGCGAAGTAATGGGTTCCCCCCTAACTGGGAGTCTTCAAGCCAAGGCTGGATGGCCACTTGTCAAATATATTGTTTAGGTTATGTGTTGAACAAGTGCTATAATAAGCCCTCCCTGCTCTATTATATTAACATCCCTAATCTGCCTAAACTCTCACACTCACTCTCTCTCTCTCTCTTTCTCTCTCTCTCTTTATATATATATATATATATATATATATATATATATATATATATATATATATATATATATATATATATATATATATGCGTGTGCAGATACACACAGTAAATCTGAAGAAATTGGAGATGAGAACAACAACAGAGAAAATCGGGTAAATTGAGAAAGACCCTGTGTAATAGCTGTCCTCCATTCTGGCCCACTACCAATACTTTCCAGCTCTGAAAAATAGATCTTTAGAAGAACTTCTTCTTCTTCCCTCCTTTCCCCACTCTCCCATAACATCAGTAAGATTATAAAATCCTAAAACTTAGAATATGAAATGGAGTTTAGGAATGAACTAGCTACAATCCAAGATTTGAACAAAGGGACCAGGAGATAAAACTCAACTTAGATCATGGATTTAGAATGGGCTGGGCCTGAAAAGCCAGCTAGTCCATGCCCCTCATTTTAGATATCAGGAAACTAAGAGACATAATTGATCCAAGGTCATATAAGTGGTAAGTTGTGGATTCGGGAAGTCAGCTGTTTTCCACTATACTCTATTGCCCCAGCATCATTGTCTCCAAAAATAATATTTTTTCTACTGAATAATGATGCCTCAGCTGTTGCTGCTCCCTAAATTTGGAATGTGGTTGCTGGGTCCCATCATTGTTGAAAAATCAAAGACTATTTCCTCTGCGTTGAAAAATAATGATTTCTAAAGAAACACACACACACACACACACACACACACACACACACACACACACAACCATCTCCCTAACTAAGAAAATTCAGAACTACCTTTCAAGACAGTAGATCAGAACAGAAGCAAAGCTGGACAGACATTCAGTGAGCCCTAGGCAAGGGCTAAAAATGGCTGTGGAGACTTCACTGAAACACTTAATTTTGACTTTTCAAAAATTAAATATGTGCCTGCAGAAGTTTCTGGCAACAGAAAAAAATATATACTTTAAAAAAGCAGTGTTAGAATGCTGCCTCTGAATGGCTATCATCTAGCAACATGCTCAGCACACAACTTGCGCTTTATAAATAAATGCCTATTGATTAAGATTAATAACATTCCTTCTTATGTTTCTCTAGGGCTGCATGTCTAAGCAAAAGCCATAGACACTGGTGTCTCAGTGGATAGAAGTTGAGCCTGATGTGGGGAAAACCTGAGTTCAAATCCAGCCTAAGGCACTTACCTGGGCAAATCACCTTGCATCTTTCTGCCTCAGTTCTCTCAACTATAATATGATATAGACACTTTGTCTTATGTGTGACATACATGTGATACAGACACATTGCCTTACCTGACAGGATATGGTACTTACTAAATGCTTGTCAGATGAAAAATTTTGGAATGGCCAAGGTCTCCCTAGTGAATACTCTCCTAGAAAGACTAGGATGATTCTAATGGATGCTAAGCCCTTCCTTCCCTCATGAAAATCAGCATACATCATGAGACTTTAAAGGTCAGGAAGACCTGGCTTCAAAGTCTGTCTGATATTTCCTAGGTGTACATCCCCAAGAAAGTCACTTAGGCATTCTGGTCTCAGTTTCTCCATCTGTAGTCATCAGACTCAGTGCCTTTTAATATCTCTTCCAGCTCCAAACCAATGATTCCACAATCCTATTACAGAAAAATGCTACCTTGCTCAACTGTGAACAGTAGGTCCTGCTGTGAATGGAAAAGTGAGTGATATTTACTAACTAAGGTGATATCTATGACCTGAACCTGTGGAAAATCAATAAACAATAGTGATTCTCCTAGGCCTGCTTGGGGAATCTGCTTATTGCTGACGACTTTATTTCAGCCTCCCTGCAGGCAGAAACATCCTTAAATCTCACCAGTGTAGTTCAGGGGGAATGAAATCTATAATTTCACTGTAGGGAAGGAGATAGAAATCAGCTTTTCAATTGTAGGCCTGAGCCCCGGCAGTCAATAACCAAACTTGCCTTCCAACGCTTAATACAATATTATCAGCAGCTCCTGATGGGGAGGAGGGCACAGCAATAGGGAGTGTACAGAGAAGACACTGTCAGGCAATTTGACGTATCCATCTAAGCTAGAAAGGTATCAGATGAGCAGTGGGAGGGAGGAAAGGCATTCTAAACGATTTCATCAGCAAAGAGCCTAAAAGCAAAAAGAAAACAAACAAATCAGAATTATAGATTATGAGATGCCAAAGCATCAAATAATTGTAAATGATTCCAAGCATCCGGTGATCACTTGGGACTATTTAGACGATTTGGAAAAATTAAAGTTGTTTCTGGCTAACATAGATAATTTATATGTTAAGGAAAAAGGGAAAGTCCAAATCTAGATACAATGAAAGAAACCCAGCACAATGTGTAGGGATGAAAGTGGGGGAGGGATGAGGAAGTATGATTTTGTAGGGAGAAGGTAGTTGGAAAGGGGAAAAGGTAGGAAGAAAGAGGACTCTCTTCAACCATCAGCAGGAGATCATGGAATGCCTGGGGAGGAGGATGGATTGAGGACCATAAGAAAGGCAGACAGCTCAAACGGAAATCAAAGGAGCAATATAATCAATGGGAACTTCAGAATTTTTCCTAGATCTAGCCTTTTTTGCTCAGTGTTGGCACTTCAGTGGATTCCTTCATTGGCACAAATCTCAGCTCCTTGACAAGTGTTCATGCTGTATTATTCTTGGCCTTATTTTATTTCTTTAAAAAAAAAGTTTTATTGAGGCTTTTTCTATTTGACATTGATGCCATATCCCAGAGACTAGATATGTTTGGCTTGCTTTTACTTACCTCTCACCAAGGGGAGAATCCTATAATTTTTTTTTAAGAGGGTAAGGGATTTATTTTTATTTTTTAATATATTTATTATTATATATTCATTTTTTATTTTAATAATAATTAATTTATATATAAATATATTATAATATAATAACAATATATTTATTAAGCACCTACTATGTGTTTGCAATACAGAAGCATCTTGCAAATATTATCTCATTTGATGTTCAAAACAGACCTGGGAGGTAAGGATTCTCATAATTCTCATTCTGTGGTCAAGGTTAGGTTAAGTGACTTGTGCAGGATTACACAGCTGCTTCAATGTCCCAAGATGGATTTGAAACCAGATTGTCCTATTGGAACAAAGCATAATTGGATAAAGCAAATTTTTAAAATAGCTGAGTCCTCCAACATTTGACTCATTTTGGTCCTCTCCTCCAAGTGTGAGGAACTATTCCACATCTTTGCAGAGTAGGAAGGATAATCAAAGAACATTTTATCTTGCCTCTTCATTTTATTTATAAGAAAACAGAATCTCAGAGGGGGAAATGATTTATCCAAAATCACATATGTAGAAAAAGGCAGAAGCATAATTCAAATTGAGTTCTACCTAGACCTGGAGCAGAGAATAGCATGTCAGATCTGGAGTTGGAGAGAATTAAGTTCAAATCTAGTTTCTGGCATTTACTAATTGGGTAATCCAGGGCAAGTCAGTTAACCTCTATCTGCCTCTATTTCCTCTTCTGTAAAATGGAGAGAATAAAAGCACCTTTTTCCCAGGACTTCTGTAAGGATCAAGTGAGACCATATTTGTAGAATTCTTTGCAAGTAGTAAAAGTCTATAGAAATACTCCCTATTAGGTTTTCTCATGCCAAATGTAATGCTCTCTCCACTGCAAGCAACCTGAGGTCAGAAAGAGGTGGCCCAATTATTCTCATTGATTTGTCCTTCTCCAATTTTTACAAAATATCTCTGGAGATGACTTTTGCTCAGAGGAGTCAGATTTCAACATGGTACTTGGGAAGAATACATAATAAAAATGCCTTAGGGCTGTATTTTCAATTTAGTAGATTTTTAGTAGGTTTTAAAGTTTAGCTGCTATCAAGATCTATTTGTGGGACTAAAAAGAGCTTTGCCAGAGAATAATCCAGTTGGTACTGAAAGTAAATAACCCTTGCTTAAAAGGAGACCTGAAAGGAGAGAACATTTTTTTTTAACCTGGAAATACCTAAGGGAGTGAGTGGCAAAGACAAAGGGAAGGTTACTGAGGCAGCCCAATGACTTACTAGGATAAGGGCTGACTCCTCTAAAGTTTGATGGCCCACCCAGTCCCTTCACCTGGGGCAGGGATAGCACCTCTAATGTAGTCTTAGGAAAACAATGAACCAGAGCTTTTACCAGGTGACCTTGAGAACAAAGGCCATATAAATCCCCTGGGGTCCACATTTCAGGTTAGTCTTGGGATCCAGGGAGCTCATGAGTCAGAGCTGTTTCATGTGAAACAGGTAGGTGAAACAGCAGGTGAGGGAATTGGTTTCCAAGTCTGAGCTCACCAACGGAGAGCCAGTGGAAGAAACTAGGCCTGGAAACCTATAGACATAGAAGATCCAGATAGAGGGGTTTAAGTAAAAGGGAAGAATAAGTGTGGCAACAAGGCAGAGAGCCTTGACCATGGAGTCAGATAATCTGAGTTCCATTGTGATTATGGAAAAGTCATTTCACATATGTGGGTCTCAATTTTCTCAGCTACAAAATGAGATGGTTAGATTTAATGGCTTCTGAGGTCCCTCCCATCTCTAGATAATCTAAGAATAGAGAACAATAGCTCCCTGCAGATGAGAAATGTTTCATTATTGTCTTTGCATCTTCAGAATCTAGCATAAGGTCTGTTGATTGGTTGACCTGTCAACCTGGGATGAATAGGCCAAGAAAAGCAAAGGATTATCAAAACTGCAACAGTGATCCCCAAGTTTAAGGTCTCAAGCACCAATAGAAATTGAGTACAGAAAACTAGATCATCTCTACATCTCTCCAAGATCACTCAAGCCAATATTTTGGCTATATTGCAAATAACCTGAATCAGAAAATATAGCATTCCATGATCAGAGAAAGAATAAACATCCATCACAAGAGCAGAGCATTTACTTTTTTTTTGAAATTTTCATTTTTTTTTTCAATTTTAACTTATTATTTAAATAAGTTAAGTACCAAATTCTATACCTTTCTCCCTTCCTCCTCTCCCCCCTTCCTGGAATATGAAATCAGACATACATTATACTGGTGAAATTTTGCAACCCGTTTCTACATTAATCATTTTGTGCATGAATTCTTGAATAAAAGGAAAAAAAAGAAAGAGTGAAAAATTGCATGCTTTATGCTGTACTCAAGATCACTTCTCTCTCTGATGGAAGATAGTATGCTTCATTGGTCCTTTGGGATTGTCTTGGATCATTGTATTGATGAAAATAGCTAAGTCATTCACAGTTCTTCAGTGACCAATGTCATTGTTACCGTGTATAATATTCTCCTGGTTCTGTTCATTTCATTATGCATCAATTCATATAAGTCTTTCCAGGTTTTTCTGAAATTGTGCTTGTCATTTCTTAGAGCATAATAATATCCCATTACAGTCATTTACCACAACTTGTTTAGCCATTCTCCAATTAATGGACGTCTCTTCTTTTCCAATTCTCAGCCACCACAAACATAGCCATCAGGGTACTTCTACTGTACCATGCAATATGTAGTTATTTTTAATTATGAAAGGGATGTAAAATATGCAAAGCCCTCCATCAACAATCATTTATTAATGCCTAGAGAGATTTATGGAGACTTAAGTTAAAAACCTGCTCTGGGTGCCTTGAGAACCTTAGAAAAGTCATTTAACACCTCTTAAATTTCTTCTATTGAAAAATGATTATCATAATAGTAACAACTACCTTAGGAGTTGCTGTGAAACTCGAGTGCTATGGCAAGTTAAAAATCCAATTAGAAATGTCTACTGTCATTATTATTTTCCACATAGTTAAGGGGAAGAGTCAGTAGAATGATTTGGCCATTATCTCTAGTTTCATGACCCTAGCATTTCAAGGTGTAACTTCCCATCTCTGTGCTTCTGTCACCCAATAGTGATTTCAATACTCAAGACCAATGCTGATAAACAGAGAATTCGCCTCACCAGCCACCTTTTCAGTCTACCTGACAATTTGAGGTTTTTGCCAGTGAATTTGTATCAGTTAATTTTATCATGGAAAAATCTATAGAAAAAAAAAAGTAGCTTGCAGAATGAGTTCCAAAGGGAAAACAAAAACTGTTGAATAAGGAATCCACAAAATAAGAAAAGAACTCTTATGGTAAAGGTAATTCCCATTGCCAAGTTCATTTGTCTTCATGAACTCGATGCTTATACTGATCTTATTGCTGTTGTATCCACATCATTCCCTTATCCCTCATGTCTGGACTATACTCCTCCTTACCTCTGCCTCTTAGGCTTCCTGGTTATTTTCCAGTCTCCAATTAAAGCACCTCCTTCTCCAGGAGGTTTTCACTGATGTTCCCATCTTCTGGTGCCTCAAAGTTGCTTTTTTTTTACTTTATATATCATGTATAAGTATCACATGCCTATGTGTTTATGTATATGTATATATATGTATGTACACACACACATTGTATCATATATGATGAGATCATAGATGTAAAGGACTTGGCAATCATTAGAGTGTTAAATAAATGTTGGTAAGATATCTATATATCTATATCTGTAGATATGTAGTGAAATATCTAAATAACCATATAGAGATACCTCAATTTTATGTGTACATGTTGATTTCCCCAACAGGAAGTAAGTTTCTTGTTGGCAAATAGGAACCATTAAACTGTAGGTTTTTCACCAACACCACCCCAATCTGGCTCTTAATAAATGGTCATTGATTGACTTATTTTATAATAAAATACAATAACTAGGAGCATGGTGAATATAGAAGGATGACTTTAAGTTTAAGTCCTGTTTCTAACACATACCAGCTGGATGACCATGAATTGATGGCTTAATCTCTCAATGTACTGGGCAATACTCTTTAACTAGAAGTTATAAATAAGATGCTGCTAAGCATCAATGCAGGGAGTTTCTATATTAATAGCTCCTTACACTATTACAATCATAAATCATAATTTTAAATGCTTCATTTTATATAAAAGAGAGTCTTAAAATCATGAATAAATCAATTTTTTCAATAAATTCAATTCAATAAATAATTCAATAAATTGATTTAAATTCAATTTGCTATTTAAAGAGAGTCCATGGTGCAAAGTAAAAATTCCCTTACTGCTCTTCCCCACTTCCAACAGGTAGAGGAAATTATTAATTCTGTATTATGTTAAATTATATAGATTATATTATTATTCTCTATTGTATTATTGATTAAATTACTGTTTGCTAATATCATGCTAATAAGCAATTATTAAATTAGTATAGAGGTTATTTTCCCCTTTGTTACATCATTTAAGACAGTCCTCATAGATCATTCTGACCCTTTCTGAAAGACAAGGCTGATAGATGAGATTGCCCTAATCCTTTGAAAACATTCTTCTCAACCTTGGCTGGGATTCCTCAATACTAGAGCACCTTACTTTTGTTTAGAGTGTAAACAAAATCTAATCTAGGTGCATTCCAGTCCCAAAACATTGTGTACCCTTCTGATACAATCAAAAGGACTCAGTTTATGAAGAACAAAATCAAGTAGCTTGGTCAGAGATAGATTCATTTGTTCAGATGGCTGGAGAAAGCTAAGTCTCATGGTCAAATCATAAACTCAACAGGAAGAGCTGAAGATTTTTAGCCCATTTTCCATCCCTCATTAATTGTACCAAGTGGATATTTTTTTTTTTTTACTTGTCAAGGGCATCCCCTTTTCTAAAGTTATTTAAGCATCCAACGATCTCCATGGCGGGGTCTTTGGTTACTGAGAGACAACTAGCCATAAATTTATTGATTATTTTCTAGCCTAAACAATAATTGATAATCAATTATCTTGGGCTTTTTATTCATCACATAGGCACATATAATCAAGATAATAACCAGCTTTGTGATTTTTCCTTTTGTTACATAATATCCTCAGCTGTGACTTGGTAATGTGGTAGACAGGATTGTGGAGATCATGAACAAAACAATCATTGACAAAAAAAGAAACCCAAATCCCTAGCCTGGCTTGCTATGTGACAAGGACTTTGGGGAAGACAGCACAGAGTAAAGGTGAAATGTAAAATTTCCTAATCAGAAAATTACCTAATCAAAAGTAAGACAAACTGCTTCATGTTACAATGAGATTTAAATTAACAGCCTCCAAAAAGACTTTCACAGTAGCTAGAAATGTTACTCGATCTTATTTTAAGTCATTCTGTCAATACATGCTCTAAGCCCTTTATGTCTTCAGCATTTCTTTGGTGAATAGGAAATAAATACAAGTCTCATACCTAATTCTTAGTATACATGGAGTACTTTTTTACTTTCCCATTTTAGTAAGATGTAGATAGAGTGAGCCAAAATCTAATCTTTAAACAATGTTTCCAGTTTACCAGGATGGGGGTTATAATTAGTTAAAAAGTACATGAACAAGGAATACATAGTGCTTTTTATTACCCCTTCCCATTAGAGGCCCCAATTGAACCTTTTCTAAATTTCACACACGAGTTCGGAGCAGAGAGAACTTTTCATGGAAAGGAATGGGCACGGTATCATAGTCCTGTGGGTCTAACAGTAGTTCTCAATGTTATATAAATACTCTACTTGAGTTATATGGTAGTAAAAGATGGAACCATCTCCAATAGTGCAAATAATAAATTCTGTGAAATGTGCCATTGTACGAATTCATATAATTTAAATTATTTTATGTAAAATGTGGTCATTGATTCTAGCCCACTGGAAATATGCAGTGAAAATTCAAATAATGTGATTGGATCATGGGATTCTTTTTCACATTAATAAAGACCTGATCACATATAAGGCAGTGGAAAGACATACAGTGGGCATGAGCAGGTGATGATAGAGAAACAATTTTATTATATTTATTGTCACTGGACTTCTGAATACTCCTCTCTTGACAATCTGTCCTCAATACATTCTCAAGAAAAGAAGATTAGGGGAAGGGAAGGAAACAAAAAATTATTTAATAAGCATTTGTTTTGTTCCAGGTACTGTGCCAAGTGCTTTACAAATATTATTTCATTTGCTCCTTATAACAATCCTGGGAATAACTCACAATGCTCTATTCTATCAATGTGGAAAATGAGAAATAGTGGCTAAATGGTTTGTCCAGGGTCTCACAATTAGTGTCATATTTGCACTTTGATGTTCCAGATTCCAATTTAATCACTCTATCCACTATGATATCTAGTTTGGGAGGTACAAAAGATATCATTAAGGAATTATATGATTAGAAGAAAAAGACTAATCATCTTGGGAGAGAGAAGGATGATAAGTAGGAAGCCAGAATGCTCCATTAAGACCCTGTGGATATCCAAAAAAAAAAAAAAAAAGTGGAAGAAGGCCTCCACTTTAATTAGTGGGTGACTCCTCTTGCAAATTTATAGGAAGAGATAGACAAGAATCTAACAAGTATGAATGGGCTGCCTTCTGTACCATTAGAAGGAACTTGCAAATGAAGAGATCTCAGACTCATTTGAATATTGTGTCAGCTTATCTGTATACATGCTGCCCATCGCTGTGGAATGTAAGTTCCTTATTATATCACATTCTCTTTCATATACTCCTTTGTTCAGTCAAAATAACTTGATTATTTTTTTTTAAATGGCACTTTATTTTCCTTTTCCATCACTTTATCCTGGTTGTTAACTTTCCTCACAGAATCTCTAATCTCCTTTAAAACACAGCACTTTCTTTTGCACAATGCCTTTCCAGATGCTCAGAGTTCCTAGTGCCCGCTCCCTCAAAATCGGTTGGTCTCTACTTTGTATTTACTTCCAGGTAGTAGATAGCTGATCAAATGACATACTGCAGCACAGTTGGCAAAACTGCAGAATGTAAAGAGATGAGCAAAAGAAACAAAAAGGCGCTAAGATCTAAAAGGAAGGGCAAACAAGTAACCCTCAATGAGGTATGAAGAAGTCATCAGTCAACCTTTATAGAGTCAGAAAGTGGTAAGCCATGGGTCAACCCAAAGTTTGTCCCCACTTCCAGTGGTCTTTTAAAAAGTAAGATAAATTAAGGATTTGGCAAGGGAAGGCTCTGAAGGTTGGTCTCTGGCAACAGAGAAGAAAGCCAGCCCTGATCCCTAGACTTGGAATTAACTACAGAGAATAGTCCTGGTAAGTCAAGCTGAGTTCATAGAGGCTGTACACTCTGGGGCAGCAACATAATGACATCCCAAGAATCAAATAGACAATAGTTTTAGTACAATGGGGGTGCTACATATAAACATATACATTTTCTCCCCCAATGTAAAATAAAAGCTTCTTGAGGGAAGTATCTGTTTTATTTTTATTTTTTTTGTATCCTTATCAGCTAATACAGTGTCTGACACATAGTGTTTAATAAGTGCTTCTTTATTGATCTTTGTATCACTCCAGTACTTTATCCATAATGGGTATTTACTAAATATTTGTTGGCTTGGATTGATATCTGGACTGTAAATTCTATTTTCCCTTCATCTCTTTTGCATTGAAGGAAATCTACTAGGAGGATCAGTGTTGAGATGTTAAATAATGCCCTGCCCCTAGTAAAATAAAAAGCTCACTTGCACTATCTAAGATTAAATCAGTCACCCATAGCAACAAAACCAATCATAAACAAATTTCAGTCTCACTCTGTAATATAAATATGGTGGGGGGTGGGGGGTGGGGTTAGATATCAGATCTATGATACTATGATCCAGTACTAGATTTCTGTCCCATGGATTCTTACATGTCCTACAACCAGTTACATTTCATTATATTAACTTACAATATATATTAAGCAGACTTCACAGTCCATCAAATCAAGCCTCAGATAAACAAAGAATTCCTTAAAGAGATGATATTCAGGACTTCCCGGAGATACTTAGATCAGATTTACTAATATAAAATTATTACAAACCTATTAATTCGGTGCCAAATAAAATATTTAGAAATTGTTTCAAACTTAAATACAATTTAATAGTTCTGTTGGCTGGCTTAGGAGAGTACAGGATTCAGGTTCCATAAGGGTCAGGCTGTCCTCAAACCCCCCAAAATAATCACTTTAGGGTGAGCTGACCAAAATCTTCTTGTTCTGGTAAGTGACTATCTCTTTCCCAAGTAAATAATCAGCAGAAGCAAGACCTGCCATCTTTCCTGACATTGAGTCTGTGGAATTTTTAGCTCTTGAATTCTTTCTGGAAAGACTTTGACAGGGGGGATTATAACACTCTCCTGTTCTCCCCCTAAGGCCCTTTCACCTGGCTTATCCAAAGTGCTTCCCAAATATTCTCTTATTCATCCCTAGGGCAGCTCCAGGACAACAAGAACCATTCTTGTTATTTCCAGAGCTATAATTCCATTTTATCCCATTCCACTAGCATTTATTAAGCATTTGCCATTTATCTAGCACTATAGAAGGACCCAGATATAAAGACACAAACATGAAACAGAACTTGCAGGGAAGCAAATATAAAATAGATGCAATGTAAATTCAAAGTAAATTAGGAAAGCTCAGGAAGAGCTTTAACAACTGGAAATATCAGGACAGAACTAATATAAGGGATGGCAGTTAAGCTGAGGGCTAAAGGGTGATGGCGATTCCAAGACATAGAGACTTAAAAAGAAAAAAAAAAAAAAGCATTCGAACCAAAGGGGAGAGCTTACAGGAAAGTACAGAAGCAAGAGGGATAATTGTCATGCACAGGGAGGCGACATGATCTTGAATTTGAATGTTGCTTCTGATACCACCTGTGTGACCATTAGACTACTTAATCTCTGCATTGCTTGACACAATGTCTGGCATACTAGGTGTATATTCATTAACTGACTGACTGCCTCAGTTCCCTCATCTATAAAATGAAAGGGTTGGATTAAACAATAAAGTCCCTTCCAGTTATTATCCTGTGAAATTGGCCAGTTTACCTGGAACATAGAATGTTTGAAGGAAATCAATAGTTAGACTGGAACAATAGGCCAGAGCCAGAGGTAAAGAGTTTTAAGTGCCAGAAAAAAAAAAAAAAAAAAAAAAAGAGTTGTTCTCCCTACCACCTCACCCTCAATGCCATAGGAAGCTTCTTGAGTACAGGACTGAAATGGTCTGACTTGAGCTTTAGAACTACCATTTGACATCTCTCTAGACAAATCTGAAAACAAGAAAGGCAGAGAATTGAACCAGAAACCTTCAAGTTATCCTGGGCTATACAGGAAGCCCAGCTCAGATAATTCTGATTGTCAAACATGGCCTCTACTTGTCTACAAATAACAAAAAGTAGGATATAGCCATGATTTTTCATTTATTTTATTCATACAGAGAGCAAAGCACTAAAGAAGTGCCTGAAATTTTCTTCCTCCTTACCTTTGCCTCTTACCTTTCTTCAAGATTCATTTAAAATCCTACCTTCAGCAGGAAGACTTTCCCATTAATGCTAATGCCCTCCCTTTGAGCTGATCTCCCATTTCCATATCATTCTTGCACATACCATTTGCTTCTTGTCTCACCTTTAGAGTGTAATCCCTTGGATTGAAGGGACTTTATTTTTCTTCATATCCCAACATTCAGCACAGGACCTGATATAAATACATACATATATCCATATGTGTGTGTATTAGGTAGTTAATAAATGCTTGTTGATTGACAGATTTACTTCATAGAGATACAGAATCTTTTACCTTTGTAGAAATGGTACAAGTCACTGCTCCAAATTATATGAGACATTTTCTAATCCTCCCCAGTTCTTAATGTTGTCCCTTCCACTAATAATAACAAAAATGTATTATTATGCATAATTTGTATTATGCAAAAATAAATGTATCCATTTATACATTATTTTTTTTCTTATGATGAAACATGATCCTATGTTTAGATAGATAATAATCCTATGTTTAGATAGATAGATATAATAGATAGATTACTGGACTTAGGTAAAAGAAAAAATGAATTTAAATTGTAACCCAGATACCTTGTGTTCCTCAGAAAGTCTCTGAACCATTGTTTGCCTCTGTTTCCTCATCTGTAAAATGAGGGCATAGAATCTGATGACCTCTAGTCCCTTCTAGCTCTAAATCTAAGCTCCTATGAACTTTTTATTGTGAGTTGACATTTGTGCCTCAGAAGGCAGAACTTGGTGATAGAAACAGAAAAATGTCAGTGACCAAAAATAAAAAGGGAACTGGAAGAAAATAAGAATATTTATTCACTAGGGCATCAACTTATTGTATTTAAGAACCCTGTCCATGTGGAGAACTGTTCTATGTGCTGGAAAACAGGTCATGTATTCCTTTGGCTTCAAAGAGTTCATGGACCACCCACTCTCCCCTTTATAGTGAGCAACTTTACACACTGGCAATGCCTGTGGAACTTGGGCTTCTACAAGCTTCCCCTGGAAGTTTTTCTCTCCAAATTGCTGTCACTTATTTTTTGTTTGTTTGTTTTTATTAACTTGAAGAAAGCAGCAGGGGAGTCTAAAGGAGAGCAGAGGGTGAAGTTGTGACTGGGAAAGGTAACAAGGGATGTGGGTAGACCCTGAGCAATGGGCTACTTTCTTTGGGAAAGAAGAGGGGTAGGCAGTAAGAGATATAGGGCAGATTATCAGAGAAAGGAGTATCTAGAGACACAGAGGCAGCACTTGTGGCAGAATTGCACCCTGGGTCAAGATTTGACAAGAGGGAGCTTATTGAATCAGACTGAAAACTCTCCTCTCCCCAGAACCCTTTTCACATTTTCTTCTTAGGCTATCAGGTCTTTTCTCTGAGAGTATCTCTAGAGGATTGAGCTCAATTCTGAGCACTTCATTTTAAAAAGGACATTGATAAACTGGAGAATATTCAGAGATAGGCATCCAAGACATTGATGGTCCCTGAGCTCATGACATAGGAAGATCAGTTGAAGGAGATGTATAGAAAACCCAACTTGGGGAATTGAGGTCTCAGAGGGCAGAATCAGGAGCAGTGGGAGATAAACAGAGACAAAGTTAGACATGACTCATTCATTTAATTTATTTGGAAGGAGAGGGTTCACACACGAGTGGGAAACTTACATTACAAGGCAGTTTTGCAATAAATGCCAAAGGATTGATATCGACCAAAGCTATGGGAATGAAGAAGAAGGAGAAACCATATTGACTGTAATAGTCATCTCAGTCAGAGGAGGCATTTAATAAATGTTTGTTGACTGAGTAGTTCACTGAAGAGATGAGACTTCTATTTTAAAGCATAAAGCATTTTAAAGCATAGGTAGAATTTAGATAAATAGAAAACAAAAAGACCAGGGAATAGCTCAAAGCAAGGTCCAGATGTGGAAAAGCAGTTATTCAATGGTTTGTATTTTGATTAAATGGAGTAGAATAGAGGATTCATAGAGTGAGGCAATGGGAAATATGGGTAAGGATTAGATTTCTGATTTTATTGCTATAGGGACTTTGTGGGTGAGAAAATCCCTCCCCTAAATGCAGATTGGTACCTTCTCTACAAGTAGGAGTTTTAGAGAATTGCCCATTTAGAGATGAAATGAATTGCTCAGGATCGCAAGTCAGAATTGTTATGGGCCAGAACTCTGAACTTAAAACAAGGATTCTTATAAGGTACTAACTAAGTGGAATTGCGGAGACAATGATTATCTAGTTTAGCATGGTGCTTACTAGTTCTCTAAATTCAATATGATTGATTTAATCTTACAACAAATAATGGTTTCCTAGTGAAAAAATGATTGGTTTATATTCAGTGTAGAACATATAAGCAAAGCACTGGGAGCCAAGGAGAGAGATTCATTTCCACCTTCAGTCAGGCTCCTGATGGCTCTCCTGGGGGACTGAGAGAGCTCAGATTCAGAGCTAGGGAAGTCAAGCGGACTGGATGGAGACTTAAACACAAGCCCTTGGACTCAGATTCATTCATCCCATCTCCCACCATCTTGGTGGCAGACTTTCCTCCTTAGTTTCTCCACTGAAACCAAGCTTTTAATAAAGCTAACCAGGCTCCAGAAAGGAGACAAGACTTTGAAAGAGAAAATAAAAGATTTGGATTTTAACCCCTGGCTACTCTTGTGGTGATTACTAAACTGAAAAGAAGGCTGCTCCAAAGACCACTGAGAACACTACATTTTGGCACTAGCACAGAATGTGACATTTCTACTATCAAAGCCAGTTCTCCACTCACTGTGCAACATTTCCTCTGATGGGGCAGGAAAAAAAAAGATAAAGTGATTTTTATAATAAGGATAATAGAATAACCTATAAATAGGTTAAGAGTAGTAATGAGTTCATGTTTATTGACACAATGGCACACACACTCATGCTTATTTCATATTATTAAAGAATAGGAAAAAAACAGGAATAAGTTACCAGATTTTCAATGACCCAGAAAAGTCATGGTCATTCTATTTGACTCTTTCTGGTCTTCAGAATACTCTCAACTACCCAGTAGTAGAAGATTGCTCTATAGGGATCTTAACATACATTGAAACTAAAGAATCATCTCCTTGGCTTAAAGTATTTAAGTATTTGTTGTGTGTGGCTTAAAGTATTTAGGCAAAAGATCACATGGAATGAAGGCTTGATTTCAGCTCAGCTTGGCCATGGTGGTCTTTCCACTCAGATCAAGTACTAGGCATATTCCCAGGGCTCCAGTAATACATCCAAGCTCATGAAAGTTAAGACATTTCCCATCCTGAATATTTTTCACAATATTATTCTGAAATTATTCTCTAATATACCATTTTGATCATGCCAAAAGTCCTTATCAAATGTAAATATTGCTACAACCCACTTATGATATTTGCAGAGATTCCCTTCTGTTACCCTCCAATGTGCTTTTATAACCTTTGAAAGAAAAACATAAGACTGAGATATATAGTTATAACTTCCATCCCATCCTCAAAGAAAAAATACCAATTTTTCAATTACTGCTCTATTCTAGGTATGGTAAAGTTTGTTGATTTTTCTTGTTAAATTATTAGTAAGTCATATTATTATGAACTTCAAACACATATTATCTGTTATCTTAGGCCACTTGGAGACCTTAAAAGAACTCTATTACAAATGTTGTGTTTCCTTTCTCCCTGATATCCAACAAAGTATGTTGGAGAGAGAATTTAACAGCATGAAAGAATCCTTCAAAAAGTTAAAATATGTCTTACTAATATAACACCTGGTGATTTAGCTATGAGGAAAGGAGTTGAAATCTTGTCAATTAGATGAATATCAAGTGAATCTAAAGGGAAACTGGACAGAGGAGAGAAAGTGTGTACTATCCACAAAGAGAAATCATGAGACTCAAACTGTTTAGAGCAAACTAAACAGCAACAATAGCAAAACATATTGCCTGTGTGTGCTCATTGCTCTTAAACTGCTATTTAGTACCTTTAAGAAATTCTCAAGAAAAAATTCTTTATATCAACTCCAGAAAGCCCACCAGTCATGATGAGTGACTTGATTTATACACCCAAAGTTGTGGAGTGTGATGTGCCTCCTGGAATCCAAGGGACTTGTCCACAAGAATAGCAATACAATTACTGAGACTTCATTTGGAGACAAGGAAAATAGTGAAGAATGGGTTCCCAGAGATTGGAAAAATTATAATGCAACAATCTAAACAAACCTTCATCTCGTTGGAAAGAGACATGCAGAGAGTGGTAGTGCGTGTCTGTGTTCCAATGGTGCGTGTCTCTGTGTTCTAGATCACCCAGATCAGCCAGCCTGGATTACATGTCTTTGTGTTCTAGATCACCTGAGCTATGTGGTTTTTTATACTATACCATCCATACATGCCTTTGTGTTCTAGATCACCCAGATCAACCATCCTATATCACATGTGTTCTAGATTATCCAGATTATATGTCTCTGTGTTCTAGGTCACCCAGATCAACCATCCCAGAATATATGTCTTTGTAATCCATGTAATTCAGATATCTAGAACACAAAGACATTACAACCTGAGAGATCTGGAGCGCAAAATACATAGCTACACAAAGACATGTGATCTGTGTGATCCCAAACATAAAAACACATAGCTTGGTGATCTAGAACACAAAGGCATGATCTGGGACAGGTAACCTGGGGCATGTATTCTAAGTTATCTAAAACACAAAAACTACAAAGATAGATAACCTTTCCCAGATCTGAGGACATGTGTGACCTGGAATGTAAAGACATGTAATCTAGAATGAAAGACATGTAATCCAGGAAGGCAATCCAGGACATGTAATTGAAAAGATATGCAATAGATATGATCTAGAACACAAAGATACATAGTCCTGGGCAATTAATCCATTTGATCTAGAAAACAAAGATAGATAATCCTGGCAATCTCCTCAATCTTTTCTAGATTATTCCCCTTTTCTAGATTCTTTTATGGATCATCTCTCTAAAAAAAACCCTTTTCTAGATACTTTTTTTTTAATCCTTAGTCTTTTCTAGATTGTTTTCTGGATTCTCAATTTTCTTTAGACACTTGTTGGGATCCTCTCTCTAAAAAAAACTTTGCTAGATTATTTTCTGGATCCTCAATCTTTTCTAGAATGTGGATTCTCGCTCTAGAAAACACTCTTCTCTTTTTTCTAGAGCCTCAATCCAGAAAACAATCTTTTCTAAATTTGGTTCTAGAGCTTTAATCCAGAAAACATTTTTTCTAGATTATTTTCTGGACCCTCAATATTTTCTAGATTCTTTTCTGGATCCTCGCTCTTTAGGAAAAATTCATGTCTAGATTCTTTTCTAGAACCTCAATCCAGAAAAACACTCCTTTCTAGATCCTGTTCTAGATCTTCTCAAAAGGAAAAAAAACTCTTTTCTAGATTTTTTTCCAGAATGTTAATAGAGAAAACATACTTTTCTAGATTTTTTCCTAAATCCTCAATCAAAAAAAAAACAGAAAGACACATATTTACTCATGAGCTAGAACACAACACATGATCCAGAACAGAAAGACTCTTCTTCTCTGGTGATCTAGAATGCAAAGATGTGTCTTTTCTCATGATCTATAACATACCACAAGTGATCTGGAACACAAAAGCTGTTCTCTTCTTGTGATCTAGAACACAACATGTGATCTGGGACACGAAAATACATCTTTTCTTGAGATCTAGAACATAACAATATGTGATCTAGAGCATGAAAACACATTTTATTGAAATCTAGAACACAGTGTGATTTAGAACTTAACATCACCTAATCTGGAATACAAAGACATGCCTTTCCTCGTGATCTAGAACACAAAGGCATGCGATCCAGACACAAAGATACACCTTTTTCTTGTGATCTAGAACATAACAATACATGGTCCAGAACACAAATATGTGTCCTTTCTCTTGTGATCTAGAACACTGCATGATGTGATCTAGAATACAAAGACATGTTTTTCTCGTGATCTAGAACACAAAGGCTGATCCAGAACAAAGAGATATGTCCTTTTTCTTGTGATCTAGAACTTAACAGTGTCTATCCCAAAACACAAAGATGTGTCTTTCCTCATGATCTAGAACATGGCAGCACATGATCTGCAACAAAAGGCATGTATTTTCTTGTGATCTAGAACACCATGACACATGAAAAACACAAGTCTTTTAAAGGTCACACAGGTAATAAGTATTAGGAATGGAATTTGGATTTCTGATTCAACAGAATTGGGGTTGTCTTTTCACAGTACTGTATTGATTCTACAACTTACCTTTTAATGGGACTATTCACCTAAGCCTATCCTTAGGCCATTTTAACCTCATACTAGCAAGGTATAGATAAGAATAAGCCAACATTACTCTGCATGTCTGAGTACAATATTTCATTTCCTGAAAACCAAATATCAAGAAGAAGTTTATCAGGAACATCCTCTTTTTTTGCTGTTATTGTTAACATGAATTCTTTACTCTGGATTAGGTACTGAATACCACTGACCATTGCTTTGATTCTCACTGATTCTATAAGAGCAAAAAATACAACCATGGAAACATTACATTTTAACCCTCCCTCCCATTTTATCAAATGACACTCTCTCTAGAGTGTCAAGACAGATAAAATTCAGTTCCTCTTGTGGTTTGTCCACTTTATCTCTGGACCAGGACCTACCATTTAGAGTACCATCAGATAAGTCAATGATTTTAGTGGCCTAAAATCCATTGGGTTTTTTGGTGAACTCTGTCCCCACTCCTTTTTCTCCAGTCTGTTAAAATAGCTATAGACAGAAAAGTGGGGCTTTCAAGGCTAAGAGCCAATTTTTATTTTTTTTTTATTTCTCATGGCCTGCCCAAGTACTCTGCTTCAGCAGTACTTCAAGTGTGTTCCAGAGAATGCTGAGGATCACAAAAACAAAGAGTATCACAAGGGGGTTTACTTCCATAACTCATATAGACAAAAACTATTTGGATAGATCCTTAATAGTTTTTATTAGTATAAAGATATTGAGAACAAAAATTTGAGAACCACTGCTCTGTACACAGTACTTTGGTCAATAACAAAACATTTGCTAAGTGCTTCCTGTGTTCCAGGCACTATTCTCATTTCTGAGTGTAGAAAGACATAAATTGTAGTGTTCCTTCCTTTGAGGAGCTGATGTTCTATCCAGGGCTGTGACAAATACATTTATAAATATATCAAGAATATAAACAAATCAATACAAGATAAATTTGGTGAGGGAGATCCAGTAGTACAGACAAAATAAATAAATAAGGCCCCTGCCAAGCAGAATGGATTGTTGGATGCTCTGTAAGAAGAATCACCCAAAAGAGTCACCCAAGAGAATTGGTGGATGAGACACACCTTATACAGCTGGTTGGAGAATGTATAGGAATGAAGTCACAGATTCTTTCAAAATGGCATAGAACAAGCTCTAAATCAAATTTGCACCATTCTTTCTCATGAATTTTAATTGCAGTAATGTCCAATACATCTGAATCATTTGGACAACTGGAATACCCCAAAGCCTTTGTCAGTGGGTCCCACACTTGTTGACCAGAAAACATATTGGCCATGATCATCTCTTCTCACAGAGAGATGATGATGCTAATGAAGCATTTATATGGAGTCCTCCTTGTGATGATTGTGTTTAGCACCCAGAGTATATTAGAATCAGTCAGAATCAGAATAAGGGAAAAATTGCTTGATCTTTATTCTTTGTGGAGGTGAAGGGGAACAGCAATACGAAGTGAGAGCAATCGTGATAGGAATCCGGCCAGCAGTACTCTGCCTCTTTCACTCTACCCAACAAATAGTCTTCACAATCTCTTATACAACACATCAAACTTGCACAGAGAGTGGGCAGGGCCATTCTTTCTCCACGCATATATTAATAGAGTATTGTCCAATTACTAATTAGCCTCAAGTGCTAAGAGGGACTTTAGTGCAATGAGAGCTTCAAGACCTTCAGCCCATTACACTCCTCAGTCTTACCAATAATCTTCTTAATGGACATTTTGGTACTCAAATATTCCATTTCTTCCTTTTATTTATGAAAATATATTTTATTAAGTGCAAACCAAGTCTTAAGTATAAACTATGCAAACACAAAAGCGAATGCTCTCTATCCTCAAGGAGATAACAGTTTATTTTTTTTTCAGTTGGTTACTTTCAATCCCCTCAATACTCCCTCAATCAATTATGTCCAATGTTGACTTATATTTGTTTCTAAGTCACCTTTAGAAAATTGACCTTTGTCAATCAACATCCATTTATTAAGCACCTACTATGTACCAGGCAATCTGCTAGGAGCTGGGGTTGCAAAAAGACCCAAAGCAAGGTGCCTTCAAGGAGCTTCCATTCATACTGTGTGTTTGCTCATAGATAATAAGGAATAATCAGTAATAATGAGAAAGACCACAGGGCCTGCCTGATCATTTATGTCTTCTGCTAGTGACAAAACTTTAGAAGCCATCTGCCAATCTCCTCCATTTTACAAGTGAGAACACTGACCACAAGGGAAGTTAAGTGACTGTCCAGGCACTACCAAGAAGCTTTTCCCGATCCCCCCTACCCCTAACTGCTAGTGCCTTCCCTCCCTGACAACCTTGCATTTAATTTTCTTTTACTTATTCTATCCACATCTTTATATTTATTTTTGCATTTACTTATGTAAGTATAAGCAATAATAGAAATTTTAAAGTGTTAATAACTTAGAACTGCACTAAAACTTTTGGGACAACTTGTATACACTTCTCTCTCCTGATAGAATAAAACCACCTTGAGATAACAAAAAGAGAGTAGGAGCTGAGTCATTCTTTGTACTTTTATAGTTATCATTTTTATTTGTGCTGTGTATATTTAAAGACATATATGTCCTATCTCCCCTATGTAGTATAAAGACAGAGACTGTTTCATTATGGTCTCTTTATTCCAATGCTTAATACAGTATCTGGTATACAATAGGTGCCTAATAAATTCAAATTAAGCTTAAAAGTATGTCATGAATATACCAGCTCCAAAGAGCTGGTTCTTAAACATTCACTAGTATAGACCTAAAGAAAATTATTAAACATTTTGATGTCATCAGTGAGAACAAAAAGATGCACAACAATCACAACATGTGAATATTTCATAAAACTAGAAAACCAGGAAGTCATCATCAACCATAGATAAATGTTTATGAATAGATTGTCTTAGCCATTGATCTTGTACTACAACTTAAATCTGGCATCTGGTCCAGAGCTCCTTCTATCTTTCCCCAAGAATACATTGACTTTCTGGGCCACAGGTCAATATCCAAATGGAATTGTCCAACTGTGTCTCTGGAAATGAGAGTTTGGGAGCTGAAATCTTCTAAGGGGAGAAGCAAGAGCAGAAGTGAAGTTGGGGAGACATCTATACAGAAGAGAAAATTAAAATTGTTTGGGAGTAAATTCTGTGGAAATAGGCATTGGGAGTCAATAAGAGCAGAAGAGTAAGACCTCTGCTACCTTGAGGTCCAGCCACAGTTAGGAGGAGGGCAAAAGAAGGGAGAGACAATGTAAAAGTACGGTGCAATAAACCTTAGCAAAATTTTCTAACTTATTGAACAGACAGTTGAATCCCAAGCATCCCAATCCAGGCTTCAGAGAAACGTAGAGAAGAATTGACTATATTACAAAGCATATAGTTCCGCAGAAGACAAAGCCAGGGGATGGGCAGGGCAGAGAGCTGAGACTGGTTTGGATCTAGCACAAAGGAAGCCAGGGAAGATTTTTAGTTCATTTGTTTTTGCCAACATGTCTGTATATACATAATACACGATTCGCCTTCTAAGCAATAAACTCATGATAAATTTTTAAATAAATATTTTCCTATAACTTGCTAATGATACCAAATATCATCTGTCATCTTCCCTGCAATGCTGGATTAAGTTGATTGCTGCAGTAGAAAAGGGAACTTTTTTCCCCTAGATGAGACATGAAATAGTGAATAGGAAATAGGCCTATGAGGACAAGAAGGCCTGAAATATATTGTGTGACATATGGCTAGTGACCTAGAAAGTACTTAATATGTGATTTTCTAAGTGACAGCCAGGTAAAGTAAAGCCTACTCCTACTGGCCAGAGAGAGTCAATTGTTAAATTTTCCATTTAAGCATTTATAAATCAGAAATCCACAAGCTGTGTCAAATCAGGGCTTGTTCTATGGTTTTGTTGAAAATGATGGAAAAAATGCTATGAATTCAAATTAAGCTTAAAAGTATGTCATGAATGTACATGTTTTCCCTCCAAAAAACAGGTTGTTAAACTTTCACTAGAATAGACATAAAGGTGACAATTAAACATTTTGATGTCATCAGTGAGAACAAAAAGATGAACAATAATCCCAACATGTGAATATTTCATGGAATTCAGGAAGTCATCATTAACCACATATAATTTGTCAAATCATATACTCTGTCTTTTTAACTCAAGCAGAAAGCCAGAATGTAAAGGAAGATACTACAGGATAGATAGTTTTGATAACAAAAAGAGGAGAGAAAGGTGCATAATGGGAAGAAGAAAATGGAGAAGGAAGGACTCAGTCTTGAGCAATTGTAGGCCATATGGGGGCTCTAGTTCTCAGGTGGTGAAGGGAATGGAAAGACAAAACTTTTGACTCTCCAGCCTGAAGCAGTTAAACATCCTAGGATTTAATCATTGTTTGCTGAATTAAAGATTCCACTCAGGTGCCTCCTGTCATGGGGAGCCTTTTTTCTTGCCATGAATGGGAGGTAACCTACATGTTAAAGAGTATATCCACACTGATGAGATCATGGAACCTTTTGAAAAGAGAGAGAAATTACCTTCCTGGGAGTGAGATAATTATGGCAAGCTCTTAGCAAATTTTAAAACCTATATAAAGAGAAGCTTTTATGAACATTATCTCCATCTTCTACTCTCAGTGAAATTTCCATTCCTCAAAGCTATTATTTATATTTTTATTTATATCTCCAGTATCCAAAATAGGGCATTACAGATAACAAGAAATGTTTGATCAATTAAAGAATCAAGAGGATTAAATAATTTTACCTGTGTTTTTATGGCTTTCCATATATCAACATAGTCTTATATGTGGTGGAATATGTAGCATAGCTCTACATAATACAAACACACATACACCAAATGTCCAAATAGGAAGGGACTTCAGAGGTCGTGTAGTCCAACCCACACCAGGACAAAAATGTCCCCTTTTTTATATCCAACAAATCATCACAAGCTTTGGATTGAAACTGGAGAAACAGATGTAATACTGAACCTGGATTTAGGAATCAAACCTCAGACACTACCTAGATACTGATTCTGTGTAAGTATCTTAATCTGTCTGCCTTGGTCTCTCCTTGACTGCAGAATTAGGGTCATAATATCCTACCTTCTAGGGGTGTTAGGATAAAATGAGATCTTCTTGAAGCACTTTGAGAGCCTTGAAGAACTATCTAAATTCCAACTGTTATTGTCATTGTCATCATTGTTGCTGTAAGATATCCAATGAAGGCAAATCTATGATCTCCTAAGAAGTCCATTCCGCTTTTGGGCAGCTCTAACTATATGGAAGTCTCTGTACTCATTGAGTAGAAACCTAATCAGAATGCCTGTGTATGAATTACATAATATCTCTCTAGACTAAGAGAGCTCTGGTCAATACCATGATATACAGTCCTTGTGGTGCATGCTAGGGAATGAACAATGATCTCTCTTATATTTTTCCCTTCCCTTGAGGAAGCCTTGATTTGCACAGCCACTACTAGTTTAGTCATCTGCTTCCCAAAGTTATGGCTAATTTAATCAGCCCTCTGGGCCTCCCACACTAATCACATCTTCGTAAGATTTAATTTAACGTAACACTGCCCTCTTGTGCTTAGCCACATAAGGGGCCTCTAGGAAGAAAGATTTATTTAATTTTTTGTTAAAAATCCATAATCAAAAAGACTTCCTTAGTTTGTCAGGCTGAAAGGACTCTGCTGGATCTCCCCCAGTCTGTTATCTTGGCAAAGCAGGTGATCAGCCTTGATTTCGGCCCATGACAGCTGACAGTCAAGGAAACCAAGTCCACACTCACATAAAGATAGACAGATGATTTTCCAAAATATAATGTCAAAGAAGTAGGAAATGATGGAATCCAAAACAGAGCAGATGAGTAGGTGTGAGGATCTAGGGAAATGTAGTAGGAAGGAATAGGAGACATTGAGTAGAGACAGTTAATTCATTGAAACACTTGACTTTATTCCCCTTCACATATTCCAGCCCTCCTGTTGTGACAGTCAACAAATTTGATCTTCTGTCTTTCATGTCTTTGTCTTCCTTTTTTCCCTTCTGCCATTGAGAATCTCTGGCTTCCTTCAAGATTTTTCAGCTATCATTTTCTACACAAAGCACAAAAGGTTCCACACAAATCTTTATCTCCATACTTGATAGTGCTCTGAATCTTCCTCAAATTATCTTTGATATATTTATAAGACTCTATGACCCAATAGAATGTAAGTTCCTTGAGAGACTGTTGAATTTTTTTTTAATTTTGTTTTCTGTATCCCTCAAATCTAGTACAACACTTTGAACATAGCAGATAGTGAAGAAATATTCCTTGAATTGATTTGCTAAAATTAATTTAACCATTGCAAGAGGCTTTATCAATTAACGTATTACAACCACAAAAAGAATATTAATTCTTTCTCTGATGAGTTAATTTCTATATCATCAAGTTGTATGTTCAGATATAAATTATTCTTTCCATTTCCAAACTAATTCCAAATCAACATATAAGTTCCAAAAATAAAAATGGGGAGAGGGCTGTTTATACAATGGTTCATCTTTAGAACAACAACAACAACAACAAAAATCCTTTTTTCTTCCTGGATGCCGTAACTTGCTCCTCCCTCACACATCTATTTGCTTTTTTTTTTTTTTTTCATATTTAAGTGGTTTATGTTACTTTTATGATAGAAGCTCAGTTGTTCTAGGATTGTTTATGATAGTTTTTTTTTTAATGTTAAACAGGGTAGAGATATATATTAAATCCAATATATGCATACATATTTATACAATTATCTTGTTGCAAAGCAAATCAAACCAGAAAAAAATGAGAAAGAAAATAAAATGCAAGCAAACAACATGATAGTTATTTTAAAAAATAACTTATGTGGAAGAAGGAACAGAACATGAACCCAAGTAATACCTGTAGGACACATTTCTGGAGAGGTGTGATGGTTTGGATTAGGATTCAAAGTTTGATTCTCACTTTATCTCCTACTACCTACCTTACTTAGGAGAAGTTTCTCATTTCTCGGGACTTTATTTTATTCATTTGTATCACAAAAGGATCAGACTAAATGACCTCTTGGGTCAATTATTAAACCACTTATTTGCCCCATCACATATTTTGGTGGTATGTTATTATACTACAAGAATTGGGTTATTTTTTTTTTTCAATTCTCCTCAAGAGACTAGGGAAAGTCACTGTTTCAAGATAATCCTTTAGAAGTCAAAAAATTGTTTTAGGGAGTTGAATAATTATTTAAATGACTTAAAGGAGGAAAAAAAAACATGGTCAAAATGATGAACCCCAAATCTAAATTGCCAGTTTTACCAAATCTATTTGACAAGCTAACAAAGACAGAAACTTCAAAAACTGCACTTATGAGACCACAACCCTCATCCTGCCAGGGCCGATTACAGGAAGCCAGAGCAAAGAATGGGAAGATTGCTCTGTTTCTATTCATGCACAGCCCTCAGGCATGTCTCATCCCCAATAGTGTCAGTCTTTGAAATTGATGTCTCTGATGGTGGTACTGTCTGAGTGTCTAGCTGTCTAGATGCACCTATGTGCTTGATGGTGGAAGAAATGACAGCTAATCCTCTTGTATGATGTACCAGACCACCCTTTGCTTTGTAGTTGATTCACCTCCCTCCCCATCCCTCACCACCACCCCTATCCAAAGCCTGGGCAATTCAATTCTGCCTCAAAGCCTGGTAGCTTATCTGATCTTTGATTGGGATGGAGGGAAGGATTCCTCTCCTAGTTTCCCAAGCCCTTCTCTGCTTTGCATAACCAAGTGGATATAAAATATGGCTTCCTGGTAGCTTACAAGCACCCCCAATCTATTTGAGCAGAGAAGCATCAAGTAATGGGGGGAAGCATTGGAAGTGGGCTCAGACAGTAGAGCTTCTAATCCCAGCTCTGCCATTTTATTAGCTCTATTAATGTGACCTCATTGAATATCAGGTTTTTTTTTTTCCATCTTTAAAATATGGGAGCTACAGTGATGAAGAGAGGAGCCATCTACACCCAAGAGAGGATAATGGGAATTGAGCATGGACCACAATATAGCATTTTCATTCTTTCTGTTGGTTATTTGCTTGTATTTTGTTTTCTTTAGCAGTTTTTTCCCTTTCTTCTTGGTCTGATTTTTCTTGTACAAGATAACTGTATAAATATGTATACATATATTAAATTTAACATATATTTTAACATATTTAATGTATTGGACTACCTGCCATCTAGGGGAGGAAGTGGGGGGAAGGAAGGGAAAATTTGGAACAGAAGGTTTTGCAAGGGTCAACATTGAAAAATTAGCCATGCATATGTTTTGTAAATAAAAAGCTTTAATAATTAATAATATATTGCAAAAAATAATAAAATAAAATATGAGAACTAAATGAGACATCTAAGTTGTTTTCCAACTCTAAATTCATGTGCGTAAGGTGACTTGACTGTCTTCATGATGACCTTTCTGTTTCTTTTGGTTTTACCAGTGCCTACACATAGCAGGCAATTCATAAATGTTTGTCAATTAATCGTCACTACCAGGATAAATCCATTCCTCCATTATTAGTGAAGCGAAGAAGTTCTACAGAACTAACCTAATGTATCCTCTTATTTACTCATTGTCTAAGCTGAAAGAGAAATGGAAATTGGTGTTGTAATATGCTAAAAATACCTCTTAGAAACATTTTATAATTTTTATAGAACCATTGAATCTTTGATTTAGAGGGAGTATGGTCAGTTTTATTCCCTGATGTGGGAATCCTTTCTATGGAAATCCAAACCTCCAATGACAGAGACTTTACAATTTTCTAATGTCAATCATACTAACAGTGATTACCTTATATGGTGATCTTACCTAATATCTGGAAAGGTTATGGAAATCATCACAGGAACATTATAAGAAGCTTTCACATCCCAAAGGTTTGAGAGGCATTTGTGTTGGGCAGGACCCCTGCCATTTTATACAACTGTGAGAAGCAAATGCTTCATTCATGTGGTTGCATTTTTTTCTTTAACAAGACCCATAATTACATGGGTATGAGGAGTTTTCAATGAGTAATTCCCCTCAAGATGCATATCAATATCTACTTCATAATTTATCAACTTAAACAGGTGTCTGATCTATGGAGACATAGTTAGGATGTCTGTGTTAGAGTGAGGATTTTAATCCAGGTCTTCCTAACTCTATGAAAAACCTCTATTCACTGTATCATGGTTCCTTTCATAGATGTAATAGATAGCTATTAAATTTGAATATTCTTCTAAGTATGAGCCTTAGTAGGAAATGGTAAAAAGAGATGAAGCTTTCTCCAATGAAAGGTTCCCCACTCATCATTTGGTTATAAGCTCTTTGAGGGCAGGACCATCTTTTGCCTGACTGAACAAATGTTTATCAATTGATGGATCATCAAAAGTGGTAGTTGTGGGTAATTAGCTCCTGCCTGTTACCCTGAACTCCAGCGGGATCTTCTATTGTCAGGCTTTATGTAATCAGTGCTGCAGAGGCAGCTATTCTTTGTGTGTGTGTGTGTGTGTGTTTTAACATTTATCCTTTTTCAGAGGCTACATTAAGTTAATCTACATTAGCGACATTATTAATAAGTCCCCCAATATAACTCTTATTGTATAGGAAATCTTTGGAATTGTCATTGAAGTAGTTTTATTGCTGGTGAATTAGTTATATAACTCCTGAAAAGGAGGATGATAATTAGCATATATATAACAATGATCAGCATAAAGAATATGATTTCAAGTCAATTGATATATAATCCATTTATGAAGGAGTTGATCTGAATCATGGCATGTTTACTAACATTTCTGCAGTACCGTCTGCTACACACAAACCATAAAATTCCAAGAAAGATGAATAAACTCTATAAAAGGTACCCACTTTTTATTCTTCAATCCCTAAAGTGAAACTTATAAAAGCCACAGTATTGACTTACATAAGCTACTTATCAGTGAAGATTTCTTTTCTCTACTAATGGCAAGGAAGGACTATTTCTTTCACTTTTTCAAGAAGTATTTGCTTTCCAAAAAATCTTCCTGTCCCTAAAATTGACCAGGAGTCACCTACATAATAATTTATCTCTAGGATTACTGAAAGATTGGGGGGAGAGATGCAATAAATTTGTCGATGGATGGTAAGATTTGAATAATTATTGTACAATTGTAGAAACTGCATGATCTTCTGGGAAAAGCATAGATTTAGAACTGGAAGGGACCTGAAAGATCAGCTAATCCAAACCTATCATTTTATAGATAAGGAAACTGAGACCAGAAATGATAAGTTCATACCCCAAAATAAGATAGGAAACATTTTGTTAATGCTTAATATCTTCAAAATATCTAAATTCCACTTTATTCTCAAAAGACTCACTTTGAGGAGTATACCCTCTTCTCATTATGTCAGTTTCTTGGATTTTAAAGGAAGTTTCTGATTGGCATTTAGGGGATACAGAGAAGACAGATGATGATTATAATCAAGACTTTTTCTGTCATTTTCTCCAACTCAATGACGTCTGTCCTTTCTCAAGCAATTAGTCATCCTTGAAATTTGTTCTGAAAAATGAGGTCAGATTCATAAAATGTCAGACCCTATAGTAGAGACCTTAGCAATTATGTAGTCCAAATTCCTACTATTCGAGATGAAAGTCAGCAACATTAAGTAATTTCCACAAGGTCACATAGCTAGTTGATGACAGAGGCAGCGTGACTAACTCAAGTTCCCTGAGTAGAAGCTGCTTCTCTTTCCAAATCAGCTCTCAAGTCATTCACACTAAAGTGTAAATAACTGACAAGATCCTCTTACAAAAATATTTGCATTTTGAGAAGAGACAAAAGAATGAATCTAACTCAATCTTTCAAGTAATAATGAACTGGAGAGGGAGGCTTTGTTTTGCTTGGGCAACCTTCCCAATATCTCTGAAATCCAAACACCTGGGTAGTAAGTCTCCTCTCCCTAGTTATAAGGCAAGCCCCGATTACTCTCAAGCTTAATAAATTACAGAGTGAGGTTTGTTTAAAAGAAGAACAAAGAACTCAGAGGATAGTACTGAACCCTTTTCTACTAGACTGAAAGTTTTATTTATTATATAATTCAGTAAAATTAATACTTCTCTGAACTCTTCGTGGTCTTGAATACACCCAATATTTTAGAAATTTGTGTAGAGCCAAGATGGCAGAGAGTAAACAGAACTTTACCTGAGCTGTTCTTAGCTGCCCTCAGAATCAATACTAGATCAAGCCTGTGAACAGATTTTGATTTGGAGAGTAACATTTCCAGCAGAAGATGTTTTGAAAGTACTTCAAGAAAGCTCTGTCTCCCTCGACAGTGGTGAATGCAGCCCAGTGCAGGGAAACCAGGGTAGAAAGGTCTCATATAGGGAATATAGTTGCAGGCTCTTGGCCAAAATGTAGCTTAATTGGCTACTTTGTCCTGATTCGTAAGGTCCAACAGACCAGCTGTGAGACCTCTAATGCCATGATAGAGAAGGAAAATAGTGAGTCCCTGAACCCCAGAATAATAGGCCCATCCTGCACAGGTGGTGCTACAGATGGGAAGTTTGTAGCATCACCAGCACCAGGGAAGCTTGAAATCACTATCACCCTGTAGAGGAAGCACAAGACAATCTCTCCTGTTCCCTAGGAGCAGACCTCAACCTTTAAAAATGAGCAAAAAAGAAAAAAAAAAGTCCTGACCCGAGATAGCTATTATGGAGACAGGGAAGAACAGAACTCAAATCCTGAGGATGCTAAAGGCAAAATGCCTCCAGATGAAGCCTCAAAGAGGGATATGAACTAGTCTCCAATTCAAAAAGCTCTCTTGAAAGCATTCAAAAAGTATCTTAAAAAAGAAAAATGGAAAAGGAAATGAAAGATTTTCAGGAAAGTTTGGAAAAGTTTGGAAACAAAGAAATTGAAGAAAACAGAGGTAAAAAAAAGCTAACTGAACAAAATATTTCATTAAAAAATAGAATTGGAAAAATGAAAGTGTATGATTCAATGAGATATCAAGAATAGTCAAATAAAATCAAAAGGAAAAAAATAGAAAAATGTAAAATTACTCATTGAAAAACAACTGACTCAGAAATTATATCAAGGAGAGGCAATCTAAGAATTATTGGACTACCTGATAATAATGAAGAAAAAAAAGAGCCTGGACGTCTTTCAAGAAATCATCAAGGAAAACTGTCCTGATATCTTAGAACTGGATGGTAAAATTACCATTGAAAGAATTCACTGATAACCCCCTGAAAGAGATTTCTAAATAAAAACTCCAAGGAATATTATAGCCAAATATGCTATAGGGAAGTATTAGAGAAAGGGAGAAAGGAAAGGAGAAAATTAATAGAAGGGAGGACAGAAATAAAGGAGGAAAAGATGGGGGGGAGGGGCTTGAATAAAAGGAGAGCAAATTAAGGGAGATAATGGTCAAATGCAAAACACTGGTGAGAAGGGAAAGGAGAAAAGGAGAAAGAAAAGTATAACTTGGGAAAAATGGGATGTGGGAAATACAGAGTTAGTAACCTTAACTGTAAATGTGAATGAGATGAACTCTCCCATAAAATAGAAAAAGATAGCAAAGTGGATTAAAAGCCAGAATCTTTCAATAAGTTGTTTACAAAATCACATTAGAACCAGAGAGAATCATACAGGCAGGGTAAAAGATTGGAGCAGAATCTATTATGCTTCAGCTGAAGTGAAAAAAAAAAAAAAAAAAAAAAGCAAGCAAGGACAGCTATCATGATCTCAGGTCAAGAAAAAGCAAAAATAGATCTAATTAAAAGAAATAAGGAAGGGAACTATATCTTGCTAAAGAGTAGCATAGATAATAAAGTAATATCAACACTAAATATATATGCACCAAGTAGTATAGCATCCAAATTCCTAGAAGAAAAGTTAAAGAGAATTGTAGGGAAAAATAGACAGCAAAACTATACTAATGGGGGATCTCAATCTCCCTCTATCAGATCTAGATAAATTGAACCACAAGATAAACAAGGAAATCATAAATGAGGGAAAGGGACCCACATGTGCAAAAATATTTGTAGCACCTCTTTTTGTGGTAGCAAAGAATTGGAAAACAAGTAAATGCCCATCGATTGGGGAATAGCTGCATAAGTTGTGGTATATGAAGATAATAGAATATTATTGTTCTATAAAAATGATGAACAAGCTGATTTTAGGAAGGCATAGAAATGTTTACATGAACTGATGCTGAGTGAATCAAGGAGAACCAGGAATACATTGTACACAATAACAGCAAGAAATGTGTGATGATCAACTTTGAAAGACCTGGTTCTTCTCAATGGTTCAGTGATCCAAGGCCATCCCAATAGACTCTGGTTGTAAAACACTGTCTACATCCAGAAAAAGAACTATGGAAATTAAATGTAAATCAATACATGCTATGTTCACTCCTTTTTTTCTGTTATTTTTCCTTCCCCCATGGTTTTTTTCTTTTGTTCTGATTTTTCTCTCTCAGCATGATTCATAAAGCAATGTGTATTATAAATAAATAAATATAAAAATAAATTTAAAAAAATAAAATAAACTCACATAACAGTGAAAAGCATTTGAGGAAAAAATAGATATATATGTATATATACACATATGTTTCTATCATCTGACTGATCACTAAGAATCACTGACCTAAAATGTTAGAAGATATAAAAAGGAAGAGAAGTATTAATTAGAAGAGAGAGAGAGACCATTCCCTCTACAAAATTATTGTTGTTTCTTCTTTGTTCCATTTTTTCCCTCTCTCTCAGATTCCCAGCTGAATAAGAAGGGTCCTGTCATATAGCACAAGGGAAAAAAGCATTGTTTGAAGAAGGCAGATACTCAGGCTAGTTATAGCAAACTGGCTAAAAGATTGCAAGATTCATCCCTTACTGTCACCAAGGAAATGATGGCAGAGAAGCAGTATTTAAGAGAAAACCAAAAGTCACTCTGCTGAAACATAATTATTAAGATAGCCTTAATTTCTCCACTGAAATCTCTTTGTGATACCTTCCTTAGTTTGAAGGTAATCCTGAATTCTCAAAAACAGTGCTAGGAAAGCACAATGCAGTTCACCATGGCTCTGGGGGCAGACTAAATACCTGTCAACTCAGCCTAGGCAAGCTAATAAGAAAGGATAGAGGACAAGCATTTATTAAGTGCCTACTATGTGCCAGGTACTATGATAAAGATTTTACAGATTTTAGCTCCTTTTATTCTCAACTCCCTATGAAGTAGATTTTATTATTTATCTGTATCATAAGATAGGTGAGGATAGATGAAGAAACTGAAGTAGAGTTCAAATGACTTGACCAGGCTAAATGAACGTAGATTCATGGTACCAGCTAGCTACCTTGTCATTGGAAGTTTATCATCAGAGTGGTTGCCTTATGAAATGGGAAGTTTCAAAGAACATTCATTTAGAGTCAAATCAATAAGAAGCAGAATTTTGTTGTTGTTTAATTGTTTCATTCTGTCTAACTCTTCATGACCACATCTTGGATTTTCTTGTCAAAGATACTGGAGTGATTTGCCAATTCCCTCTTCAGCTCATTTTACAGATGAGGAAACTGAGGCAAATGAAATTAAGTGACTTATCCAGGGTCACATAGTGAATAAGTGTCTGAGATCAGATACGAACTCAGGAAAATGAATCTTTATAAATTCAGACCCATCACTGAATCCATTGTAGCACTATCTAGCTATTGAGAAATAGAATGATGCCTCCAAAATAACATTAAATTTGGAGCACCAGAGTACCAGATTCTGCAACTTATATATTTTGTGAGCTTAGATTCTTTTTTTACATTCTCAAAATTTCAGTTTGCTCATTTGACAAATGAAGGGATTACCAATTGATAAATGGTTAAAGAATATGAATAATTTTCAGATGAAGAAATTAAAGCCATTTCTAGTCATATGAAAAAAAAAAAGCTCTATATCACCATTGATTAGAGAAATAAAAATTAAGACAACTCTGAACTGCCACTTCACACCTCTCAGATTGGCTAAGATGACAGGAAAAGATAATCATAAATGTTAAAGGGAATATGGAGAAACCAGGATACTAATAGATTGTTGGTGGAGTTGTGAAATGATCCAACCATTCTGAAGAGCAACTTGGAACTTTCCTCAAAGAGGTTTAAAACTGTGTGTACCCTTTGATCCATCAGTGTCACTACTAGATCTGAATCACAACATGGGAAAATTTGGGCGCGCATATGCAAAGATGTTTGTAGCAGCTCTTTGAAATTCGGTGGAAGCCCATCAGTTGGGAAATGGCTGAATAAGTTATAGTCTATAAATGTGATGGAATATTATTATTCTATAAGAAATGATGAGCAGGCTGATTTCAGAAAGTCTTAGAAAACGTTACATGAAGTGATGTTGACTAAAGTGAGCAGAACGAAGAGAATATTGAACATAATTACAAAATTATGTGTTAGACTTGACACTTCTCAACAATATGGTGATTCAAGGCAATTCCAATAGACTTGGGATGGAAAATGCCATCTGCCTGAGAGAGAACCATAGAGACTGAATGGGAGTGAAATCATAATATTTTCACCTTTTTTTTTGTTTGTTTTTCCTTCCTTATCATTCTCTACCCCTCACTTTGGTCTGATTTTCTTACACATTACAACAAATATGGAAATATATTTTAAAACATTGTACATGTTTAGCCTATACCAGTTTGCTTGCTATTTTGGTGAGGTGGTAGGTAAGGGAGGAAGGGAGAATATTTAGAACATAAAGTCTTAGAAAAATGAATGTTGAAAATAATTTTTACATGTAATTTGAAAAATAAAATACTATTAAGCAAAAAAAAAAGGGGGGGGCATTGGGCAAGATGGACAAGATATTGGATCTGCACTAAAATACAGAAGAAATATACAGATAAAATTCCATCACCTTAAATCATAGTTTTATTAAAGCCAGAAGAATATTGTCCAAGCATCCTCCCTTCCACAGGATTATACCTTCTTTTTACCTACTGATTTGGAGAAAGTTCCTTGATTCTAAGTTCTTGACAAAAACCATCTTAGGTGAAAATCATGCCCATAGAATCAAATCAGATCAAATCAAATTGAGCCCAAATGTACTTTCAGGATCATTTAGTTCAGCCCTCCCATTTTCCAAATACTGTAGCCTTAAGATCCTAAGTTTCTTATCTAAGATTACATACATCTTCCAGAGCTGAAATTTAACTTCAGGCCCAATGAGTCCAAATCTAGTACTCTTTTCACCATATCACAATGACTTAACTATAAGAGTCTCCCCTTTACTGTTGCTATCTTAGTCCAATATCTTGTTGTCTCACATCTGGATTTTTAAAACTGCTTCCTAACTTATTTTTACATATCCAATCTTCTCTCTGTCTCGGATCTATCTTGCACATAGCCCTCAGGTAAATGTTCCTAATATTTAACTTTGATTGCACCAGTCCTTGAAAATTTTCAGAATTTTCAGTGGGGCCAATTGGCTTCTTTTTCTGGCATTCAAAAGCAATGAGATCCTGAGCAAGTAATTTAGCTCTGTTTGTCTCAGTTTCCTCATCTGTAAAATGAACTGGAGAAGGAAAGCACTCCAGTGTCTTTGCCAAGAAAAATCCCCAAATGGAGTCAGGAACGGTCAGACACTACTTAGAAATAACTTGACAAATAACACACATAGCATTTACTTTGTGGAGTTGGGAAGTTCAACTGAGGTAATGAAAACATTTTAGAGGAAAACAATAATGTAATGAAAAAAAAAAATGCTGCATTGAGGTTAGCAAGTCCTAGGTTCAAATTCTGACTTTGACTTTTGCCTGTATGACTGACTGTATGAGCTGGATGGCCAGGGAGAAGTTATTTAATATTCTGAGTTTTTTCTCAGTTTTTTGAATTGGAAAGTGGGAACAATAATATTTCACTAGGTTGATTTAAGATTTAGATGAAATAAAGTACATTCTAAGTACTTTGTAAACCTTAAGGTGATAAATCAATGTTATCTATTATTATTATTATTATTTATTTATTTATTTATTTATTTATTTTTTGCTGAGGCAGTTGGGGTTAAGTTGATTTGCCCAGAGTCACACAACCAGGAAGTGTTTGAGGCTAGATTTGAACTCAGGTCCTCTTGACTTAAGGGCTAGTGCTCTATCCACTATACCAACTAGCTGCCCCATATCTGTTATTTTTGATTAGCACAATCTCTTCAATAACATAGGGAGAGCTCCAGGCCCGTTGAACTACCATTGTTCCAGTGGCACCTCTGACCCTTCGGGTTTTTCTATCAACTTAAAGATAATGCAGGGCATTGTGACCTTCCCACCAAACACAAGTGACCAGTGAAAATGAGCTCATTAGCTTGAATTCAAAGAAAATGGAGGCACAATTCATTAAACATGAACCTCTTTAGCTATAAACTGCTGACCTAACTGTTAAAATTCATTCTCTTTGCCCATAATTAGAGTCCAGTTGATGTGGTCCAGTGCCAATAGCTCTTTGTCCCCCATGTAGCCAGGGAAAGGAGCAGTCTTCAGCAAACAAGAACTGAACTTTGTCTTTTCCTAGCTTTGATCCCTATGATTGTGAGCCAATCCTGCAAGAATGACAGTTTCCAGAAGATGTCAAGGATTCACCACGCAGCCCATCAGTCACCCTCCCCTGGCTTGAGTTCTTGAGAGTTCCTGTAAGAGATGCAAGAATTCCAGTTTTCTCAATTGTTTTATAAGGAAATGAGCAGGGAAGACAGAGTCTTTTATTGTGAAAGCCAGTGACTAAGCCACCTGAGGAAGGAGGGACACGGCAATTATTGTTATAAATCAGAAAATATAAATGGTATCATGGGTTCTTAAGCTAGAAGTTTGGAAAATTACTATGGGCTATGATTCAATTCAATCCAATAAAAACTTGAAAATGCTTACTTTATGCAAGGCACAATGGGATGCAAAGATTAAAAAAATATATAACTCTCAAGATATTTACATTCTTCTGAAGGGAAATATGTATACAGATAACTAAGTTCAAAGCATTTGCTGAGGAATACAAAGGGATTCAACATCAGCCAGACTAGCTTCCCTGGATTTCTTTATATCCCAGCTAAAATCTTACCTTCTACAGGAAGCCTTCCCCAATCCCCTTTAATGCTAATGTTTTCCCTTTGTTGATTCCTACCATTTTTCCTCTCTTTATCTTGTTTGTTCAGAGTTGTTTACATGCTGTCTTCCCCCTCTAGACTGTGAGCTCCTTAAAAATGCACACTGAGTTATTTGTTATTTTTCTTTGCCTTTTTTTATTTTCTGTATCTCTGGCACTTAGCACAGTACCTGGTACATAGTGGGCACTTAATAAATCTCTGTTGATTTAATATGACTTGACTTGACTTAGAAGAGATTATAAAAATATAAAGTGCTTAAACTCTGGAATCCTGGGCAAGTCACTTAATCCTGTCTGCCTCAAAAAGGAGCTAGAGAAAGAAATGGTAATTCATTCTAGTATCTCTTCAGAAAACAAAAAACAAAAACAAACAATCCAAATGGGATCGGGAAGAGTCAGGAATGACTGAACAATAACAACAGCAAAACTTGAAAGCAAGGAAGTTCAGTGGAAAGGATTTGGACTACTCAGTTAGAGGGTCTGAATTCAAATCCCAATTTTGTTGCTTAATACCTGAATAATTTTAGCCAAGCCACTTAATCCCTCCAGTCTAGTTTTCCTCATCTGTAAAATGCTATTAGTAGCCTAGAGGAACCATACTCTCCCTGCCAACTTTAGATCTTTACCCTGTAAGACCAGAATTTGACTCCTAATTAATATATCGGCTAACAATGTAATCTTAGGAAAATTGTTAGGAAACTTTTCCAACTCTCAGTTTTCTCATCTGTATTAATGGTATTAGGGATCATAATTATCTCACAGTGTTGCTGTAAGGATTAAATGAGATAATGTACATAAGACTATTTTATATTCAAAGCACCATCCATACCAAACACAGTATTGATTTAAAGTATTCACCTCCAATATCCCCTCTAATATCTCTTCATCCAGAAACCCTAGTACCAAAAAATCTCACCATTAGTAAATCCTTCTTTATGTTCAGAACTATCTCTCTGGAGTCCTTCATGGGAGGAAAAAAAAGAGGAGGCAAGCCATGTTGGAAATAAATGTTGCCTTCTTTGTGGTTATGTCCAGGTAGGTGTCTTATAGCCATTAAAGATTGGGAGATAATGTAAAAATTCACTCAAATTCACCACAATTCACTGACACAATTGTCATTATCAAGTAGTTATAAATCATGGATGTAAAAGAAAGTCTGGGGAAGTTAAAGCAAAACTATGAACAGGAGATTGAGGGTCAGTCTAGGTCTGAAGATGGGCCTGAAATTTGTTGATAGAGACAAAGTGGAAAGGTCTAAAATCAGACCAGCAGGCCAGAATGGAGACATGTATAAGGACCAAAAAATGAAAACCATCATCATTCAAATGTATAGGGCACCAGGCAGAAGGCCCCAGGTAACCACAAGGGCTCTGAACCTGAAGCTGAGCACATAGAACCAGGGAAAACAGCAGCAGCTTCTTGGAGGCAGTTCCTAATGATTCTAAAAGCAACAGGGTCTGGAAATATTCTTCTGTATTCCTTACGGAGTTATTTTAAGAAGCCAATGTGACTCAGACCTACCACATCTTTCAAGTCATCTTGTATTCTGCTAAGGTCACATAGCTCCCGCCCATGCTCTACTCAGCAACCATTGTGTCTTATAACAGTCTAATAATAATTTAGTCAAAGGATCATAAAACTGAGGGCCTGCTCAGGAAGCTGCTCAGCTTGCCCACCTCCAGTCCTCAGCACTGGTTTATACTTCTGTCCTGGCAGTACACAGAAAATTCCATCTAGATCGGATTTGGCAGTTTGCAAAGCATCTTTGTCAAAAAACCAACCCTCTGAGGCAGATAATGCAGGTATTATTAGTCCTATTTGAGAGAGAAGGACATGGAGATTTAGAGGTTCACTGCTTTTATCACTGGGCTGAACCTGCTCTTTAGAGACCAGACAATCTGATTTGAAATCCCAGTTTTGTTACTAAAATACCTGAATAATTTTAGACAAGTCACTTAATCCACCAATAAACATGTATTAAGCACCTACTATGTTCCACTATACACATGATTCCCTTTGTTAGAATGTGAACTCCCTAAGGGCAGGGATTTTTTTCACTTTTTCTGTGTCTCCAGAACATAGTATAGAGTAAAGCATATAGTAGAACCTTAAATTCTAATTAATTGAACAGAACCCATATCCCTTGATATCATTCCCAGTTCTCTTTCCACTAGACCTCTCATTCACTGTCACTTCATACATAACAGAGAGGGAAGAGGGAGTGGGGGACTGGTACTATAGTGGTTCTCAAAGTGTGGTGCAGTGAATCCTGGAGGGTCTCTGAAATCCTTTCAGAGGTTCTACAAATTCAAAATTAGTTTTTTTTTCCTTTATTTATGATAAATATCTATTACATAACCCATATAAACAAAAACTCTTTGGACATATTCTCAATAGTTGTTAATACTGTAAAGATACTGAGAAAAAGAGTTGGAGAACCACTGGGTTACAACATTCTTGCTTGCTTGATATTTTTCCCCAATTCTTTTAATAAAATCAAAGGAGATAGAGAGTAAGATAGAAGGTTAATAAGTTCTTAAGATCTTAAAGAAAAATGGTTTGTGCTTTAGTATCCATTTATTATTTGTAAAGAAGTCTTCCAATCAAAATGGATGAGATTTTATACAGATAGTCATTGGATGATGAAGGATTGGCTACAGTCATTAGATGGTAAAGAATTGGCCCTACTGCTAATAGCTCTTTTAAAAAATACACTCTATAGAGGAAGCTGATGCAAAAAGAAGCTCTGAGGAATGTAAAAACTGGTAGCAAAGAAGAGACCTAACTGTAGAAAACAGTTGCTGAGAGGGAATATTTTCTCACCTTTTGAAGGAAGGGATTTTCTCCCAGCTCCCATCAATAACAGGATTTTGAATCAGTGCTGCTTACCAAGGAGAAATATATGTTCACTAAGGACTATATACAGGACTTAGAGCAAACAACTTCAGCTTCTCTAGGTGAAGAGAAAGCAAGGACTGGCCACTAGAACTTGAGCTTCAAAGATTGCATGGCCAAAAATCAAAACTGAGCAATCTGTCCTACAGAGCTGCTATATTGTGAAGAGAGAAAAAAAAATTCAGGGTTCTGCAATTTAGAGAGAATTTCTTTGACCACAAATATTGACTGTGTGCTAATGTAATCTAAGTGTGGGAGCCCCATTTCCACTGCTGCAATGAGTAATTGTGTGAGAGCATGCCCCACATCTGTAGGTTGACTATTTTGCTATTACAATTCTTACCATGTCATCAACTGGCTGAATTTAAAAAAAAAAAAACAAACATGCTGATGGAGACTTATGAGATGTAGTTTTAGAACTATTGATGCACAGAATATCTCTAACATGGGAGCATCCATTCCACGACTAGGAATTAAACCTGCAAATGAAGACTGGTGCAAAGCCCAAAGAGGGGAGTACAAGTATATATTCTGTACTTTTAAAATTCCCCACTGTACCAAATTCACACACACATACATAGACACATAAGAGGGGCTTTTGATAGTTATAATGAGAGAATACTCTTTTTGATTGTCCAAAAAAAGGAACCAGGAAATGAATGGATTTCTGTTGAAACTGTTGATTCCTAGACTTTCAGAAGAGGAAACATTCTGTCTGAATTAACATTTCTTCTATTGCTTTCCACCCCCCTGGATTGACTAGGGAGCTATATTTCATTGCTATCTCAGTCTGTCTTCTGAGACTAAGAAGAACAAATCTTATCCCTATTCCATATGACAGCCCTTCAGATTCTTAGACTGCTATCATCGTCTCTCTCCATTTCCCCCAGGTTTCTCCTCTTAAAAGTTCAACATTCCCTGATTCTTTCAACTGTTCCATATATGGGATGGTTTCTGATTCTCTCAGTATCCTAGTCACCCTTCTGGGATAGACATCAGCTTACCAATTTCATTCCTAAAACATGGTAGGTAAATTGAACCCAGGATTGCTAATACAACTGGACCAGGGCAGAGGACAATGGGACTATCAGAACCTGTGTTTGAATTCCCTTACATACACTTATCAGTCATGTGACTTTGTGCCAGTTCCCTAACTTTGACCCTTAGTTTTTTCATCTGTAAAATAAGAATGACAATTTCTATTCTCAGGAATGTTAGAATGCTCAAATGAGATCATAAAAATTAGTATATAAATATCAGTTTTTATTATTTTTAATGGATATTCTGCTTAATTTTTTTTTTTTACAACCATTGAGAATAATTTGTATTGTAATGTTTTCTAAGCTATGCTATTCAAATACCCACAAGTATTGTGTTAGGAATTTTTCTTTGTTTTTTTTTTCCTTAGTCTCTTGAGTAATTTTTCATTTTTATATTTCTGTTTTATGCCTTTAAAAAAAGATATATTTTTATTGTTATATAACATCATTTCAATATAACTTCCACTTGTATAGCCATTCCTTGTAACAAAGATGGGAGTTTAGAGGTGGGAAGGGAAATTCCAAAAAAAGATCGAATTAATTTAGCAGCATATTTAGTATTCCATACCCACATTCTCTCACCTTTCCAATGAAGGGAATAAAGGGCATTTTTTCTACTTTTTCTGGAATAAACTTTAATCATTATAACTAGATTGCATCCCATTTAAAAAAATTCTTTCTACCTAACATTATTTTAACTATTATTATTACTATTTCCCTGATTCTATTTAAATTTGCATCAGTTCATATGTCTTCCCCTGCCTCTCTGAGTTCTTTATGTCATTTATGATATAGTTATCATTGCATTTTTTTCATGCATCTCAATTTGCTTAGCCATTTCTCAACCACCAATCATCTATTTTACTTTCAGTTTTCTACAAAAGCAAAAGTTATTGTTATAAATATTTTAGTGTATAGGGAGCCTTTTCTGGCATCTTAAGGGTTTATTTCTGCTAGTTTTTCAATGAGGATTTCTTTCTGTGAAGTTCTATGTTTCTAGTCTTATTTCAGATCACCTCCCTTTCTGTACTTTCCATGCCAAACACATAACTCAATTAGCATTTTTCCATTTTCTACTTTCTATCTCCCAATTCCATGCCTTAGAATGGCTGTTCTCTCCTGCTTGGAATCCACTTTCTTCTCACTTCCCTTCTTCAAATTCCCAGCTTCCTTAAAATGGTGACTAACATGTCATCTCCTGTATGTTTCCTTTGTGATATCCTTCCAGTTCTTTTAACATTACATTGTACTCTACTGTATATTCTGTATATTCAATTTTTCTAAATATTTATTGGCATTTTAGGTTTTAATAAGCTAAAATTGGCAAGTTTTGTTGTCTTAAGGCTTTAGGGATGTCTGATAGGTTTTAACTTATTTATCTATATACAAATTGTATCCAATATGCTAAGGATGTAAATTCATTGCAGGGAGGGACTATTTCACTTTTTGTATGCCCAGTACCTAGTACATAATAGATACTTAATAATGTTTGTTGAATTAAGTGAATTCGTTTTTTGAATTATTAAATCCTCAACAAAAAATTCTCTGTTCTCCAGTTGCTCTAGACAATCACTAAAAGACTGTAACTGGACGAAGGTGAAATTTGGACTCTGCACTTTCTTGAGATTGCATGTCTAGCTTCTGTCTCTTTTGTCCAGAAGACAGGTATCATTTTTTTTTGTTGTTTTGTTTTGTTTTTAGAAAATCAAGAGCCAAGTTGAATATTCCATATTGTATTTACTTTGCATACATTTTCACACATTTATATTTATGTATGATACTTATATTATTGTAGAATGTAAGCTTCTTGAAGGTAGGAACTGTTTCATTGTTGACTTTTTATTCCCAGTGTCCAACACATTTGCTGGATGCAAAAAAGATTGATTAATTTCTGTTCTTTGCATGATTTAGCCCAGGAGAATGTCAGTTCTTCAAGGTCAGGAAAGGACTATTTTCATTTTAAATTTGTATTCCCAGTGCTCAGTGAAGCTCCTGCCATTAAGTTATTTGGTGAAATATTTTTGATTGATTGATCCATTGGAGTAATATGCCAATGTTAGCATGCCCAGGAGAGAAAATGCCTGGAAAATGGAAGAGACCTAGTACCTTTGGTTTTGATGAGGCTTTAAATTATTACTACTTTATCTTAAATAGTCACTGAAGCACTCCTTCCAGTCAATGACCAATCTTTCACAATGACATGGTGGATTCCCAAAAGGGATGTATATATGTGGGGGGAGGGGTGAAATTGTCAATTTTTAGCTGTTTTGCTATGTTTCTTCTTCACATTCAGTGAACCAATAAGGTCTAGGATGATTCTCCTGGAAAGAATCATTTTTCACATTTTGTGAAAAAGTTGACAATTTTAGTTTTCAAGAAACAACTCTCCCTTAGTTAATAAATAATAAAATAAAAATAAGGGGTGATGGGGAAGCAGGGGTTGACCCACATAAATTTGATAGAGGATTGGGGGGTGGAAAGTTGCTTTTTAAAAAAGTGTTGTGCAGAAATTTCTCTCCAGAGAGCTACCTACCCGTCCTTTATGCTCTCATCTAAAATTATGATCTGTCCAAGATGGGATCTCTTATCAGTCACTTGAGAAATGATTTTGCTTCTGTCATGATACTGAGAGATGGACTTACCAGAACTTCAAGCCATTTGGCAGGTGAAAAATCATGAAATGGCATCTAGGGAAGCCCCAGATATTCTAGATCTGCTTTCTGTGCAAAATATTTCATTCTAGTCAGCAAAAGTACTGGTTCTATAAAGTTGCTCCCCTGGTAGACAGATTCATTACTTCTGAATTCTCCTGCAATGCAAACATTGGAAGTGCTAAAGGTATTTATTGAGTGAACATTAGGAAAGTGTTGACTTCAGGATTTCTGAAATTCTACAAAAACATTGAGACATCCTTATTAAAGAAAGATGCCTCTCAGATTTACATAGAAAAGGGAAAAGCAAATTATTTTTAGGGGGAAGGAATTACTGTTAACTTTAGACCCCTATAATATCAGAGAATACTAAATCTAGCACTTAGGTTAACCTTCTCAAATTGATTCCAGGTATAAGAAGCACTATTTTTCTATTGCCTCAAAATCAATGAAAGGTGATTTTTGATTGAAAATAATTCAAACACCTCTGAACTATCTATATTATATAGATATATAAATAAAAGATGATAAGGATGTCCCCCAAAAAAACAGTCTCTAGAAATACTCAGCTTCTGCTTTCTAGGAAGAGAAAGGGTTTAAAATATGGCTGGAATTAAGGAGGGATTTTGCCACAAAAATGAAAACTTTGTTCTTTTAGACATTACTAATTTGATATTTCTGATCATGCTGAAATGAGGTACTGAAAATCTTCCTTTGAATTATTTCATTCATTGAAACATTAGGTCATTCAGGGATGGAGTAAAATTCCCAAGGTTTCTTTTGCATGGTAGCAAAAGTCAGCAATGCAAATTCGAGAAGGATGAAGACATGATTGGCTAACTCTTTAATTTGGATCCTAGCTTTTATGAGATAATTGCCCTGTTGTTGTTTGTGTTTCTGTTATTGTTTTGTTTTTTTTTTTTCTTTCCTTCTTCAGGTGAAAATATATTTGGCAAGGAAATGGACTAAACTGAGATAGATCAAAATAACTAGAGAAATATTAATTGCTCATGGATAGATCAAGCCATTATAATAAAAACAACGATTCTACTTCTATATTCAGTGTTTTACCAATCAAACCACCAAAGTACCATTTTATAGGGGTCAAAAAAGTAATAACATTTATCTGAAAGAACAACAGGTCAGGGCTCTCTGATGCTTGGGGTGGTGGTAGTGGGGATCAGGGTGGACTTCAGCCCTTCCCTGAATACCCCGGTTGGGGAACACTGAAAGCCTCTAGTGACACAGAAATCACTGGTGGTTCCCGGAGCAGCCTGAGACCCTAACAGGGGTTTTCCTTGAGAAGAATTTATCTCAGAGCCAACAGCTTTCTCCTACCAAATTAAGTCCCCAAAGATCAGCAGGGGTTACTTTAGAAGCCTCCTCCCTGTCTCATTCTCCTCTTTTACTATTGCTTTTTATGCATAGCTTCCTAGAACTTAAACTAGTTTTATGTAGAGAATAAAGAGCATTCATTTTTATTTTGGAGTCCTAGTTCATATAAAGCCAAGAGGCCATTAACCTTTTACCTTTTTTCAGTGGCCACATTCTGATTATTAATGTACCTAGAAGTATGTAAATTAGATTAAATTTCTCTTCTGGAAATACAAAAAACACAATAATAATCTTGCTGTACTTAGAAAATATATATATTCTGTGTAGAAATGAAATAAATCAGAGCTAAGAGGTCAAGAGACCTTCACCGCAAAAAAAAAAAAAAAAAAAAAAAAAAAAACAGGTCAAGACTATCAAGGATTGAAACCATTTCTAGCCATATGAAAAAGTGTTCTAAATCATTATTGTTCAGAAAAATGCAAGTTAAGACAACTCTGAGATACCCCTTCATAATTATCAGATTGTCTAAGATGACAGGAAAAAAATAATGAAAAATGTTGGAGGGGATGTGGGAAAATTGCGACACTAATACATTGTTGGTGGAATTGTGACCAGATGCAACATTCTGGAGAGCAATTTGGAACTATGGTCAAAAAGTTATAAAACTGTGCATAGCCTTTGATCCAGCAGTGTTTCTACTGGGCTTATACCCCAAAGAGATCTTAAAGGAGGAAAAGGGACCCACATGTGCAAAAATGTTTGTGGCAGTCCTTTTTGTAGTGGCAAGAAACTGGAAACTGAGTGGATGCCCATCAATTGGAGATTGGCTGAATAAATCATGGTATATGAATGTAATGGAATTATTATCGTTCTATAAGAAATGATCAGCAGGATGATTTCAGAGAGACTGGAGAGACTTACATGAACTGATGCTAAGTGAAGTGAGCTGAACCAAGAGAACATTGTACACAGCAAGATTATGTGATGATCAACTAGCATTAACATGACTCTTTTCAACAGTGAGATGATTCAGACCAATTCCAATAGACTTGTGATGAAGAGAGCCATCTGTACCCAGAGAAGACTGTGGGGATTGAGTGTGGACCAAAATACAATATTTTCACTTTTTTATTGTTGTTTGCTTACATTTTGTTTTCTTTTTTTCATTTTTTTTCTTTTTGATCTGATTCTTCTTGTGCAGCAAGATAATTGTATAAATACATATACATACGTTATATTACATATTTTACCATGTTTAACATATATTGAATTACTTGCCATCTAAGGGAGATGGCAGGAGGAAGGAGGGGGAAATTGGAACACAAAGGTCATGCAAGGGTCAATGTTGAAAAATTATCCATGCATATGTTTTAAAAATAAAAAGCTTTAATTAAAAAAAAGAAAGAAAGAAAAATACGATTAGGAGGATGTTGTGGGCCAGAACTTGAAACAAGGTGCTAAGTAAATGGAATTGAGGAGACAGTGGTTACATCTAGTTTAGCACTGATTTAATCCTACAACAAATAATGATCTTCCACTGATATAATGATTGGTGTATACTCAGTGTGGAATGTATAAGGAGGAACTCTCAGGGCCAGAAAGGACAAGCCCACTAGAAGCTCTCAGAGACTCGGAGCCTTAGCTAGGATTCAGTCAAGGAGATTCAGAAGCCAGAGAAGGCAGCTTAAGCTCTCAGAACCAAGACTACAGAAGGCCTCTAAGGAAAACTAGCCAAACCCCAAGTGAAGGAGACAAGACTTTGAAAGAGACAATAAAATATTTGGACTTTAACTCCTGGCTGCATATGAGGTGATTATTGAACTGGAAAGAAACCTGCTCTCAGATAACATTACATTTTAGAGGAGAATATTACAGGAGAATTTTCAAAACTATAGATCCATGTTCTCCTTTATATGCAAACTGTATGTGAATAACTTAGTTCAGCATAAAAGAAAACTTTGATAAAATTATGAGAAAAGAATATGTAAACTTTTATAAGCACTTTTATATAATCTACACATTCAGGGTGAGAAATTTGTGTTATGCTATTATATTAATAACTCAATATTATTTGTGAAAAAAAGAATATCAAGGTAATCAATGGGTGAAAGGGTGAAAGAAGGCAGCTTAGCAGTAGCAGATTTTAAATATATTATAAAATGGTAATCTTTTTTTTTTTTTTTATCTGATACTGGCTAAGAAATAGAGTGCAACCAAAATTAGCACAGAAATAGAAAACAGGAAAGAAGTACAGAAAGTTTTTCTAATAAGAGCCTCATTTCTCAAACACAGTATCTAAGGGACTGAGACAAATTTATAAAAAATAAATAAATAATAGCCATTCTTCAGTTGATAAATGGTCAAAGAATACAAACAGGTACTTTTCAGAAGAAGAAAGTGAAAGCTACTAATCAATAGTCGCATGAAAAAATGCTTCAAATCACTACTGATTAAAGAAGTTCAAATTAAAACAAAAATGAAGTATCACCTCATATCTTGTATTGGCTGACATAACAGAAAAGAAAAAAGACAAATACTCGAGGAGATATGGAAAAACTAGAACACTATTGCACTATCATTAGCATTGTGAACTAGTCCAAACATTCCGGAAAACAATTTGGAACTATAATGTGCATAGCCTTTGACCCCAATATACTAGTAAGACTGTATCCCAAAGAGATCAAAGAGAAAAAGGATTTCTCAGAGTGGAAACCCAGGAAGCTGGTCAAGTTCTCCCAATTTCCCTCAAAAACCACATGAAATAAAGCCTCTGAACAGAGAATGATGGAATGAAACCACTCCCTAGCTCATATTAGATTGGAAAAATTTCAAGAAAGGTCAGTCTCACTGGAGTAAAAAGAGTGTTCAGCCCAGCTCACACAGAACCTGAGAAAACTATTGGAAAGGTCTTAATCTCAGCAGATCAGTAATTGAGACTCTTGGTCCTGGTTCAGTAGTAGAGCAAACCAATGGCAACTTCTTGGAAACCAAACTATTTGCTGAAAGAAAGAAGATAAAACTACTCTCTGTAAACATAAGGGAGCCCTGGGCTCAAAGCTAAGGTTCAAAGCTGCAAGGATGCTTTTTACCACAGGAACAGAACTTGACCTTAAAACTAAAGTAAAAAAAAAAAAAAAAAGAGGAAATAGCAAAAGAAAAGCAAAGAAAATGAGTAAGAAACAGAAAATAATCTTGGTTATAGAAAGCTATTATGGTGACAGGGAAGAACAAAACATCAATTCAGACAAAGACAAAATGTCCACGTAGGAAATCTCAAAGAGTGGTATGAATTAGGCTCAAGCCCAAAGAGGCTTCTTGGGAGAGCTGATAAAAGACTTTAAAAGGCAAAAAAGAGAGGTAGAAGAAAAAATGAGAAAAGAAATGAGAGGTATGCAAGAGAGAAAGAGAGTCAACAGCTTGGAAAAGGAAGGCAATTCCTCAAAAAATAAATTGGCCAAATGCAAAAAAAAAAAAAAAAAAAAAAATCCATTGAAGAAAACATCTTCAAAAGTAAAAGTAGCCAATTGGAAAAAGAGATACCAAAGCTAACTGAAGAAAATTATACATTAAAAACTAGACTGGGGCAAATGGTAGCTAATGACTCTCTGAGACATCAAGAATCAGTGAAAGAAACTAAAAAGAATGTAAAATAACTCACTGGAAAAACAGCTGACCTGAGAAAATAGATCCAGAAGAGACAATTTAAAAAGTGTTGGTCTATCTGAAGACCATGACCTAAAACAGAAACTGGATAGCATTTTTCAAGAGATCATCAAGGAAAATTGCCCAGGTATTCTAGAAAGAGAAAGGGAAATATTCATTGAAAGAATCCATTGATCACCTTTGGAAAGAAATCCCACAAGGAAAACTCCAAGGAACAAGTGTTGCAAAACTCCAGAATTACAATCTCAAGGAAAAAATACTGCAAGCTGCCAGACAAAAACAATTTGAATGTCAAGAAGTTATTGTCAGCATTTCTAAAGATCTGGCAGAGAAAGAGGAAAGAAAAGGGAAAGGACAGGAAAAAAAGGAGGGCAGAAACGCAGGGGGAAAAAATAAGAGAATGGGGGTGACAGAAAATAAGGTAGTGGGATGGATTAAAAAGAGATAAAGAAGGAAAGTACATCTTGATAGAGGATTCCTTAAACCATGAAGTAGTAAAAATATTAAATATATGTGCACCAAGTGGTAGGGCAATCCTAGAGAAGATATTAAGCCAGTTACAGAAAGAAATAGACAGCAAAATTATATTAGTAAGGGACTTCAACTTTCCCCTTTCAGAATTAGATAAATCTAACCAAAAAATAAACAAGAAAGAAACTAGGGAGGTTGATAGGCTCCTAAAAAACCTATACATGACAAATGGGGAGAAAATTGAATAGAGAAAGAAAGGAGTACACTTTTTTCTCAGCAGTATATGCCTCTACACAAAAATTGATCATGTATTAAGGTATAAAAACCTTACAATTAAATGCAAAAGGCAGAAATAGTAAATGCTTCCTTTTCAGACCATAATACAATAAAAATTATATTCAATCAAAAAGATAGACAAAAACCAATTGGAGATTAATTAACCTAATTCTAAAGAATGAGTGGGTCAAACACAGAAACAATCCATAATTTAATCCAAGAGAATGGCAATAATGAAACAAAACACCAATGCCTATCAGAGCCCCCCAAAGCAGTTGTTAGGAGAAATTTTATATCTTTAAATATCTACAGGAATAAAATAGAGACAGAGGAGATCAATGTATATTGGGCATGCAACTAAAAAAGCTAGAAAAAGAATACATTAAAAGCCTCAATTAATAGAAGGGAAGCAACAAACTGGGAAAACATTTTCACAGTTAAAGGTTCTGATAAAGGCCTCATTTCCAAAATATATAGAGAACTGACTCAAATTTATAAGAAATCAAGCCATTCTCCAATTGATAAATGGTCAAAGGATATGAACAGACAATTTTCAGAGGATGAGACTGAAACTATTACCACTCATATGAAAGAGTGTTCCAAATCATTATTGATCAGAGAAATGCACATTAAGACAACTCTGAGATACCACTACACACCTGTCAGATTGGCTAAGATGACAGGAAAAAATAATGATGAATGTTGGAGGGGATGCGGGAAAACTGGGACACTAATGCATTGTTGGTGGAGTTGTGAACGAATCCAACCATTCTGGAGAGCAATCTGGAATTATGCCCAAAAAATTATCAAATTGTGCATACCCTTTGATCCAGCAGTGTTTCTATTGGGCTTATATCCCAAAGAAATACTAAAGAAGGGAAAGGGACCTGTATGTGCCAAAATGTTTGTAGCAGCCCTGTTTGTAGTGGCTAGAAACTGGAAAATGAATGGATGCCCATCAATTGGAGAATGGCTGGGTAAATTGTGGTATATGAATGTTATGGAATATTATTGTTCTGTAAGAAATGACCAGCAGGATGAATACAGAGAGGACTGGCGAGACTTACATGAGCTGATGCTAAGTGAAATGAGCAGAACCAGGAGATCATTATACACTTCGACAACGATATTGTATGAGGACATATTTTGATGGAAGTGGATTTCTTTGACAAAGAGACCTGAGTTTCAATTGATAAATGACGGACAAAAGCAGCTATACCCAAAGAAAGAACACTGGGAAACGACTGTAAACTATCTGCATTTTTGTTTTTCTTCCCGGATTATTTATACCTTCTGAATCCAATTCTCCCTACGCAACAAGAGAACTGTTCGGTTCTGCAAACATATATTGTATCTAGGATATACTGCAACATATCCAACATATAAAGGACTGCTTGCCATCTAGGGGAGGGGGTGGAGGGAGGGAGGGGAAAAAAAAATCGGAACAGAAACGAGTGTCAATTTAATGTAATTATTAAATTAAAAAAAAAGCCTCAATTAAATAACAGTTTAGAAATTCTGAAATTCAAAGGAGAAATTAATAAAACTGAAATTAATGAAACTGTCAAACTAATTAGTAAAACTAGGAGTTCATTTTATATATAAAAAAATAGATAGACCTTTGATTAATTTGTTTAGAAAAAAGAATCTCCTCTTTCACCAGCATCAAAAATGAAAAGGGTGAACTTACCACTAATGAAAAAGAAATTAAAGCAATAATTAGAAGCTATTTTGCTCAACTGTGTGGCAGAAAATTTGACAATCTAACTGGAATGGATGAATATTTACAAAAATATAAATTGCCTTGATTAACAGAAGAGGAAATAAATTGCTTAAATAGTCCCATTTTAGAAAGAGAAATTGAACAAGCTATTGCTCTGAAATGGACAAAAGACTGGCCCCCTCATCCCTGGGTCAAAGGGCCTCAGGCTTATAGGAAAGTGTTGCTTAAACTAAATTAAGGAAAGTGTTTTTTATGTTCAGACAGAATGCTTGCCTAACAACATCAGACATCCCATAAGCTCCCCAGCATTCCCCTTCTCGAGTGAGAAGTCGAGTCACTATTGTAACCGCAAGGCAGAACAAGAATTGCTTATAATCCTGTCTCTATTTGGGTTCGGGATGGTACTCTACTGAGAGTCTATCCTGGCCAGTAAATAAACAACAAATGATTTCTAAATTGCAAACACCTTGACTGTCCTGAGTTTTATTGCCTGGGCTATTTCAGCTCAACTCATTAAGAAAAAATCTCCTGGGCCAGATAAATTTGCAAGTGAATTCTACCAAAAATTTAAAGAACAATTAATTCCAATACTATATAAATTATTTGGGAAAATAAGTCAAGAAGAAGTTCTGCCAAATTCTTTCTATGACACAAATATGGCACTGATACCTCAAACCAGGAAGAGTCAAAACAGAGAAAGAAAATTACAGCCCAATTTCCCTAATGAATATTGATACAAACATTTCAAGTAAAATATTAACAAAGAAATTATAGCAACTTATCAGCAGTATACTACACTATGACCAAGTGAGATTTATACCAGGAATGCAGGGCTGGTTCAATATCAGGAAAACTATTGCCATAATTGACCTTATCAATAACAAAACCAACAGAAATCATATGATAATCTCAATAGAAGCAGAAAAAAAACTTTTGAAAAAAATATAGCATCCATTCCTTTTTTTTTTTTTAATAATATTTTTTTTAATTGACAGAACCCATGCCAGGGTAATTTTTTATAACATTATCCCTTGCACTCACTTCTGTTCTGATTTTTCCCCTCCCTCCCTCCACCCCTTCCCCTAGATGGCAAGCAGTCCTATATATGTTAAATATGTTGCAGTATATCCTAGATACAATATATGTATGCAGAACAAATAGTTCTCTTGTTGCACAAGGAAAATTGGATTCAGAAGGTTAAAAATAACCCAGGAAAAAAAACAAAAATGCAAATAGTTTACATTCATTTCCCAGTGTTCATTCTTTGGGTGTAGCTGCTTCTGTCCATCCTTGATCAATTGAAACTCAGTTAGGTCTCTTTGTCAAAGAAATCCACTTCCATCAGAATACATCTTCATACAGTATCGTTGTTGAAGTATGTAATGATCTCCTAGTTCTGTTCATTTCATTTAGCATCAGTTCATGTAAGTCTCTCCAAGCCTCTCTGTAGTCATCCTGCTAGTCATTTCTTACAGAACAATAATATTCCATAACATTCATATACCACAATTTACCCAGCCATTCTCCAATTGATGGGCATCGATTCAATTTCCAGTTTCAAGCCACTACAAATAGGGCTGCCACAAACATTTTGGCACATACAGGTCCCTTTCCCTTCTTTAATATTTCTTTGGGATATAAGCCCAGAAGTAACACTGCTGGATCAAAGGGTATGCACAGTTTGATAACTTTTTGGGCATAATTCCAGATTGCTCTCTAGAATGGTTGGATTCGTTCACAACTCCACCAGCAATACATCAGTGTCCCAGTTTCCCCGCATCCCCTCCAACATTCATCATTATCTTTTCCTGTCATCTTAGCCAATCTGACAGGTATGTAGTGGCATCTCAGAGTTGTCTTAATTTGCACTTCTCTAATCAATAGTGATTTGGAACTCTCTTTTATATGAATGGTAATAGTTTCAATTTCATCATCTGAAAATTGTCTGTTCATATCCTTTGACTATTTAGCAATTGGAGAATGGCTTGATTTCTTATAAATTAGAGTCAATTCTCTATATATTTTGGAAATGAGGCCTTTATCAGAACCTTTAACTGTGAAGATGGTTTCCCAGTTTGTTGTTTCCCTTCTAATCTTGTTTGCATTAGTTTTGTTTGTACAAAGGCTTTTTAATTTGATATAATCAAAATTTTCTATTTTGTGATCAGTAATGGTCTCTAGTTCATCTTTGGTCACAAATTTCTTTCTCCTCCACAAGTTTGAGAGATAAATTATCCTATGTTCCTCTAATTTATTTATAATCTCTTTCTTTATGCCTAAATCATGGATCCATTTTGATCTTATCTTGGTATATGGTGTTAAGTGTGGGTCCATGCCTAATTTCTGCCATATTAATTTCCAGTTATCCAAGCAGTTTTTATCAAATAATGAATTCTTATCCCAAAAGTTAGGATCTTAGGTTTGTCAAACATTAGATTGCTATAGTTGACTATTCTGTCTTGTGAAACTAACCTATTCCACTGATCAACTAAATGGTTTTGGTGACTGCTGCTTTATAATATAGTTTTAGATCAGGTACAGCTAGGCCACCTTCATTGATTTTTTTTTTCATTAATTCCCTTGAGATTCTCAAACTTTTATTGTTCCATATGAATTTTGTTGTTATTTTTTCTAGATCATTAAAATATTTTCTTGGAAGTCTGATTGGTATAGTACTAAATAAATAGATTAGAGAGTATTGTCATCTTTATTACATTCGCTTGGCCTATCTAAGAGCACTTGATATTTTTTCCAATTATTTAAGTCTGACTTTATTTGTGTGGAAAGTTTTTTTGTAATTTTGCTCATGTAATTCCTGACTTTCCTTTGGTAGATAGATTCCCAAATATTTTATGCTGTCGACAGTTATTTTGAAAGGAATTTCTCTTTGTATCTCTTGCTGTTGGATTTTGTTGGTGATGTATAAAAATGCTGAGGATTTATGGGGATTTATTTTGTATCCTGCTACTTTGCTAAAGTTATAAATTATTTCTAATAGCTTTTTAGTAGAATCTCTGGGTTCTCTAGGTATACCATCATATCATCTGCAAAGAGTGATAGTTTGGTTTCCTCATTGCCTACTCTAATTCCTTTAATCTCTTTCTCAACTCTTATTGCAGAAGCTAGTGTTTCTAATACAATACTGAATAATAATGGTGATAGTGGGCAACCTTGCTTCACTCCAGATCTTACTGGGAAAGATTCCAGTTTTTCCCCATTGCATATGAGCATCCATTTCTATTAAAAACATTAGAGAGCACAGGAATAAAGTGAGCTTTCCTTAAAATAATAAGTGGTATCTATCTAAAACCAACAGCAAGGATTATTTGTAATGGAGAGATGCTGGATGCATTCCCATTGAGATTGGGGTAAAATAAGGGAGCTCATATCATCATGGCTATTCAACACTGTGCTAGAAATGTTAACTTTAGCAATAAGAAAAGAAAACAAAGGAATTAGAATAGGCAATGAGGAAATAAAACTATCACTCTGAAATGAAAATGAGATGATGATATACTTAGAGAATCCTAGAAATCATCCAAAAACCTACTCAAAACAATTAACAGCTTTAGCAAAGTTGCAGGAATCAAAATAAACCCACACAAATCAGCCTTTCCATATCTTACTGACAAAGCCCAGAAGCAAGAAATAGAAAGAGAAACTCCATTTAAAATAACTATAGACAAACTAAAAGATTTGAGTCTCTTATCTATCAAGACAAACCCAGAAACTATATGAATAAAATTACAAAACACTTCTCACACAAATAAGGTCAGATCTAAACAAATGGAAAAATATCAATTGTTCATGGGTAGGCTGAGCTAATATAATAAAAATGACAATTCTGCCTAAATTATTCTACTTGTTCAGTGCCATAGTAATCAAACTGCCAAAACAGTATTGTATAGAACTAGAAAAATAATAATGAAATTCATCTGGAACAACAAAAAGTCAAGAATATCAAGGGAAAATCAGAAAAAAAAAGATACAAAGAATGGTGACTTAACAGTACCAGACCTAAAATTATATTATAAAGTAGCAGTCACCAAAACCATTTGGTACTAGCTAAGAAATAGTGGCAGATCATTGGAATAGATTAGAATAACATGACACAATAATCAATACCTGTAGTAATCTAGTATTTGATAAATCCCCCAACTCCAACTTCTGGAATAAGAACTCGCTATTTGACAAAAAATTGCTGGGAAAATAATATATCAAAAACTTGGCATAGACCTACATCACACATAGTCAAAATGGGTCCATGATTTGGTCATAAAGAGTAATATCATAAGCAAATTATAAGAGGAAGGGATAATTTACCTATCAGATATTTAGAGAAGGAAAGAATTTGTGACCAAAGAAAAATTAGAAAACATTATAAAAAGCAAAATGGACAACTTTGATTACATTAAATGTAAGAGTTTTTGTCCAAACAAAATCAACAGAAACAAGATTAAAAGGGAAGTACAAAGTTGGGGGAAAAAAATCACAGCCAATGTTTCTGATAAAGATATCATTTCTAAAACACATAAAGAATAATATCAAATTTATAAGACTACAAGTCATTTCCCAATTGATAAATGGTCAAAGGATATGAACAGACAATTTTCATATGCTGAAATTAAAGTCACCTATAGTCATATGAAAAAATGCTCTAAATCACTATTGATTAGAGAAATATAAATTAAAACAACTCTGAGCTACTACATCATATCTCTCAGATTGGCCGACAGGAAAAGGTAATAATAAATGTTGGAATGGATGTGGAAAAAGTGGGACATATGCATTATTAGTGGACTTGTGAAGTGATCCAACAATTCTGGAGAGTAATCTGGAACTATACCCTAAGGGCTATAAAACCATGCATACCCTTTGATCCAGCAGTACCACTACTGAATCTGTATCCCAAGGAAATCATAAAGAAGAGGAAAGGATCCACATGTGCAAAATTGTTTGAAGCAGCTCTTTTGTGGTAGAAAAGAATCAGAAAATTAGTAGATGCTCATCAATTGGGAAATGACTGAACAAGTAATGGTATATGAAGGTAATGGAATATTATTTTCTATAAAAAATGATGAACAAGCTCATTTTAGAAAAGTCTGGAAAGATTTACAAGAACTGATGCTGAGTGAAATAGACAGAATCAGGAACACCTTGTACACAATAACAGCAAGAATGTGTGATGATCAATTATGAAAGACTTGGTTCTTCTCAGTACAGTGATCCAAAGCAATCCCAATAGACTTTGGATAGAAAATGCCATCTGCATCCAGAAAAAGAACTATAGAGATTGAATGCAAATCAAACACTTCTTGTTACTGTTATTTTTTCTTCTCCCATAATTTTCCCCTTTTGTTCTGATTTTTCTCTCCCAACATGATTCAGAAAGCAATGTGTATTAAAAGTTAAAAAAAAAAGTTTTTAAAAAAGTAAAACGAATCTCTTTGTACAAAAATATTTAAAGCGGCTCTTTTTATAATAGCAAAAGATTGAAAACTGAGAGGATGCTTATCAACACTTGCTATCACTTCTCTTTTTAATAAGGATATTAGGAAAGACAGTGTCAATACCTTGTCAAAATTCAGCCATGTCATATTATGTCCCCATCATGCACCTGCTGTATAGTCTATTAATCCCATCAAAAAAAGAAATGAACTTACTTGTCAGAATTTATTTTTGATGAACCCATATTGGATTACAGTAACCTCTGTGTTCTCCATGTTCACCAATTTCAAAAATAAATCTTGTAATCTTGGAGGAATCAATATCAAGCTCACTGGCCTTTTGTATGACAAACCCAGTCTTGGATTTCAATTTTTTTTTTTAAATTCAGATAATCGTGATCTATCTCTGGCTCCATTGTACTTCTTTCATTTCCCAAATTTCTCACAAATATTCAGTACCCTGGGCTGCAGTTGTCTGGACAAAGACACTGGAATTTATTAAGAGTAACTAGATTCAGTTTCACCATCAAAACTTGGGTTTTGATTAATTTCCCATACCTTAACCTCTTCTAAGAACTTAATCTTTAATCAATAGTAATGATGGAAACAGTTAATGCTTTTTTTTTTTTCTATAACATTTATTCTTAGATTCAATCTCTCATTTTCATATTGTAAGATATTTTTGGATTCTGACTCTGTCATCTAATGTATTAAAAGTTATTCTAACCACTATAGTGCTAGGCCTTTTACTACATGGCCATGATTTTCAGGAAGAATTTTTGAGGGAGTAGAATAACTAGCCTGCAGTGCATGGTGGATGGGATGTTCATGTGTATTTTACTGGCATATTCTTTTTTTTTTAATTAAAGCTTTTTATTTTCAAAACATAATTCTTCAGCATTGCAAAACATTGTGTTCCAATTTCCATCCCTTCTCCCAACCTCTCTCCTAGATGGCAAGTAGTCCAATATATGTTAAACATGATAGAAATAGATGTTAAATCCAATGTATGCATATTTAAATGCACATATATGCATATTTATATAATTTATATATTTATATAACATAATGTATAATATTTACTTTATATATATTTATGTTTATATAATTTATATATATGTAATTGTTTGAACAATTATAATTTATATAATTATCTTACCACACAAGAAGAATCAAATAAAACCAGAAAAAAATGAGAAAGAAAATAAAATGCAAGCAAACAACAAAAAGAGTGAAAAAGTTATGTTGTGAACTACACTCCTAGTAGAAGATTTTTAATGAACAAAGACATGTTCATTCCTTAGGACAAACTTAAATCTTTTGAAGCTCCTTGGCATTTATCCGGGACCCACAGTTTTGGGACATGATGTCAAAACCATTATTTGTACTCCTCACTTCCATTTTTCCATTTCAACTTCACCTTACTCACAATTGCTTAAGGCAATCTGAACCCAGTCATTCTCCATGGCAATTCCCATTTCTTATTCTCTCTTTTTTTTTTCCTACTCATATCTTTAATTTCCAAGTTCATCTAATCTTAATAAAATTCTGGGAATTTCAATGCCTTTGACTTGCCCTGCCATATAGCATCTTTACTGTCTTGTCATTCCTGAGCCTAAAGCTGCACTAAGGAACTTCCATTGAGGATAATCTGTCCCTAGCACAGCACATAATTACTGTAATACAAAGGAGAAGGCAGTTAATAGATAAAAGAAGCCTTTGCTGATCCCCCTTAAAGATGGTGTCCTCCCTTTTGTTGATTATTTCTGATTTATTCTTAATGCACCTTTTTTGTTTGTTTACATATTGACTCCTTTTAATCTGTGAACTCCATGAGATAAATAATGTATTTTGATCCTTTTTTTATATCCCCGATTCTTAGCAAGGTGTAGCATATTGTAGACACTTAATAATGCTATTGATTGGCTGATAGCAAACAAAAGGAACATGAAATAGGGATCTAAGGCAGAAACAAATATTTCCAGATGAGAAGGAAGATTGGGGATGGATTCATGGAGAAGTTATCTTTTGAATCAATCAAGGGATGGGCAGGATTTAAAAAAAAAAAAAGAAAGAAAGCTATTGGGCACTCTAGCTATGGGAACCAAGAACACAGGTCCTGAGATATAAGGGAAAACAAAATTTATAGAAGTAAATGGGCTCAGACTTCTGGATCATATGGGCAAAATGATGCTGGACTACTTTCTAGCAATGGGCAACAAGATGGTAGCCATTTTCCTTAATTCTCACAAGCTTTCAAACCTTCAAAAGAAAAAAAAATGATACACCAAAGATAAAGTAACTTTACCTGTTTCAGTGATTCAAGACATTAATAACCCAAAATAAGGTAAAAAGTGAATAAGCAGGAAATAATACTCACTGACCCTGAGCTCAAGCAGAACTCCCCTCTACTTTCCAAATGACCAACACGGAGGCTACATTCATAGACCCAAGGATTGGAAACAGGTTTACCAAAAAAGCCTATCCCACATCTCAGCCCCCTCTCCCTCTTCCAGTGCTGAAGAGATCTAAACTACAGGCTACAGGAAGTTGTCTGGACCATATTGGACAGGTAGGGCTGCTGCAGCCCTTCAGGAGCAAAAGCCCACCAGGATGGCAATCCCATGGCACCAGTGCTGCAAAATTCTCAATGACCATCACTAGAGAAAACATGTTCTGAACTGCTGGTACCAGACTAGAGAACTAAGGAACAGAAAAAGTGGGATAGGTAACCAGGATAGAGCATGACACATGTGAGAGGCCATAGAATTTATCCTACATGTGTGTGTGTACCACCAAGACTGAGGGAAGAATTCATCCAACTGGGAATAGTTCTAACCCCATCACAAATTGAGTCAGAGAGGTCAGCTGGTAAACTGGGAATTGTCATTTTGGGGGGAGGAAAGCTGAGACACTTGGAGATCCAGTTCCCATAAAAAATATAGAGGGAAAAGAATCAGGAAGTGAGTTATAAGGAAAATAGTTGGTAGACCTTAGTTCTTGGAGTGGACCAAAATGGCTTCATTATGTTAGAGTTAAGTTAGAGTGTGTCCAACTGTGGCTAATAAGATCGATATGAACTTGGAATGCTCTGCCACAGGTTGGACATAAATGGTCCCTAAGAATATTTGAGGTAGACTCCAATTTTGCACATTTTGTGTTTCATCTAAGCCAATTCAAATCTGCTTTGCTCATGGAGCACATTCTGAGCAGTTCTGTGTCAATATCTCCCATGTCATGCAATTTATTTTAAAGTTCTTAAGAGAGACCTTGAGAATGTCCTGTATTGCTTTTTCTAAACACCTTGTGAATCTTTACCCTGTGTGAGTTCTCCATAAAATAATCTTTTTGGCAAGAGTACATTTGACATTCAAGATAAGATATTCAAAATGGGTTGGGTTCAGGGAAGATTAGTCCCTCTGCAGTGAGGGTACTGAGTCCTTTACAAGGCTGCTTTGCACCTTGGGTGTTCACCTGGTCCACCTGTGGCTCCAAGAAGCTATAGCATGCACAGTGACCACCATTTCCACAGATGGGCTAAATTCTACTGTGAGTTAGGGGGATAGATATCTGCCCCAAATATGTGGAATGTCCCCCTGGTAGAATGGGAAGATGAGAACAATTTTTTCCAATGGCCATGCAGGCAGGTAAAGCAGCTACTATGGAGTGCTTTAGAGCCTGCTTCGAATCAAAGACATCAAGGTCATCCACTGCATCTCGAACCTTCACCAGTAATTTTGATTCTATTTTGCCACTGGACAGTGGTGGTTGTGGAAGAATGAAGTCATTGATTTTGCTCAAGACTGCCTCACTTAAATCCAATTTGCAGATGATTTAAAAGATATCACTGTAACATTTTACCATTTCTACTCTCAAAGCCCTGCCATGATGGGTGAGTGCTGAAGCAGCAGGTAGGGATGAGGGAAATCAAGGTTGGGAGGAAAGAAATGGATAGACCCATTTATATGTTCACAAAAAGAGATATAGGCTAATTAGGCTGGAGCATTGAGAATATGAAAGGGTGTAGAGGGAAAGAAGGGAGCAAAAATCCCAGATTGAAGAGGATCTTTAATGTCAGTCTGATGACTATTTATGAAGAAAGTATTTGCTTCCCAAGATTAATGACACAGCCCAGATTACTAAGAGCATATGTCACTGACTTAAGAGAATAAATTCTCTTTATAGGCTTGAACCATTACTTACAAATGAGACTTTATGGTGTATTTAAATGGGCTCCCTACTTGGAAAACTTTGTGGTGATTGGAATAAATGTAAATACCAAGTAAAATAATGAAGTTACATTTATTTGCTTTAAGATTCTGTAGCTCATTCATGCTGCGAATTCTGTCTGCTCTTCTTCTTGGTTGGTCCCTATTAGTTGAGTTTCAGTTAACTTTAACCAGATGGCTCCCTCCTTGAACAAGCATCGAGTCACAGAATTCCATCTTTTTTTTTGTTTGTATGTGTGTATGCACACACATGCACACACACACACACACACACACACACACACACACACACATTAAAGAGCTGAAAGGCATCATGGCCCAATAGATAAAAAACTGGCTTCAGAGACAGAAACACTTGAGTTCAAACCCTATCACTGATACCTACTAGCTATGTGACCCTGGGCAAGTCACATTAAACTCTTAGTGCCTCAATAACTCTCTAAGATTAGAAACTAGAAAGAAGGTACCAGTATGCATTTGTGGATGGTGTACCTCAACAGGAATTCTATATACCAATGAAAGCACAGATGCAGAAGCATATTTAAAATGCCAGAAAATTCCAATCTTCATAGTGAAGCATTTATCTTGTGACATTAAGTTGTGAGATGAGGTAGAATCTTCTGAAAAGATTCCAAAGGGACATGTGATTCTTTAGAAATAGTAGACTTCAGAGAAGAATTATGGGAAGATGGCAGAGTAGGTCAGTAAGTGTCAAGCTTTCCAGATTTCTCCCACAAACAGAATAAATTTGTTCTTCACAATAGACATAGGTTGGCAAAAAATAAACAAAACTTGGGGCAGAACAAGAGTCCTCCTGGCACAAATCAAGAAGGTAGGAAGATAGACTCCAAACCAAATATTAATCCATGTGAAGTGCAAATACCTCCAGCCTAGCTCCACAGAATTACCAAGTGGGGGTTCCTAGGGCTGGAACCTCAGCAAGAACCACAGAAACTTTCACCACCAGGACAAAATGGGTTGGAGGTGGGAGGGCCTGAGTCCCTGAAGAAAAAGGGAAGCTCAGCTGATTAGGAACACCAGGCCCAGCTGTGCTGCAGAGATGTGGCCCTGAGCTAGAAGGAACCCCCACACAGGTAAGTGCAGAAGCAGTGGGGCAGGGATGCTGCTGGCTGTGAGCACTTGCGGGAGGAGGGAGTTTTTGGTTTGGGGTTCCAAGTAAGAGAGAGAGCTGAATGAAACTAGAAGCACCATTCCCTCACAACACAATTAGAGGTACGAACACTAATACTTCTGATTTTTAAAAAAAAGAACCAGCAAAGAAGGAAGCCAACCATAGAAATTTATTATGGGAATAGAAAAAAACAGGATTCATTTGCAAAGAAAGATAGTAAAGCAAAAAATCTTCTACCCCAAAAAGTAAGGTTAAATAGTTCCTTGCCCAGAGAGAATTTATAGAACTCAAAAAAAAAAAAAGTTTAAAAATCAAAGAGACTGAAAAAAATTAAAATAAAATAATAAAAATAAAAAACAAAAAAAGCAAGAAGTTTATTGGAGATATGGGGGGGAGTGGGGAATTAGCTAACTAGAAAAGGCGATACTGAGTTTTAAAAAGAAAATAATTCTTTGAAAATTAATGAAGCTCGGGGTAGCTAAGTGATGCAATGGATAGAGCACCAGCACTGAAGTCAGGAGGAGCTGAGTTCATATCTGATCTCAGACACTTAACACTTCCTAGTTGTGTGACCCTGGGCAAGTCACTTAATCCCAATTGCCCCAGCAAAAAAAAAAAAAAGTGAAGCTTAATCCAACCATTCTGGAGAGCAATTTGTAAGTATGCCCAAAGGGCTATCAAACTGTGCATACCCTTTGACCCAGCAGTGCCATCACTGGGTCTGTATCCTTGTAAAGGAGGGAAAAGGACCCATATGTACAAAAATGTTTATAGCAGCTCTTTTTCTGGTAGCAAAGAATGGGAAAATGAGTAGATGCCCATCAATTAGAGCATAGCTGAACAAGTTATAACATATGATGGTAATGGAATATTATTTTTCTATACAAATGATGAACAAGCTGATTTTAGAAAAGCCTGGAAAAATTTAAACAAACTGATGTTGAGCAAAACAGAATCAAGAATACATTGTACACAATAACAGCAAGAATGTGTGATGATCATCTATCAAAGACTTGGTTCTCAGTGGTTCAGTGATACAAGGCAATTCCAGTAGACTTTGGATAAAAAATGCCATCTGCATCCAAAAAAGAACTATGGAGATTGAATGTAAATTAACACATGCTATGTTCACTTCTTTTTTCTCTGTTCCATAGTTTTTCCTTTGTTCTGATTTTTTCTTTCCTTATCTGATTCATAAAGCAATGCATATTAAAAATAAGTAACAAATATTTTTAAAAACAAAATTAGTTAAGCTATAAGAGACCAAGAAATAACAAAACAAAATATAAAGAATGAAAAAAAAAATAGAATAGAATGTAAAACATCTTATAAGAAAAACAACAGATCTCAGAACAGATCAAGAAGAGAAAATATAAGAATTAGAATACCTGAAAGCTGTGACCAAAAAAAGAACCTTGATGCAATAATGGAAGAAATAATCCAAGAAAATTGTCCTGGAATGATAGAACATGAAAGGAAAGTAGTAATCAAAAAAAAAAAATCTACTAGTTACTACATCAAAGAGATCCTTTGTAGAAAACACATAGAAATATTATTGCCAAATTTTGAAGCCCACCACATCAAAGAGAACATTTTTCAAGAAACAAGAAAAAAAATTCAAATATACTGGGGTTACAGTTAGAATGGTACAGGACTCATCAGCAATCACAATAAAAGACCACAAGTCCTGAAATCATATAATACTAGCCATCAAAAGAAAGCCATCAGTTTTGGCTTGTGGCCAAAAACATCAGATCTAGCAAAAGTATCCATAATATTGAATGAAAAAAAAATAGACATTCAATAAACTTGTATATGTTCAGGACTTTGTCTCAATCAAACCCAAACTTAATAAAAAAATTAATAAATAAAAGTCAATATCAAAAATCAATTTCAAGGAACTTAACATGGACAAATTTTTATTTTTTTATGGAAATTCATACCATATGCTTAAGATTGACATTAGCAATAGTAGCAGAAAAGAAAGATTAGGGCAGAGTTGAGTAGGATCTGACTCTAAAAATCAAAACTTTCTAGAAAAAGATAAAAATAGTAGGTGCAGAGGAAGAATAGACACAGAGTCATTAGAGGAAGGAGAAGGGCTCATAGTTCTGAAAACCTTCTCATATCAGAAATGACTTAAATAGGCAACACTATGTACATACCACGAAGGGTATGTATGAAGGCTCCCTCCAAAATCTATTAAAAATAAGGAGAGAAGGAATTGAGGAAGCAAAGTTGGGGGAAAAAGACAAGGGAGAGATCCATGGCTGGGGGAAGGTTAAGTAATAGCGAGGTAAGTGAAGGAGCATAATTAAAGCAGAAGAGTTAGCAGGGATAAGAAAGAAGAGATATAAAACAAGAATCAGGAGTAGAATTTATAAGAAAAAAAATAAGACTAGTAATCATTGATCTTAGACAAAGTCAAATTTGAAAATTCAATAAAGACAGAAATCTACATTATGTGACAGTCATACTCATATTCTTTAAGCAGGATTACCTATGGATAAATGTATGTGTATGTATATGTATGTGTGTGAATGTAGACATGTATGCTTATAGCTTTCTCTCTCTATATATGTATATGCATATATGTGTATATCTATATGTGTGTGTCTGTGTGTGTGTTTGTGCTTAACTGCAGCCTGCTTGAGGGAACTGAGGGAAGGGTGAAAGAGGAAAAAGAATAAAATTTAAAAGTGAGCAGCAGAAAACAAAAGAACAATCTATAAGGAAGCAAAGAAAAGATGGATACTCATGAATATAATTTCTTCCATTATTAAATATACTTTCTTGAAATAGAAATTCATTGTTATATATTTTGAATCCTCACTGTTTTTCTGTTTGATGCATGACAGTGTTCTGTTCTGTTTGTTTTATTTTGTTTATTTTCCTCTTTTGATTCTTTTTTATTATTTTTTTTTCTTTCAATTTAGTGCAATAAATGAATTAAAAAAAGAAATGTTGGAGTTCTTCAAGTGCTTCTGTTAGGAGAACAATTTCTTAATTTTATTGAGTCCTAGAACATCTTCTTCTCAAGGAGATACATGTTAATTTTTTTTTTTTAAGGTCACACTCAATAGCCACATTATGGGGGGTGGGGAGGAAATGATTGAAAAACACACAATCTCAAATGATGAAATGATGTAGAAAGCGGACCATATACTCATCTGACCTACATCCAATGATGGACAAGTTCAATCGGTTCTTATGACCAGTGAAAACATATTCTATAGCTAGATTTTGAAAGGCCACATATACAAAATAGAAGAGTCTGTATTTTGTTTTAGATGGAATTGAAAGAATGTGCAGTTTCTTTTTTACAATTTTTATTTTATTTTAAATTCACAGAACAAAACAAACATTTCGATAACAGTACAATAAAAATAATGATTGCACATGAAACTGCAAATCTGTTATTAATTATTATTAATCTATTATCTATTATGTAAATCTATTATATGCTATTCCCTCTAAATATACATGTAGCATGTAATCTTTTTTTCTTTTTATTTCTTCCCCACCCTAATGATGGGGTCATCCTATACACACACAAATATATATATATATACACACACACACACACACAGAGAGAGAGAGAGAGAGAGAGAGAGAGAAATATATGTATGTGTATACATATATGTGTATCTCTATACTTCTATTCATCAGTTCTCTGGATGCAGATAGCATCTTTCCTCATATGCCTTTTATAGTTAATGTGTGTATTTATAATAGAATAGTCACAATTATTTATTCACTCAAAATTGTTCTTAAAGAAATATTGCTATTACTGTATACAATGTTTTCTTAGCTCTGCTCGCTTCACTCTTCATCATTTTGTACATATTGTCCCATGCCATTCTAAGATTATTGAGCTCATCATTTTTTATAGCATAGTACCATTCCACCACAACCATATGCCATAATTTGTTCAGTCATTCTCCACTTGATGGGGGATCTCTGCAATTTCCAGTTCTTTGCCACAACAATCATTATACCTTATCTACCCCCCCCTTCCCTTCCACCTCCCACTGCACCCACTCCTCCTTTTAGAAGGAATTGAGAGAGAAAGAGAGAGACAGAGACAAGAGAGAGATGGAAAGATAAAGCCTATGTAGTTTCTTGAGCAGAGGGATAACACAGGTAGACCCACACATTAGGAAGATTGTTTTAGCAGATGTGTAGGGTATGAATTAGAGAGGAAAGAAATTCAAAGTGAGGAGACCCATTAGGAGACTGTTTCCACAACTTAGATAAGAGATGATGAGACACAGAACTAGGGTAAGGGCTACATCAAAAGGAGAAGAGGGCAGAAATGAGATGCTATGGGGAAAGAATCAAACTGACTAGACACCTGATTAGATGTAGTAGATAAGAAGAAGAGAATATTCAAGGCTCAGAGGCATAAATCTAAAGCTGTAAGTAACCATGAAATTCATTTAGTCCACATTCCCTATTACACTAATGAGAAAGTTGTTTCCCAGTAGGTTTAGTGATTTACTCAATCACATGGATAGTAAGTGGTAACATTAAGATGTGAACCCATGCCCTCTGACTCCAAATCCAATGACAAAATTAGTAAATAATAAAGAGATTTGAACTCAAATACAACTTCCTAACCTAATAACTTTCTACTGTTTAGTGAAGTCAGCGACTGAAAACCAAGAATCCACCCACCCATTACTATACAGGTCTCATTGTTGCTGTTATTTGTCCATCCTTCTCCAAGAGGACCATGACATTAGAAAGGGGATACTGTGATATGCAAATGAATCAGATTTAAGAGGGGAAGGGCTGAGCAAGGCCCCCTGCCTCATTTCTCCCCCACTCCCCAGAGCCATTTGGATCCAGTGGCAAGGTATAGATCAAGAGGACAGGAGATGGTCTTGGATCTAGTGGGAGATCTCAGTCTTTTTAAGCTACAATCTTCAACAAGTCCCAGTTTGACTGAGGCCAGATCCATTTAATGATTAATATTTATCAAGGACTTATTAAGTTCCAAATACTGTGCTAAGCTATGAATCAGTGACATTACAAGTCAAAACCTCAGATGACCAGCTCATAGTGGAGGCATCCCTCACCTTGACTACAATATGCTGGTATTTCTGTTCCCATTTTCCTTTGGATAGGCTCAAGGATGAGATCAGATCCTTGCTCCCTGCTTAACCTCTTAATAAAAGTCATCCCAGAATCAACCTTAGTGTCCCAAGTATTCTCAAAGCTCTCTTCTGAGATCTCCCTGAAAATACTTATTTGTTCTAAATACATGTCAGGGTGAAGGTTTTGGGGCAGGCATAAAGGTGGGAGCCTTCTGGGAAGTTAATTCTGCATTCACAAAGTATGAAACAATGGTCAGAAACTGGCAAAGGGCAGATTTACAACATTTAATTCTTTCAAAATGAGACTTGCAAATTAAGTCAATTAAATGCTGGCTGTGTCTGGCCATTTTAATGTGAGCACTCTCTACCACATTAATTGAAATGGTGCTAAAGGTACCTTAAATTCTGGACAATCATTTGATTCTAAGGAAATCAACATGCACTGCATTCATATGAGCACTAAGCATGGAGTGGCAGCTTCTAAATCATTCTAGAGGCTGTTTAATGCTGGAGACGTGGGACATATGTTGGTGATATGTGGACAAGGGAATCTTATTATTCTTTGTTTAAATATCTTAACAAGGGTCACAAATCTCTATGAAAAGAGCCTATTTCTTCCCTACCAACAAAGGTGTTTGAAATATTCAAATAGATTTATTATTGACTGGGATGATGGGAAGAAAGGTAAAATGGACTTGCTTCTTATTTTAGCAAGAAATAGAAGAACTATAGTAACTAACCTAAGTTTGAAATCTGCGGATCATCCTCAATTTTCCCTTTTCTTTGCCTGATCCAGCTAGGTGCAAAGCCTTCCTCTTTGGGATTCTTTCCAGCTACTCTGTATATAACTTGTGTGTATATTATTTATATGTTGTCGCCTCCATTAGCATGGGTGGTCCTCTAAAGCAGGGATTATTTTTGCCTTTCTTAATAATCTCAGCATTTAGCAAAGTTTCTGGCACATTATATGCATTTAATAAATTTTGCTCACTGACTGACTCTCCCTTCAATTCCTATATCCAATCAATTGACTATTCCTGACAATTCATGGGGTCCCTGGTCCTTGGTAGCTTTAGGGGTCATAAGGAGGAGCATTAGCAGGAGAGAACCTGAATTGCCACACAGAATCAGGAGACCAAGCTACCCTTGAGGCAAGCAGGGAGGAGCACTGACAGGATTATCTCATCTTTAAGTGTGCCTTTTGTTCTTAAATGGACCTTTTGTTGTCCTTAAGTAGGCCCTTGTTGGATTCCTTCCCACTGACAAATCAATGACCACACAGTTTCTGTTTCCAATCAGGTCAAGCTATAAATATCAACTACCAATGTTATTTTCCTCCTAATAAATTTACTAGTATCCTATTTCTTTGTTAACTTCTTTTAGGACACAGTTCCTTTTAGGATTAGCCCATTAGTAAATGTTATAATCCCCTGCTAACTTCTTGTAACTAGTGCTATTTAAACTCAAATCTTCTCCCTTATTAATGGTGAATTCTGCTAGAAATGGCTAAAACTCACTTTTGGAAATTAGTCCACTGCCAGCAGCATAATCAAAGCTTCGTCTCTTGATTTGTCTAAGTCTACAAATTCTTCTGAGACATTTTGCAATACATTATGAGGGTTTAAAACCCTAAACCCTAATGTTCACATGGCGTCATATGGCCATCTTTCTCATTGAGTTCCTCATCAATCATTATCTGGCCAATTATAATACCCTCCTGAATCATTTCCTACTTTCAGTTTCTCCTTTGCATAAGTAATAAATAGATTAAGGTTTTAGGTTTCACAATGTTATTTCCTTCAGGGACAGCATGAATTCTAGTATAAGCCTGAAATCACAGAAACTGAGTTCAAATCCCTTTGGGGGAGAGGGTAGAGACAAGATGGTGGAGGATAAGCAGCAGCCCAGTTGAACTCTTTTAACATTCCCCTCCAAACAACTTTAATATAATTCCTCAAATCAAATTTGGAAGAACAAAGCCAACAAAAGCTCAAAATCATACATTATTCCAGCCTAAGAAAACTTAAGAGGCTGGCAGGAGAAGTCTATGTCACAGGGATCAGAGTTGGCCCAAAGATCATTTGGCAGCAGCCAATACTAAAAGCAGCAATGAGCCTTAGAGATGCTTAAGTCAGCAGAAACAGCATTTTTGGTAGCTCTCAGTCCAGAAACAGTGATGAAGAGGTCAGACAACAGGTCAGAGGGAGATTACACATGACCAAAAAGGAAAATGTTGGATGTTGGAGGGAAGGTGGGGAAATCAGGACACTAATGCAGTGTCAGAGGAGTTGTGAACTGATCCAACCATTATGGAAAGCAATTTGTTCCAAAAGTTCAATGATCCATAAAATTGTGCATAGTCTTCAATTTTTTTAAAAAAAATAATTATAGCTTTTTATTTTTCAAAATATATGCAAAGATAGTTTTCAACATTCACCCTTGCAAAACCTTGTTTTCCAAATTGTTCTTCCTTCTTCCTCTCCTCCCACTCCCCTAAAGAGCAAGTAATCTATATCTATCTATCTATCTATCTATCTATCTATAGGTTAATATAGGTTAAATATATATATATATATATTATATATTTTACATATATATAGATAGATAGATTAAATGTGCAATTTTTCTAAACATATTTCTACTTTTATCATGCTGCACAAGAAAAATCAGATCAAAGAAGAAAAAAAAAGAGAAAGAAAAAATAACTCAAGCAAATAAGCAAACAACAACAAAGATTAAAGTACTATGCTGTGAACTACATACCCAAAGTCATCTCTCTGAATGTGGATGGCTCTTTACACCACAAAATTATTTGCATCACACAAAATCAATCAGCAGCAATCAAGACTATAGTCTTTGGATATTATATATCAAAAATCAAAAGAATTAGGACTGCAGCCAAAAATATTATATCCAGCAAAATTAAGCATAATGTTGAATAAAAAGAAATGGACATTCAAGGATTTCCTGGATTAAATTTTCAGGATTTTGTCACAAATAAACCTGAATTTAATAGAAAATTTAAAACATAAGAGGCAACATTAAAGAGTAATTGCAAGGGATTCAAAAAAGAAAAACAGTTTATGTTTTATATGTGGAAATATAAATCATATTTCTAAGATTGTCAGTAATTGTTGTTATTGTTTGTCCTTCATTCTTGAAGAGGACCATAACATCAGGGAAGTGACACCATGACATGCAAGTGAATTGCATTTAAGTAAAGGAGGGCTGGGCAAGGTCACCTACCTCAGTTTCCCCTCTGGAGCCATCTGGGTCCAGTGACAGAATGTAGATCGAGATGGCTGGAGATGGCCCTGGATGAAATGGGAAATCTTGGTCTTTATAAACTAAAGTCTTCAACAGGTTTCAGTTTTTCTGAGCCAACACATAATCACTGATTAAGGCTAGGTAGCAATTGAGGCAAAGGATGCCCTCTTTCACTATAGGAAAAAAAATCGAAATAAATAAATCTGGGAGGGGAAGGCCCACTGATCAAAGCAGAAATGATTGCTATTTACATTCAATCTGAATCAATCAGGACCCACACAATGACTTTGACTGTCATTAGTCAATGGATATCCAAAAGAAAGATTGGGGTAAAGCTATATGATGTGATTGAGAAAAGTAAAACCAAGTAGGAAAAGGTGTTGTTGTTGTTGTTGTTGTTGTTTTAAAGTAATTATGCTGCACTGATGAGATATGAGAGCAAGAACTGATACAGAAGAGTTAGATGGGGGAGCAGGCTGGTAGTTCTGAAATCCTTACCACATCAGATATTAAAGTGGGAAGAATACACATACATACATATATATGTATGCTTGTGTATGTATATGTGTATATATGTATATCTATTGATGTCTGTCTATATCTCTATATATTAATGTGTGTGTGCTAAGAAGAGTATAGCACCTTCCAAAATCTATAAAGAAGTAAACCAAGAGAGGAGTGGGGTAGATGAATGAGAGTGTGATAAGGCATGTAGTTTATGGGAGAGAGAGAGAGAGAGAGAAAGAGAGAAAAGGTGAAGAAAGAGGAAAAAGGAAAGATTCTAGAAGTCAGGGGAGGTTAAGTATTACAAGGTAAATTAGCAGATAAAAGTAAAATAGAGAAGTTGACAAGGATAGGAAACAAGAGATAAGACACACACACACACACACACACACACACACACATATATATATATATATATACACACATATAGGGAATGTATGTGTATATGTATATTGATATAAATATATATTTGGTTAACTGGAGCCTGTCTGGGTAGATAAGGGGAGGAAGAAAAGGGAGCAGAAGAATAAAATAAAAATTGCACAGCTGATAAAAGAAAACCTACAAAAAGTAAAGCAAAAATGGACAGTTTTAAATATGGTTTATTATATATATGCTTTCTTGAAATGGAAATTTATTGCTACATATTTTGAGTCCTCTCACATGTTCTGCTGTGCACACAACAATGTTTTTCCCTTTTTTTCTTTTTCTATTTAAGTTTTCAGTTATTTTTTTTTAAATATTGAGTATAGCATTCTCATTCTTTCTGTTGTTGTTTGCTTGCATTTTGTTTTCTTTCCCAGTTTTTTTTTTTCCTTCTTGATCCAATTTTCTTGTGCAGCAAGATAACTGTGTGGATATGTATACATATATTGGATTTTAACATATATTGAACTACCTGCCATCTAGGGGAGAGGGTTTGGGGAAGGCAGGGATCATGTGGAACAGAAGGCTTTGCAAGGGTCATTGTTGAAAAATTACCCATGCATATGTTTTATAAATAGAAAGCTTTAATTATACACTTCAACAACAATACTGTATGAGGATGTATTCTGATGGAAGAGGATATCTTCGACAAAGAGACCTAATTCAGTTCCAATTGATTATTGATGGACAGAAACAGCTACACCCAGAGAAGAAACACTGGGAAATGAGTGTGAACAGTTTGCATTTTTGTTTTTCTTCCCAGGGTTATTTTTGCCTTTTGAATCCAATTCTTCTTGTGCAACAAGAGATCTGTTTGGTTCTGCACACATATATTGTATCTAGGATATACTGTAACCTATTCAACATGTAAAGGACTGCTTGCCATCTAGGGGAGGGGGTCGAGGGAGGGAAGAGAAAAGTCAGAACAGAAGTGAGTGCAAGGGATAATGTAAAAAATTACCCATGTATATGTTCTATCCAAAAAAAAAGTTATAATTTTAAAAAAATAAAAAGCTTTAATAAAAAAAAATTGAGTCTAATAAATACATGGAAGTTTGGGAAGATCTACACAGACTGAGACAGAAGGAAGTAAGCAAAACAAAGCAAACAATATATATGATTACAACAATATAAGTGAAAAGAACTCCACACAATTTTTTTTTAAATGATTATTGCAGAATTACAAAGAATATGGCCTCAAAGAAAGAATATGAAAAAATAGGTACAACCATTCTCGAAAGAGGTAGGAATCACCAGGTGTGGATATATTTCTGGAAATTTTTTTTTGATGTATTATTCATAGGTGTGGCTGATTTTTTTTTTTCTTTTCTTCCTTTTTTCCTTTATAAATATTATTTGTTACATGGGATAGTGCTTTGGGATGGGGAAGGTGATGGATACAGGGAGAAATTCTGAAGACGTAAGAAATAAAAGACATCAGATAGAATTCAGATAGAAACAGAACTGGGATGTCATTGTACTTCCATTGTCAGAATCATAAATCTAGGGCTGGAAAGAACCTTAGAGACATACTTTTCCAAACCTTCTGACAAATTCCAGAATTGAGGGTTAATTTTAGGCCATGATTTGTACAAGTTGTGCCCTAGTAGTGCCCGGTGCCTCTCTGCAAAAGCTCCTACTTCTGCATCACTACCCCCTTCCACTAGTTGTAGCATGAAACTATCTTTTTGAGAATACACTTTGTATATTAAATCTTAGACCAGTACTTTCCCCACAACTCCCCTTTGTCAGCCCAATGGCCTTTCTCCTACCTAAGATTGTCACCAAATTGCACCTTGTAGGTATCTATCTTAGCTCCAAAGCTCAAGATTGAGAGGTGTGTGCAGAAAACCAAGGGGAAAAAAAAAACTGAGAATGGGGGGAGAAGGAAAGAAAAGGAAGAGTTCAATGAAAGTCATAAAGATTATGGACATTAAGCAAAGGAAGTCCACAAATTATTGACCTGGCAATCTGTGGAAAAAGCTTTCTTACTACCTATGACTTTAGACAAGTCAATTTCTTCCTCAGGGTTTTACTCATGTATAAGATGAAAGGATTTGGGCCCTTTGAATTCTAAATCTATGACCCTTTTTATTAAACCATTGTTGCTCATTCTTCATTTTTGAAGAAGACCAATGACATCATAGGTTTATGTCTTGACTTTCATGGGAATTAGATTTAAATGAGGCAGAATTGCACAAAGGCTTTGAGTCATCAAAGTCTAGTTGCGGGACAGAAGTTGGGATGCTATGGATGACCTGAGATGTTATGGATGACCTAGGATGCTATGGATGACTTGGACATCTTCAATATCTAATGAAGCTCTAAGTACTTCATAGAACCTGCTTCCACTCCCATCATGGCCATTGGAAAAAAATGATTCTCATCCACTCATTCTCCCTGGGGAAGTTTTCATATGCTTAAGTAACCCACCAACTTACTAACTTACCAAGAGATTTGAGGTCTCTCAGTTATCCTCAAGCCGGTTGGCCTATGTGTTGAGATGGTTTTACTAGGCTGTGTTCACAGTTCATGCTACAATTTTTTGGAACCTTATATGAGAATTATTATCAAGCTGCTGGTGTACCAAGAGAGTCCACTAACAGAAAGAAAACTCCTTTATATACTTCAATATTCATAGTAGCCATTTTTATAGCAGAAAATGAAAAAACCCACTGGAAAAAAAGTAGGTGCCCTGAGAATACAAAGGAATATTCTAATACTAGAAAGAAGAAATAGGAGCTATTGTGGGAACAATAAAGGGCTGCTGCTGCTCATCAGCAGCTTGCTGCCGGCCACCTTTGTATTGAGGGCTTGTTCTTTTCTATCTTATTGAAATTCAAGGCCGATTGTCTGGAGAGTGGCAATAAATTCAGCAAAACAGAAGGAAAAAAAAATAAACGTGGGGAGACTTCTATGAACCGACACAGAACAAAGAAAGCAGAACCAGGAGAAAAATTTCCTCAGTAACTAAATGCATCATTGTGAGTATGGACAGTGCTAAAATCAACTAAATCAAAGAGAGAGCAGTACTTCTGGGAATAGCCATGTCTCTGGGAACAGTCTCACCTGTGGGAACAGTCACACCTGTGAGAGCAGCCACACCTTTGGGAACAACCTCAATTTGGGAACAGACATGCCTCTGAAAACAGCCTCTTTCCCTACTCTCTCTTACCCTATTTTAGCAATTGTATTTTTTTTTCTGTTCCCAAATTTGCAATCAGCCAACAAGCATTTATTATACTTTTAATGTAATTATAAATATATTATCATTCTCTTTACAGGATACCCATAGATGCTTATTACAGGACATCAGAATTTAAAGAACCAATTATGTAATGTTGAAGAATACCAGCAGTTGTTGAATTAATTTTTCTCCCTTTCCTTCTCTTCTCTCTTCCTGCCACTCCCCCCTTGTCTGTCTGTCTGTCTCTGTCTCTGTTTCTCTCTCTGTGTCTCTGTCTCTCTGTGTATGTGTGTGTCTGTATCTTTGTTTCTCTGTCTGTCTTTTTCTGTCTCTCTGTCTCTGTCTCTGTGTCTTTCTGTCTCTGTTTCTTTTCTGTCTCTGTTTCTTTTCTGTCTTTCTGTCTCTCTCCCTGTCTCTCTGTCTTTTTCTGTCTTTTTGTGTCTGTGTGTGTGTGTGTGTGTGTGTGTGTGTGTGTGTGTGTCTGTCTGTCTCAGTTTCTGTCTTTCTCTGTCTGTCTCTCTTTTTCTGTCTTTCTGTCTGTCTGTCTGTCTCTCTGTGTATCTCTGCATCTGTCTCTCTTTGTTTCTCTCTGTGTGTCTGTTTCTGTCTGTCTTTTTCTGTCTCTCTGTGTCTCTCTGTTTTTTTTTCTATCTTTCTGTCTCTGTGTCTCTCTCTATCTCTCTGTTTCTTTTCTGTCTCTCTCTGATTTTTCTCTCTCTGTCTGTCTCTGTTTCTTTTCTGTCTCTCAGTCTCTTTCCCTGTCTCTCTCTGTCTTTTTTTCTTTTTCTATCTCTTTCTGTCTGTCTCTGTCTCTCTTTCTCTCTCACTGTCTTTATCTCTCTTTCTCTGTCTCTCTCTCCCTTTCTCCCTCCTTCCTTCCATTCCTCCATCCCTCCCTCCTCTTGATGCAGTAAATAATGGATGTTGAGGTATTGATTGTCTTTTGCTAATCTGCATTTCCATCCTTCCCTTCCCCCCATTCTTTTTTTATTCTTTATTGCCAGGAACATCTCTCTGGGGATGACATAGGGGAGATCATTATTCAGAAATGCAGGTGATACCAAAAAAAGAAAAGAAAAGAAATCAATATTTTTTCAAGGGAATACCATCAGCTTTGTCTCATGTTTCTCAGTCTGCTTAAGACAAGTATCTTGCTCGTATTTCTCCTAATGATTCATAATTAAAGGGACCAGTCCCCTCCGTTTTCAGCTCCTCTGTTAATTGTGCTAGCCTTTGGCAAAAATCTCAACCCTGGCATACTTGGCTCACTATCCTGAGTCCAGTGTGGTAGATCATTAGGGGATATAATGCCCAGCAACCTGCTCGCATCATTTTCAGTCAAAAAAAAAATCCACGTAATTCACTAAAACGAGACTAAGATCATAGATGTGAAGCTGGAACTAATAATCTTTTTATTACTTCCCTCCCACTTGGGAAACTATGAAGTACTATCTTAATAGGTGAAAGCAGCAGACAGTGCCAAAATAGAGATTATTTCAGTTACTCATTTATATCATGAATACTCACTCAATGACATATCAGTTATTTCATCCTTTGCAAGCTTTTTTCCAAGAAGCCATCTTCCCTTGCTAAAAAGGGCCAGGTTAATTTTGTATAAAAGAGGGCATAGTAATTGAAAACAAAAACTTCCTTGCATATACGTTTTTTGTTTTTGTTTTTGTTTTGTTTTTTGGACAAGGGAGTTCATCTAGAGGAGATCTTCTTAATAGGAAAGATCCTTCCCATATGAAAGTATAAAACTCCATCAATGCAAATAAGTCAGCTGTTTGTGACTTAGAGTTTCCAAGTTTTATCATGGGCATGGAGAGAGTAATTAGAGTGCCCATAATCACATAAGAGAACAAGTTGAACATAGGTTTTCCTAACTCCAAGATAAGTCTTCTATCTATGACTTGATTATTCTCTTCATGTTGCTGTGCAACTCTCTATTACTCTTGATTAAATTATGCTGGTCATATATGTCTATCCCTCAAGAAATGGTCAAATCATACTGAATCTTGACCATCGTAGTTCATCCGTGTTTTCATTCTTATGGCAATAAATGAAAGCTAGGCTGAAAATAAATGAAGCTTGCCATCTCAATGTAATACTTGTTGGGTAAGGTTGAATATCAATCAATGACTATGGACTCATTTTCATTATTTACTTGGAGGAGGCAAATCCCAGGATGCAATATTTTTCCACAGCACTCCTAAGTCACAATCTCAGCATGCTTCAACCATAAGGAATTGGGACCAAACTCTGCGTCCAACTTCCAGCCCCTCCTGGCTTCTCCATGTCCTCAAATGTCAGTGAGAGATGAAGTACCCTCGGGCTATCTCCTGCTGGAATCAACTTTCTTCATTAGTGGGGATGCTCAGAAAGGAATGATAACTTCATGGCAGGAAGCCACTTTATCAGAGTGTCCTTTGTGTCTGTCAATAAGAAGAGGCCATTTAGCAGCCTATTTGGGTCCACAGCACAACTTTACTCTGCTAAGTATTTTCTAATTAAGTTTTAATGATCGAATGCTAGGAGAGTGCCCCACTGTATATGACCTGATCTCATGAGATCTTTGATTTCCTAAGCTCCTCTAGAGATCTTGCTATTAAGTCATAATTTGCTAAGCTTCAGTGAATCATGCCCTGGGGCTACACATTTTAGCTCTTGGAGACATGTAGAGTCATCATACGTTTTCTTCTGCCTGCCCTTCCATTTTCCAGACTTGCCTTTCTATTTGTTCTAAGTCAAAGCTAGTCCAGAAGGAGCAAGCAGACACATCAATTTCTTTGACTCTGGCTTATCCTTTTGCCCCCATTATTTTCCACCATCCTCTGAGAATTTTTGATTTGTTTTGTTTGTTTTATACCTGGCACTAATGATTGTCATTGCTCTTCAGAGCCTTCCATTCAAGATACCTCCCACCACTCCACATCTGTGAATTGATGCTTGGCACTCACCTCCAGCATCTCTTGCCTCCAAGACTGTCTGCCCAGAGGGGTTAAAAGACCTGATTGGAGTACTTCATCTCATGTTCTATACAAGCCATTCTCTTTGAATCTAATGATAACTACAGCATCCCTGGCTGAATTGCCACCAGATTTGGCTCATTCATCACCATGGCTGGTTCAGAGTTCATGCTGTCTCTCTTCACGGATTGCATTTAATATGCATGAAAGAAACTTCCCATCTTTCCTGCTTGATTATGCTGGCCCACTTAATCAAATGAATGAAAAATTTCTTTTTATATCTAACTCATTTTTGCAAATGAGATTTTGAGCCTGATGGAATGGGGAGAAAGCATATATCAGAAATCACCTCCCTGCAAAAATAGGGAATTCAATTGTCAATCTGAGCAAGTTCCTAAAAGGAATTTGTTCATTCTGTTCTTCAATTCAATTCAATTTAATTCAATTCCCATTTTAAAATTCACATTGTGTCAAGTACTAGATTTGGCAGTGGAGATACAAATATACATATGCTAACTGTCCTTACTTGCAAGGAACTTACTTTCCGCTGGAGGGAGGGACAATATGTACCAAAAAATGCCATTTTAAAGATATAAAACATTTATTATTTTTATAGATGATGTAGAAAAGTACTTAAAAACAAATACAAAGTAGTTAAAAAGAAATTTGACTTGGGGTTGATGGGAGAAGTGCTAACAATTGGGTAGATTCTTGTCCAGAGATAATTTGTTCTGTCTCTGTATTTGTCTCTGTATACATATGTGTCTGTCTGTCTGTCTCTCTCTGTCTCTCTCTGTCTGTCTCTCTCTATCTCTCTTTTTCTCTCTCTGTTTCTATCTTTCTCTGCGTGTACATATGTATGTATTTATACATAGTTGATTCTAGTTATTTGCAATAATAATGTTCTATAAAGTTGCTATGAACAATGAATTAAAGAAAACCAAACTACAACTCCTAGAGGAAATACTGAATTAGTTTTCTATGAATCTCTGGTCACAACACTTACTTTAGCACTTTCTGGAGTAGCTTCATGTACAGATCAATGAATCTCCTCTTTCTTTTTTTGGATGTACTATATTATTGATTCATTAACATCGAACTTATGGCCAAGAGCATTATAATTCATGCTTGAACAAAGCTCATCTAATATATGTATTTTCTCCTAAGGGCACAACACAGACTTCAGCTTAGGAACACTAGACACGACTTCAGCACTATGCTTGGGGGCTTTTTTAAATGGTGAAATAACTAAGAAAAATGCAGGGAAAAAAATGTGGCAGTAAATAGACCATGAAAAAGTCACTTGTTTACAGGATAAGAGTTAAAACAAGATGGTAGAGAGTTGCTTTGTTCAACCTCAGCTGGGAGTGTGCTCATTGGGTGACTCCTAATTTTTTTTTTTTTTGCAATCCTGCTTGTGTTTACAAATGACCACTAAAGTTCTTGACAAATTACTTTTAGTGAATAAGCTAATTCACAAATATAGAATGCTCAAATGATGAGAGTCAACTGTGTATGTCATATAAAACATGTTAAGATTGCTATTCTTGGTTCTCAAAGAAGACCAAAATGACATCACTATGTTAGAGCTGAGTTACAGTATGTCTAATTGCGACTGATCAGATTAATGTGAGCTTGGAGTGCTTTGCCACAGGTTAGACACAAATACTCTCTCTGAACATTTGGAATAGAGTCTCTGAATTTGTGCATCTCATGTTTCTTCTGAGTTAATTCAATTCTACTTTGCTCACTAAGCACAACACCTTTTCTGATGAGGGCACACCATGCTGATTGGTCCTGTGCCGGGGTCTTCCATGTTGTGCAATTTATCCTAAAGTTCTTAAGAGAGAGCTTGAGAATGTCCTTGTATCACTTTTTCTGACTACCTTGTGAGTGTTTATCCTCTGTGAGTCTCAATAAAATAGTCTTTTTGGCAAGCATACATTCAAACAATGTGACCAGCTTAGTAGAGGTGCACTCTCTGCAGTAGAGTTGGAATGTTTGGCAATTTAGCTCGAGAAATTTATCTCAGTGTCTGGTACCTTCTCCTACCAGGTGATCTTCACAATCTTCGTAAGATGATTCAAAATGGAAGTGATTCAGTTTCCTGGCATAGTATTAATATACTGTCTAGGTTTCATAAATATACAACAATGAGGTCAGCACAACAGCTCTGCAGACCTTCAATTTGGTAGTCAGTCTAATACCTCTCCTCTTCCACATTTTCTTTTGGAGGCTCCCAAACACTGAACTAGCTCTGGCAGTGTGTGTGTTAGTCTCATTATCAATGTGGACATCCCTGGAAAGTATACTACCAAGGTAAGCGAACTTACCCACAGCATTCAAAGCGTTTCCATTTGTTGTAACTGATGGCTCCACATATGGATGGTGTAGTGCTGGTGGATGGGGGACCTGTGTTTTCTTGATGTTCACTGATAGGTTAAAATTAGCACAAGCAGCAGAAAATCTATCCATACTTTGTTCCATCTCACCTTCAGAGACTACATCGAGTGCATAATCATGTGCAAACAAAAAAAAAATGTACCATCACTCTCTCTACTTTAATTTTGGTTTGGAGCCAAATTGAAGTATTTACCATCAGTGTGGTAGCTGACTTTGGATTCCATGTTTTTCCTCACTGAAAGAATTTGATATTATGGCTGAAAATGTCATGCTAAAAAACATGGGAGCAAGCTCACAACCTTGTTACCTACAGGTATTGCCAATGTAGATTGGTACCTTCTCTTCCACTTATAGTCTTAGACTGACACTCCCAAAAGTTAAATAACTTGCCCAAGGTCACATAGTCACTGAGTGTCAGGCAAAAGACTTGAGATCAACTCTTCCTGGCTCATTATAATTTTTGTCCTCATATTTCTCAAATAGGAAGTCTTTACCTAAAATTGCCTTGGAGTGATGGATGCTGTTTATTCTTATTTTATTATTATTCAGTGCATTTCACATGGCAAAAATACAAATTGTGAGTATGTCTTACTATTCAGTGAAAAGGGTGAGAAGATTAGCAATTATTGTTTTAAAGGTCAGGAAACTTGATTAGGAGAAATTGGACTTTTGGCCATGATGGATAACTGATCCAACCTGGAAGACACAACTTTCCACAATTTTCCTTCCTACTATTACCACTGAGGACATTTTTCTTTGTTAATAAATCTACTTTGTTAATACCACTACTGGCTCTTCAGCATTGTACCAGTCACTTTAGGTTTGAGAGAAAAGATTATTTTTCTCTTATATGAATAACCATTTACTCTTGGGGACATCCAGGATTTTTTCTTTCCTGTTTTCTCATTCTCTACTCATTTCAATTAGACATTGCTAATGTTCTTCTCTGGCTTAAATGGGAGGGTTATAGATCCTTTGTCTAGATTGCACAGGGTTGGAAGTGGTCTGGGAATAGGAATGACATAATCAGTCATGCTCTCCAGAGCATTAGAATAGGTCCATCTTTTTATAACATTCAGTTTTAATACTTAATATAATGGTATTTCATTGTTTACCGATTAGTGTTGATTGTTGTCTGAAAGGAGCATCAACTCTTCCAAGGGCATATAAGATCAATAAATTGTCATGTTCCATCTTTAGTCCATAAGAGACAGCTAACAGATGAATCCTTTTATTAATTATTTACTAGCTATAATTAATAAAATAATTACTCAGAAGTTAGTTATGTATCTCAAATGTTTTCTGTCACAGGTAGACACTAGCAAAGTATAAGACCAAACCCTTAACTTTAACAAACTGCCCCATTTCATTACTATTCCACACTCTAGCAACCTATGCAGCTTTTTATCAACCCATTTAAAATAAGGAATACAAGGATTATATTGTTTGTGCAATGAACATTTGTTGCTGTCAACCAATTTCTCCTGAACACATAACCAGTGGGACTCCTTCATGAACATATGTTAAATAAGAATTTCCAAAAGAAATCAGGAAACCAAAGGGATAAAATTAGACAAAGTTACTTTTTTTTTTCATGACAGAGGAAACATTCATATGTGCATGGCATTTGACAGTTAAAGTTCTCAACCGTGAGAGCTGAGATCAGCTCTGGCATCCCCTATAGGGATGAAGGCAGCAAGATGGCATGATGAATAGGGTAGTGGACTTGATGTCAGAAAGACCTGAGTTCAAATCCTATCTAGAGACTTATTAATTGTTACCCTGATCAAGTCATTTACTATCTCTGGGTCTCAGTTTCTCTGGATAAGGAGCTTGACCACAATGGCTTCTAAAGTCTCTTCCAGATTAAAATCTATGATCCTACAATCAAAAAAGCATCTCTTGAGCAAGCTGCAAGAGATAACCAACCACAGAATTTAAACTCTATTTGTAGTACCAATATATCCCATTTTCGATCATTAATAAAGTGAAATTACAGTATGACTCTCACCTCTTTTCTTTCAGTGATGAACACTGAAATGGAGAAAGGGATTAATTACAGAGATAATCAGGATGTCCTAGTATCTTTACTGGTACAATGATTCTATTGGTCCAGGATCACTTGAATAGCTCAGGTTTTGATAGAAGGAAGGAGAGACAGAGTAGGGTCATCGCTAGAAGAAATGACTCTTTGTATCTCTGGCTATTCTCCTAAGGTGAGCACAGGACATCACTCAGCTTAATGAGCCATTTGTCACTTCCAGGAATAGACTGAGATGATGCTTCACTAATTATGTTGACCTTTGAATAGGCAAAGATTTACAATGTGAATACATGACCTGTTTAAAAATCATCTGTTTGCAACAGAAACAGCTGATAAAGTCGAAGGGAATTGGGGACAGTGTATTTTCATTTGTGTAAGTTAATCCTCCTTAAGATACCTAAGTAAGAGAATATTCTAGCCATCGCAAAGTCTTCAGATTTTCTTCAAGAGCAAATGCAATAAAACAGCCAGCTCCATTTTGCCTCATTCTTCCCAATTCATTTTGCTGACTCATTTTTACTTGAGATAGATTTTCTGTACTTGGGCAGTACGGTGACCAGCAAAGGGATGAAGATCGCTCTAGTTCTGTGTGCCTTAGCAACCACGATTTCACTTTCCTGTTGCCATAACAACTCTGGCAAGCGCATCAAGGTCACTCAGCCCACTTTGCCTCTTGTCAGTAACTGAGTTTCTGATGCTTTTGGTGCTTTTGTCTTATCTTTGCTCTCACAAAGGTTGTAGGAAAAAAACATTCCCCCCAAAAGAGCCTCATCTCACTGAAATAGATATTTTGAAAAAACAGTTAATTTTCAATACTCCAATGGATCTATAATTTCATCTATATGGGTATTCCCTCCCCCCAAATAATTTCATACACACACACACACACACACACACACACACACACACACAGAGCTTATCTGTGTACGTATCTGTGTCCCCACCTCCCAACATTTCCACTAGTCAGACTATCTTGTCTGTGTATTTCTAGCAGCTAGCACAGTGACTGACCAGCCATAGTAGATGCTTAATAAATGCTTGCTGAAATTTTGAGGGACTTAGGAGCTCTGATCATTGTAAAGATCAATCATGATTTCAGAGGACCAATGAGGAACAATGCTATCTGTCTCCTGAGAGATGTAACGAACTCAATACAGAATGAGATATACATATTTTTATACATGACCAACGTGGGAATTGTCTTGCTTAACTGTGCATCTTTGTAACAAGTGCTTTTTTTGAGTGTTTTTTTTTTTTTCCAGTGGGGGGAGAAGTGAGAGGGAGAAAAAAAATGCTTGATAATTTTTAATTGAATTACAATTTTTAAAATACTCACTGAAATGAATTCTGTAAATCTACAATCTCTCCATGGCTGCTCATACTATTTGACTCATCCACTTCCTCTCATTAAGGTCCCAAAAGCTATCAGCTCAATAACCAATGGAAAAAAAAAATACATGTGAAACATCACACAAGTGTCATATCATCTTATTAAATTTTCTTTGGTGTCCTCAGCTTGGACTTATATGTTCTATGTTCAAAAGTAGCTAGGCTTTAGTCTTGGGAGAATGACAGAAAACCCACCCATATTTACCAAGTGTTCTGTTTTATGATTGTAAATCATAATTCTGATTGAAAGGAATCGGAGAGCCCAAATAAGCCTAACCCCTTCATTTTGAAAATGAAGAAGCCAAGCTTCAAGGAAAGGGAGTGACTTATCCAAGATCACATGAATAAGTATAAGAGATGAGATTTGAAGGTAGGTTCTACCATCAGGACCAAGGCGCTATTTTATGATGCATAAAAGTAAATTAAATCCCAGGGAAATGGAGACTAAGAAGTGTCTTCCTGTAGGCTTATCAAGATGATAATGGAAAGCTCTTAGCCTAGCAGCTCTCATTGTTCTTATTCTAATGCACTCAGAATATGGTGAGCAGTCCACAAATAGTACAACATTATGTATAATTCGACAACATTGTTTGATTTCAATTCTTTGGTATCAGCTAGAACATGGGCTTGAAGACTCAACACCTCAGTTCAAATCCTGCCTCAGACACTTACACGGTCTGAACAAATCATTTAAATTTTTTCTCAGTGTCGGTTTCCTCATCTGCAAAATCAAATTATTGGACTTGATGACCCAAGGTCTCGTTCAGTTCAAAATTCATGATCCTTTGCAAATGGACTGCATGAAGCATTTCCGTTTCCCCAACTACAGACACTACAACTGGATATCACCTGGTGTATGTATGTGTGTGTGATATCATAGCTCTATGAAAGCAGACAGATAATCTATCAGAAAACCTAGCCATGCATTCTACAAGATAATGAGGAATAGTTCTTTTGGCCAATTACATAAAGGAAAGTATGAGCCTATTAGAGACCAACCCCACTAATTCCCCTCTGCAAGACATTTTAGTTTATGTCCGTCTCGATCAGGAAAGCTCAGGAGTTGATCCCACAATAGAAGTTCTAACGTGCAACAGAGAAAACTAATTTAATTCTGGGATATCTGCATTGGGGTCATAATCATTGTTGGCTTTTCCCTGCCTTGGCCTATGCCCAAGCAAGTAATAAATGAAAGGAAAACCATTAGTGGAGCTGAGATTTCAGGCTCTCAGTTACCACTCCATTCTCATGCTCCCCTCTCCTACCTCATATTATTTCCCCATCACAGGCAATAAGCCTTCAGAAAATGCCAGGGGGGAAATGTGGCCTGAAAAAAAGGCTAGTCGAGTGGTCAAAAAGTGCTTTATGAAGAACGTTCAGATAAAGGGAAAGCGGTTTTCAGATGGCCCTTATTTCCCTCAGGAAAAGAAAGTGTGTCTTGTCAAACATGGGTCTGTCTTGCTGAGAACTAGGGAAGAATTGTGGCTTTGCTATTGGGGGATGGTCGACTGATGTCCCTTCCTACAGAGAGGCCAATGGTACATATTTTAGAGGAGGAAGATGCTGCAGGGAAGAAAGCAGAGATCAGACACCCTCTCCTCCTGTCATGTCAGAGGAGGAGAAATGGAGAATGGGGCAAAGATAACACAGGCAAAGATCAAAGGAAGTGCCCTAATTTCCCAGTGACAGATTACCCCTAAAGCAATTCCTCACCTTTACACGGCATTATCTACTTTTAAAAATGTTTTCATGTGCACTTGCTTCCTTTCTTGATCTTGACAACCATCCAAAAGCAAGGATTATGCCTTTCCTCATTTTTTAACCTGTTATTTTTTTTAAACCTGTTTTTTTTTTTAGGTTTGATTTCATTTTTATAGGAAACTCCCAATGAGGAAATTCCTCTACCAATGCAGACTGATACTTCTTGGTAATTTATAGTTATTATACATAACTGTAATATATAAATGAATATATATACTTATATTTTTATATATAATATATATTGATATATAATAGACATATTATATAACAATATATATTTTATATAAACTAATATAATATAATCTTCCAATTTGTGTCATATACTTGATTTGCTAACACATAGTAACTCTTTATATAGAAACTCTTACTATGGCAAGTCAGCACCTTCTCTAAAACTTAGAGTCATTTAGGATTTGGCTAGAATGCCAAAAGGTCAAATGACTTGCCTAAGATTATACAGTTAATATGTGTAAGAAGTAGGACTTGGACCCGGCTCTTTAGACCTGGATCTCTCCACTCCACCAAATTACCTCTAATTCCTATTTTACTGATAAGAAAAATGAAATAACTGAGTGATTTGTTTTAATTCATGCTATAGCTAAATGAATCATTCTGAGAATGATTCTGAGAATATTTCTGAGGCATATACTATATGTAGCAATTATTTTTGAGGTGTATATTATATATAACAATTATTTCTGAGGTGCATACTATATGTGGCAATTATTTCTGAGGTATATACTATGTGTAACAATTATTTCTGAGGTGTATACTCTGTGTAACAATTATTTATGAGGTGTATACTACATGTAACAATTATTTTTTGTGGTGTATACTACGTGTAACAATTATTTCTGAGGTGTATACTATATGTAACAATTATTTTTGAGGTATATACTATGTGTAACAATTATTTATGAGGTATATACTATATGTCAGGTGTCATATTGGATATGAGTGAGAAAAAGACAAATATGAAAAATGCCTCTTGTTTTCAAGTGATGGACATAATGAGAACTAACATGTAGAAAAAGAAATAAATACAAAATAATTTCAGGTTTGGAGAAACACTAAATTGTGTAGAAGAGAGGGGTGTCCAGGAAAAGGGGCACCTAGTTTGGGACTTGAATGGAGTGAAAGATTCTAAGAGAAAGTGGTAAGAACTAGCAGGCAGGGGGCACGGCTTGTTCAAAGGTCCAGAGATCTGAGATGAAAACATGTGTAAGGTGCTAAATGAAATGAATTATTGAATGAATCAAGTTGAAGTAGGCCAGTTTGGAACATAGTATGTATGAGGAAGAAGAATCAACAATTGCTCTCCCAAGATTTCCTGGAAGCACATTATGAAGGGTTTTTAAATTTATAGGTCAAGCAGACAGAAAGTGGGTCTCCTGAAACCTGATCCAGACTTCTCTATATCATACATTACATCAAAAAGGGGATTTTTTTCCGAGGGGCTTGTTACTCAAAAGGCAGTGGTGGGAAATGAACATTTGCATCCAGAGTACAGAAAATAACAGTTGAAATTTATGTAACACTTTCAGATAGATTTTCATCAAATTCTATACTTTGTGGATGAAGAAGTAAAGTGATTGAGCCACAGTCATATATCTAACATCGGAACAGTATTTGAATCTGGGGCTTTCATAATCCCATTGCAATACTCAATTCACTCCATTGTGCTAGTGCTCATATAATTCTATTTTGCTCATATTCAGAGTACTGAGAAGGGCATCACTCAACAGAAAGGGATTAGGAATGATTCTAGTTAGGAAACTTTACCTTTTCATGTATAATGCTTTGTATCAGGGTGTCCGGATGTGCCAGAAAGTTAGAGTCAGGGCATCTTTGCTCTGGGTGGATAATGTTGAAGAAATAAGCCCTGGGCAAACCCAAACTGGATAGCTTTCTTTCCAAAAATCAGTCAATGAGTATTTACTATCTTTCATGAGTTCTAAACTGTGCCAGACCCTAAGGTGAGGACAAAAGTGAAGAGCTGTCTTCCTTATTCCACACGCTCACTACGGTAATAAGAGAGAAATTCCACAATTGATCCTATCACATCATGATTAGTTATCTGCTAACCCTCAAGCCTTTGTGGGGCAGTAGAGTCTCTCTATGAGGATGCTTCAGAACCAACTGAACTGGCCTCAGATTGCCAGGGTCAGTTGATGTTCTGATGGAGACTCACCTGAACTTTAAATTAATATCTTTAGGAAGAAATTGGAAAGAGTTGCCTCTGTGCTTGGCTAAATCATTCCTGTGTTTGAGACTCGTCAGTACAAATACATCCTCGTGGACAATCAAGGCCTCCGCTACCAACCTTTTTGATTGCCTTGATTGCTATGGAAACATAGCTGTTGTCTTCAAGTACCTATCTTCTTCCTACTGAGACACAAATAAAGCATCCATCTCGCTCACCTCAGTTGTTCATGGAAGCAATTTTCCTTTTGTTATTCTATTTTTATTCTGCCTTTTACTTCCATCTGCTAAGTTCTGCCATGTTCTCCCATACATAGAGAACCACTGATTGCCTAGCACAATTAGTCTGTCCTGTTGAATGAAAAGAAAAGGATAGCACAATGCCACGTTTTTGAGTAACTTAAACTACCTGGGATCATATAATGTTCATGACATATTATAAGAATTGTAATTTCATCAGTGAGGCTCCCAGTTTGGAAATTACCTACCTGATGCAACTGGTAACCTGGTCAGAGCTTTCTACATAAGCTCAGTGAGTTGTCTAAGACACCTAGATGTTATGGTACTCATCCAGAATCACAGGACCAATGAGGATAAGAGGCTGGCTTAAACACATGTCTTCCTGAGTACAAGCAACTCAGTGTGCCATCAAACACACCTGGCTGCTTCTCTTAAGGACTTAAAAGACTGTATACAAGTGAAGGTTTGACTGTGTGCAATAAATAGAGGAGAAAGTGAAGTCACAAAGATTTCATGGAGGTGGCTCAGTGAATAAAGCACCGGCCCTGAAGTCAGGAAGACCTGAATTCAGATCTGGTCTCAGAAACTTAATATGTCCTAACTGTGTGACCCTGGGCAAGTCACTTAACCCCAATTGCCTCAGGGGGAAAAAAATTCATGGAGGAAGCAGGGATTTGAATAAGAATTTGAAGACTGAGTAGATCTTAATAGTTTGATGATGGCCAGGACATAGATGGATGCTTTTTGCTGGTTTGATGTTATTACAGGTCTTATTTCAGCTGTTTGTCTACTGCATATACACCATCCCCATAACCAGAACCTACATGCTGTCTATATAATTCCATTTGTGGCTCCTTTATCTCAACTATCAGGAACCTCAAATTGTATTTATGTGGGTTTATCCCATGGCCTTCAAATTTGCTAAATATGCTAATTATTTCATGGAATGTTTTAGTTAATTTTCTATAATTCTCTAAGTATAACATCATATTATCTGTGAGAATGTTATTTGCATTAAACTGTATTACAGATTTTTTTTTTCTATGCAGACAGAGAACGTTTCTTTTCTCCAGAACTTAGGAAACATTTCATTGATCATTTTCATTATCCTACCAATTGAAAGTTGCCAACTGTACCACTTGTTCTCTCAAGCATCCCGATTGATTAAGACTGTGACCTGGTACTCTCATCTCCTCCCCCACTCATTCTGGGTCTGCTATTCCTTTCATTATTAACCATTTCTGGCCTTGAGGTCACCATGGGGCACTGCTTGGAGGACAAAGGGCTCTCATTCCCACTGTCAAAGAGATAATAGAAGTAGTACTATGGGACTCTATGAGGTGAAAGGTCTCTTCTCTCATGGATGCTTGGAATTAACCACTGAGTTGCCAAGCTTGAAGCCAAACATAGTCAAATAAGAACATGTGGGGGCTCTATCTGATTTCCAGAAATATTGAGAATGAACTCTGCTCTCAAGATATTAGTCAAGGATCAGACAATCTCAATGTTGCATATGGCCTTGGAGATGGGACTGTCTGGATTACAGGCCCACTCCTGACAGCAGAAGTGTGACCCTGAGAAAGTCACTAAATCTCTCAGTTTAAGACTACAAATGTCTGATTAAGTGTAAATTTGTGTTTGGGAGTGAGGCATTCCTCGGATACTGCTCCCTATATAGGTATTAAATCACCAGTCCAGTGTGTGTGTGTGTGTGTGTGTGTATGTGTGTATGGGGTGTTGGCGTGGATGGGTTCCAATCTGCACTGGCTGTCCCCATCTGGGATGCTCTGGACCCTCATCTCTACCTCCTGACTTCCTTAAAGATTCAACTCACATCCCACCCACTCCTGGAAACTTTTCCTTATCTCCACAGTTGTTAAGGCTTTTCTCTCTGTAATTATCTTCATATATGTATATGTGTGTGTATGTGTGTATGAGTATATATGTGTATATATGTGTGTATATGTGCATATATACATTATGTACATATATGTACATATGATTAGTTGGTTAATATTTCATACTCGAGGAGAACCAAAATGAAATCATTAGAATGTCATGGTAAAAGTAAAGTATGTCCAACTGGATGATCAGTCTTAGAAGGCTCTGCAACAAGTTGGGCACAAATAGCTCTTAGGGCCTTTTAGGAAGGAGCTGTCTCTAAAGTTGCACTTAGCATATTTCTTTCTTTCTTTCTTTTCTTGTCTTTTTTTTTTTTTTGGCTGAGGCAGTTGGTGTTAAGTGACTAGTCCAGGGTCACACAGCTAGGAAGTAAGTGTTAAGTGTCTGAGATCAGATTTGAACTCAGGTCCTTCTGACTTCAGGGCTGGTGTCACTTCCCATATTTCTTTGGAGATACCACAATTCTGCTTTACTCTTAATGCACAACGCCTTCTTTGATGTAGATACACCATACTGGTGTTTCCAGTGTTTCACAATTGATCCCAAAGTTCTTCAAAGAGACCTTTATCTTGTCCTTGTATCGCACAACATCTACCCCATGAGAATGTGACTCCTTGCAGGCAGAGAGTGCTTTTGCTTTTTTGCAGCCCCATCCCTTGGCACAGTGACTGACACAGAGAACAAAATGCTGGGAATGCCCACATTGAGAAGATCACCTATTCCCTGAAGTCTTGAAGAAAGCTGTCAGATGTCATGATTCCTTCTTGCACATCCCTTATTCCCGTTATGAACTTTTCTCCATTTGGATACCCCATCAAGTTATTTTGATAAAAAGAGCCCAGACATCCAAACCGTGAGAGAAGGCATTTTTTACCTAATATTCCCAGAGCTTCACTTAAGAGCTCTATACTAGCAATTCTGACTCTATTTCCAGGATGGTATCCCAGGATCTTCCCAACCTCCTCTAAATTAACCTTCCTTAAAAGGAAATTTTCTGCCACCTTCCTTATACTTTGTTGTTGTGGTTACGATAGCACCCGGACGACAAGTGTACCACTTTCCTCGCTGTCATTGTCACAAAATGACTTGAATGAAGCCTTGGGTCAGCATGCAACAGGTTAACAAACCAGGCAATAGATCCCCTGGCCCCCAGAGTCAATAGGAACCCAGGGGATGTTTAATCTGGGTCAGGAAGTGGTGTGAAATTTAGCCTGCCTGCTGCTTACCAATTGTTTCCTTCCCAGATAAAATCCTAGCAGTCACCCCTGCTGCTGTCTGCCTAAAGCATGGAGAGGCCATGTTTAGAAAAGTTTCTGAAGAACATTGTTCACCTAACAATGAACCAGAGACAAGAAGCAATAACTGAGCTGTTTGACTGCTGCCGGGGTTCAGCTGGAAGTGGTAGATCATCAAATATTTAGATAGAGTTCTACAAATAGGTTGTGCAAGAAGGGGGAGGGGAAGAGACAGAGACAGAGACAGAGACAGAGACAGAGAGACAGAGAGATGAAGAGAGAGAGAGAGAAATAGACAGAGAGACAGAGAGACAGAGGAACAGAGATAGAGAGAGACAAAGAGAAAGAGACAGAGACACAGAGAAGTACAGAGAGTTGAGAGAGACAGACATAGATGGAGAGAGACACAGAGAGAAAGAGACAGAGATAGAGACAGAGAGAGACAGAGACACAGAAAGAGAGGGACAGAGATAGAGAGACAGACAGATACAGAGAGAGACAGAGAGGTGAGAGACAGATGGAGATAGAAATAGAGACAGAGAGAAATACAGACAGAGACAGAGACAGATAGAAACAGATAAACAGAGAGACAGGCACAAATATAAAGAGAGACAAAGAGAGGTGAGACAGAGATGGAGAGAGACAGAGACACAGAGAGATACAGACAGAGACAGAGAGATAGAAACAGAGGGAGACAGAGGGAGTAAAGAGGATACAGGAGAGGTAGGAAAGACAGGAAAGACAGAGAGAAAGCAGAAATATCACTATCTGCACAGATGCTTTGCTAAGTCCTTCCCATTTGAATCATAGTTGCCATGCACCTGATTATTAGTTTTGTCAACCTCCTATTGGCAAAATGTTAAGATGAATAGAGCACTACATTTGGAATCAAAAAAATTCAAGTTCAAATCCCACCTGAGCCACTTATTAGCGCTGTCATCCTAATCAAGACATGACTTCTTCAGGCCTTAGTTTCACCCTCTGTAAAATTAGAAGCTTAGTTTCATTGACTGCTAAGGTCTCTTCGTGTTCTGAATCTATGACCTATGATTTCTATACTTTATTCATTGTTTCTTTGCTGCCTAATACTACAGAACAAGCATGGTCCATGAACTTTCAAAAAGTTTGTCTTAGCAATCCACACAGGTAAAAACAAATAAATGAAAAAAATATTCATTTTCCAAGTGGTAACATAATTATATAGAGCAGCCCATTAACTTGCTCCACGTGGGATAGACACAACAGCTGAACAATGAACTGTGCCCAAAACTAAACAAGATGGCAAGCTGGATTGCATTTGGGAAATTGTCCAACCCTTTCAACAGCCTAAGATTGCTCCATAACCAAAAAAAACATAAACAAAAAACCCCATCTTTTTAACACTGATACTTGTTTTGCCATATGGCTAGAAACCATAAAATATAATTGTCAGCAAGTGGATGGAGAATCATATGGTGGGCATGGAACACTTGCGGCATCTTCCCAGAGATGAGATTTTCAAGAAGTGATGTAAAAAATACTGTTCACGTATTGTGTGGTCATAAAAGGAAATGGGCAGGGAAAGAAATGAGAAGGAGACATGGCTGACTGATTGCCATTTGATTGAGTTTGCAGTCGGACCTTTGTTTGAATCTCACATCAAACACTTACTGACTGTGTGGGGATAGGTGAGCCATTTAATGTCAATCTCAGATGCTGAAATTCAAGAGCAAACCAGCATGAGAAATGCTACCCTCTAGGTATTAAAAAAAAAAATGAATGTGAGAGAAAGACAAAAGATATCAAGGAGCAATTTTTAAAAGATGTACATTATAGATTTTGCTTGATTTTCAATCCTACGAAAGCTATGATGATACTGAGCTGAACTTTAAAATTTTAAACAACCCTTATTCATTTGAGGAGAATCTTCATCTTAACACCATTGTAGCATCCAGAGATTGCTGAATTTTATTGCTATTATTTTTTTCTTTATTTTTCATTAACATTTTAATGATATCTTTTGTTTTTAATATCATCTTCACTTCCAAACATAACTCTCTGCCACCTCCTAACCAGAGAGCCATCCCTTATGGAAAATAAAAAGGTAAAACAGAAAAAGGAAGAAAAAAATCACTCAACTCATTAACAGAATCTGACCCCTGATATTTGCTGTACCTGTAGTCCCCCAATTCCACCAAAAGAAGGAGGACCATACATTTTTAAATTTTTATTTTTAGTTTATGGAATAAAACAAGCACTTTCATAATATAGTACAATAAAAACATTATTGTCCATGAAACTGCAAATCTACTATGTACAATTTGCTATTGTTTTCAAATATATAAGAAAATTATCTTATATATTTCTGTTTTCTCCCCTCCCCACCCTAGAGATGGCTACCATTGCACACAAAATGTATCCATATACACACACACACATATGTATGTATACACCTGAGGATGTGTTTGGGGTGGGGAAGAGGACTTGAACAACGAATGGCAGCTACCCAGAGGAGAGCAGGAAGAGGGCTGTGATCCAATTTCTATAAAGATTGGAGGGACCCTGAAAGAAGGGTGCCAAAATGGCACTAGGGGAAGTTTGTACCACTGTTAAAATGATTCTAAGCATACAGGGGACAGCAGATTCCAAGAGTTTTCCCTCCTTCATAGGAGGAAGCATCCTTCAAGAGCTAAGCATTGGAGGAAGCGTGTTGCCCACTCCCATCTCAGCATTTGAGACAAAGCCCACTTTGCTCTGACTAGTTATACATTTGTTATGACTGGCTGAGCGAGCTCAAGTCCATTATAGGAATGGCTGTTCATTTTTTATGGCACATAATAATAGCAGGGATAGCCTGTTCACATTCTTTCCTCTCACTTAAAGAGATAGCAGAGCAATTAGCTGGTATGGTAGATAGAGTGCAGGCTTAGAGTCAGAAAGATTCATTTTCCTGTGTTCAAATCTGACCTGAGGCATTTATTAGCTATGTGGTCCTATGCAAGTCATTTAAACCTGTTTCCCTCAGTTTCCTCATCTTTAAAATGAACTGAAGGAAAGGACCAACCTTTCTCTTGGCCAAGAAAATCCCAAATTGGGCAATGAAGAGCTAAAATGACTAATAAAGGCATATCAAGACCAATAACTGGTCTTTAATCACAATGGTAACAATAATAAAATGAAATGTTAGTCAACAATTACATAATGAAACAGGAGTTATCAAGTAGAATTCACAAGACCTGAGCCCCAACATTTATATGCTGTATGATTTTGAACTAGTAACTTAATCTTTTTGTATTTGTTTCTTCTATTAAAAATAGGTAAAAATATTCATCAAGGCAATGAATTTGAAAGAACTCCATCAAGTATAAAACGCTCTTCTTCCAGAACTGGAAAGAAATGCAGCCTATCAATTATTGAAAATGGAGCAGCTGAGTACTGATGAAAACAGGGATTGAGGCCCAGAGCCATCCAGTCATTCACAGAACAGAAGCCAGCTGTGTTGCATGAGCCAAAAGCCATGATGTCTCCAATTCATTTCTCCAAAGCATCAGGCTTCCCATATTTTCAGGATAGAATGGTCTTTTCCATCATAATTAGTCCTATAGGAAACAGCTTGTTGAGTAATCTTCTATTCCAATCATCTGGTTAGGAAAATCTCATTAAATCTTCCATAAAGTAACACTCAAGGGTTTTAGCTGGAGCCTCTGGTGTCTGCTCTCCAATCATGGTCATCAGTATGAAGTCTAATACCCTCGTTCTGTAATCTTTGAACTAGTTTAGGTAATTATGGACCCTGAGAATGGGTTTGAGGTTTTAAATCTTAGGAGTTTTCCTCAGCTCAAAAGGGACCTATTGTTGGAGACTTTTCTTGGGTCTTCTTCCACAAACATCTCCAGGTAATAGTGTCTTTCACACCAAAGTTATCTCATATCTATTTTTATAAATGTCTTGAAGGATTTGAGCACATTATCTCATTAAAACATAAGCTCCTTGAGTACAGGGAGTGTTTTCTCTTAATTGTCTCATTTCCTCATACATATTAAGTGATTAATAAATGTTTCTTGCTTGTTTATTGAGGTCTCCAGAGTCTATCAGTCAGTAAGCATTTATTAAACACCTACTGTATGTCAAGCACTGAGAATGCAAAGAAAGGCAAAAAAAAATTCTCTGCATCTAATTTTTCCCATGAAACTTTTCAATTTCTTTAGGATACTGCACTTGTAATTTGATCATATGAGGTAAGTCTAAGAATAGACATAGTTAGGTGCCTTGCCCCACCACTATAGGGAGCTGTCCAGAATACCACAGGAAAAATACCCACAATGGATAAACAGCAGTCTTTGCAAGTGCTTTCTCACCCAAAGAAATAACTAAAATCACAGGAGTGGTGATGGGCATAAGAAGCCTAAGTGCTTGTCTAAATTCAGCTATAAGTCTGTCTGTGACTTGTAGATACCTCACAGGAAAACTTCATCTTTTTTACAATTGCAAAATAGCATTTTATTTGATAGAACAAAACAGAACCTTAGAGACTCATTGCCAATAAAATGTCTTCCATGCATAATTTAAAATTCCTTAAGACATGCAAATTAAAACAACTTGAGATGTTCTTTTACACCACCAGATTGAGGGGGAAGTGACCATTATTGGAGGTGATGGGGAAACATTGGGATACTAATTCACTGTGGGCATAGTTATGAACTGATCCAGTGATTTTGAAGAGCAATCTGGAGTTATACTCAAAGAGTTATTAAACTACCTATATTCTTTGGTCCAGCAACACCACTGCTAAATCGGTTACCAAAGATAATTAGGTAAAAAGGAGAAAGGACCTACATGTTCTACAGTATTTATGGCAAATCTGTTTATGTAGACAAAAAACTGGAAATTGCAGGAGTGATCATCAATTGGGGAATGACTAACCAAATATACGACTGTGATTGAGTACTACTGTTCTAAAAGAAATAATGAACTCAGTAATCCTAAAACAAGATAATGAAGAGTAAAATGAGCAGAACCAAAAGAACATTGTTTTCAGTAACAGCAATATTGTTTTAAGAAAAACGTTGAGTCATTTTTATTAATATAAATACCCAAATTATCTACAAACAATATATGAGGAAGATACTATCTGTACCCAGAGAAAGAAGTAATAAATAGAAGTATATAGAGAGTAATTTTATGTACATATACCTATTTGTGTCTAATGATAGCCATCTCTAGGGCTAGAGTAGGAAAGAAAAAAGAAAGAAAGAAGAAATTTACCTAATGATGTTATTATATGTTTAAAAGGAATAGCAAGTTGTAGATAATAGATGTGCAGTTTCATATGCAATCATCTATTTTATTATAGTTTTATGAAAATGCTTCTTTATTCCATAAATTAAAAATGCAATAAAAAAGAGCTGCAAGCACAGACAACTTTGGTCAATTCTCCTCTGATTATGCAAGTGAGGCATAAGACCTAGTCATGTATGTGCACCAAATATGCTTACTATATTCAAGGAGATTTGAAGGATTCTAAATATACAAGGTACCACAGATATATTTTAGGTCATTCTTTTTTTACAGTTGAGGAAACTGAGGCTGAGAGGCTCACTGACATGTCCATGATCTCACAGATATTAAGTGGCAGAGCCAAGGTTTAAATCCCTGTTCTCTGATTCCAAATGTAGTGGTCTTTCTACTGTCATCATCTTGATGAACTGCAGAGTCTAGTTGGAAGAATATATCAAGTTCTTCCAGATCCTTGTAACTTAGATTTCCTGGGCACCAAAGGACAATTATCTCATCTCCCCTAAATCTTCTCTTCTCTGGATAAACACCTCTACTGCCTTGAAATAAAGAAGTGGTAAGAGAGAATGCCACTGAGTAATGGCAAAACAAACTGTGTATGGAAATGTCACAGAATTTTTTTTTCCAGTCACTTCAATTCTTCCTGACTCTTCATGATTCCACCGGAGGGATTGTTTGTGGGGGATTTTTTTGGAGGGGAATTCTTGTTTTATTTTTTGGTAAAGATACTGGAATAGTTTGCCATTTCCTTTTCCAGCTCATTTTACTGGCCAGTAAGAGATAAGGAATTCAGAAAAATATGGGGAAATTTATATGAAATGATGGAATAATAAGTAGAATCCAGAAGTATGATTCTTCAAATCTCTAGATAAATAGAGATAAAATGGATTTACCAAAAATCATAAATCTGGAAAGAACATTGTTTCTACAGTTTAAAAAAAAACACTAAATTGAAATCCTCCCTATTCCCCATACCTCATGGTTACTGGCTGTATCATTGAAATTGTCCCAACTTCTCTGAGCTTCAGTTTTCTCATCTGCTAATAGTGGGGAGGGGTAGGAATTGGGCCAAATAACATCTAAGGTTCTTCCACCTCTGCTCTGTGACCTTATGATCTTGCTATCCTGTCAATTCTGACAGATTAGACTATTCTGGGACCTTATTAAAATTCCAGCAGAAGAGGGAATGTGGGGAAACTGGGACATTAAGGCATTGTTGGTGAAGTTGTGTACTGGTCCAACCATTCTGCAGAACAATTTGGAACTATGCCCAAAGAGCTATTAAACTGTGCATACCATTTGACCTACCAATACCACTGCTAGGTCTACATCCCAAAGAAGTCAAAGAAAAGGGGAAAAGACCATTCTGTGCAAAAATGTTTATAGCAGTTCTTTTCATAGTGCCAAAGAATTGCAAATTGAGGGGATGCCGGATCTATTGGGGAATGGCTGAACAAGTTGTAGTGTATGATTGTGATGGATCACTATTGTGCTATTAGAAATGAGGAGGGATAGTTTCAAAAAAACCTGGGAAGACACATGGCCTTATGCAATGTGAAGTGAGGAGAAGCAGGAGAATATTGTATACAGTAACATAAACATTGTAAGGATGATAACTATGAAAGAGTTAGCTATTCTGATCAAGACAATGATCCAAGACAATTCCAAAGGACCAATGATGAAAAAATATCATCCACCTCTAGAAAGAAAACTCCTGAATGCTGTATGTAGATGGAAACATACTTTAAAAAAAATCTTTGTTTTTTCTATATTTTCTTCACAAAATGGCTAATTTAGAAAAGGGAATGACTTCAAATGTATAATCAATATTAAGTTGAAGTGAGGAGATGGGAGAGAAAGAATAAGGAACTCAATTTTAAAAATAAAAATATTAATTTTAATTGGGAAATATTTAACAAAATAAATAAAAATTTATGTTTTTTTTTAAGTTCAGCAGAGAAAGCTTTTTTTTTTTTTAGGTACTTCATGATAGACATTGAAAAATCTAGTTGAGAAAACATTTCTGCCATTTATCTGCCCTAATAACAATGGGCAATGGGACATTAAACTCAATAAATTAAAATATGTTGACAAAAGACTATTCAAGCAATGCTAGAGATTGAGGTGGTATACCTTTAAAATGAGAAATTCTAAAGTTAGCTGGAGCTTTCTCTCAAGACTGAGGAAAGAGTTGAGATTAGACCCATTGTCTTCTTTCCTCACCAGGTCATAAAGGGAGTAATAGACTGAGTTTGGGGTAAGCTAGAATGTGTCCAGAGAAGGCCAGCCAGAATTGACAAAGGCTTTGACATCATTACATAGTTGAATCAGTTAATGAATTTGAAATTTAGAAAATAGTTTACAGGTTCCTTCTGTATTTATATCACAAACATATTTAGATATAACAGCCCTCACACTCCACCCCCAGCAACTGAATCCTTCTGTGTAACACTTACAAAAAAAGGGGGACAAAAACAGATAAGCAAAAGCTATACCCCCTAAAAAACATCCATCACTGTTTTATGCAGATAATATTCTGCCTCTCCAGTCTCTGGCTCTATATACTGGAATATGTTTTATTTTCTCTTCTCTAGATTAGTCATTGTAGCATTCACCCAACTCACAGTGATCCCAAAAAACTGGGTACTCAGAAAGAGATTGTCTGTTACTCCTCTCAAGATTATAGGGGGCAATACTGAAACATTTTAATATCCAGGGCTCACCTATGAGTTTCAATTCAGTGCTGTCCCTCCAGCAACTATCAAATGTTCAATTCAATTCCACAGACTTTTATAGAAAGTGTTTCATTAGAAAGTACAGCAAGAATATTAGTTGCCAGGTTTCCCTAAAGCAGGGACACAGATTCCTTTTGTTCAAAGATACTGAACTGAGTAGGCTCACCCTTGGAGTGCATAGGTAGCCAAAAACTAAACTCTTAATTCCTGATTACTGGAAGTCCTTTTTCCTTTTTCATGGAGATGTAATGAAGTTGCTCTAGTTAAAGCTCCCTTGTGATCTCTGAAGGTTAGTGCCTTTAAAGAATCTTCAAACCTCTTGTACTCCTTCTGTCTAGTTTGTTCTTGGTGTGTCTCTCATGTCTTGATGCAAATATTGCCATCAGCTACTACTGTTCTGGGGATACTGACATAAGTTGGGTAATGGGGATGGGGAGAAATTCAATCCTTTCCCTCCAAAAAAAAGGCAGTTTTCTTGAAGGAGTTCTTCACTGCTGTATTTAGTTGCCACCCAACTGATCCTCTGCAAGAATTCCAACTTTGAAATGGATTGTTGTGTTATACATAGACCATGAGACATAGCTGATTCATTTGGCGAATCATAAACCTGTCTCGTTTCCTGACTTGTATGTCTTTATCCAATGATCAAAGCATTATACTCTCCCAAAGTGATTAAGGATTTTCTATACCTAGTGTGTATGCCTTTGATGAATTGATTCAATCTAGCTCTCTTGTCTTTGTGTTATTACTTTAATACAAGTGGAAGACTTCTACTCTTATACATTAAATATGGAATAAGTCAAGGGTTTTAATCTTTTTTTTTTTTAATTATGGAAGCTTTTTCTGTAGTTGGGTGAAATCTGTGAAACCTGTCTCAAGCTAATGTTTTTAAATGAATAAAATAAAACACAGAATTACAAAGGAAATCAATGATATTGAAAGATAGTAAATATATGTGTGTATATATACACATATGTATATGTATACATGTAGTATATATGTATCTTTAAAACATTATGGTCTTCAAGTTAAGAATCTCTGAGATAGATGATCTCTTTCATCTCTGAAATTTCATTTCCTATGACTTTTGAGAATTCCTCAAGCTAATCCAAAGAAACTAGTGGTTTTTAAATTCACAAATGATAGCATGAAATTGCCACTTGAGAATTCTGCATAATAAGTGCTAAGTGCACATTTCTATTTTTCTTCTCACTTAGGTTCTTTATATTTCTAACTCCAATCAGGCACTAGGTTCAAGTTCCCTTTCAGTCTCTCTGAGAATAGCCAAAGGAAACATGCTGGCACTGTGGAGCCTCTCTCCCTCTCCTCTCCCTCCTGTTTTAGTAACCCACACACATTCTATTTCCATCATTAGAGCAGAGGATGAAATATCAGAAGGTGAATAAAACGACACTGAACCAGACATAAATTGAAAAGCAATGAAAGGAATTTAAGAGCTGAGGCTAACAAATCTTCGGCAGCTCACAAGCCTGGGACAGAGAATCTTATTGACTTTTCTTTTTGGACAGATATGGGAAATCAAAGAGTTGTTAGGGAATTATATAGAGAAAAGTACTCAGTCTTTAAAAGGGGGTGGAGGATGGGAGTTAATTACAGTAGCATATTCTGTCTCAAGAAAGTTCTTTGATGAACAGAAAACAACAGATTGCAGAAGTAAGGAGCTGGCTAGGCACTCCCTTATCCATTAAAGATCATACCTTCACCATTCCTTAAGAAACTGACAAAAAACAAAACACAGAAGAGTGCAATTGACCAATTGATGATGTCTTTCTCCATTTCTGCTTGTCATTTGAAAACCTGTATTTTGGAGAACTTTCAAGAATAGGGCAGACCAACTCTGCCTAGCTAATTGCCAATGAAGACACATGAATTACGCTGCAATTATATGAAAGGTGAAAGAGGTCCCAGGAAATGGTTCTAATGAAAACTTGGCCAGTATGTGATAAAAGCTTGCCTGGTAGCAGTCCTGATCATTAAGATTTGGAGTCTAGGTTCAATATGAGGACAAAAGACTCTCTGGGGCTCAGCAACCTTTTGTGAATTTACATTTTATTGATATATTTTGTTTTTTAAATATCACCTTCACTTCCTTGTATAGTTCTCTATTATTCCCCCATAATAAAGGACTATTCTTTGTAACAAAGAATAAAGGAAAGGAGAAAATATTCAGCAAAACTAGCAAGACAGCCACCAATTCTGCCTTCTGTGCTGTGGATGTGGGTTTTGTACATCTCTTTTTTGGGGCCAAGATAAGTCCAGACTCACTGCTCAGGCTCAGTTTTGATTATTTGAAGATTCTTCCATTTACATGGCTGATTGTTTGGGGCCGTCCATTTACATGGCAGTAGTTGGGCACAGTTGTTTTGATTCTACTTATTTCATTTTGCATCCCTTTAGCAACTTCTAAATGTTTATTTTCCTATTTCAACTATGTTTTCTTCACAGAGTTCTTCTGTGACATTTATTGTGGCATTACACTTACCCTGAGTTCTCAAAGGTTATGCCATCAGATAACTTTTCTTAGAGTAGTTCTACTATGGTGAAAATTGGTCAACTGAGTCTATTAGCTATGATTGTTGAACAGAGACCAACAGGAGAATGAGCAAACAGGGACAGAAGCCAGTCATGATATTTCTGATGCTGTTCTTAGCCAATCACTCCAGGCAATTTTCATAAGCCAAATCTCTGGGTGGAACAAAAATGAGGTTCAAGTTCATAGAAAGGACTTGTTTGGTGACCGGGATGGGAAAACCTCAGTGCATCTGTCAAACAATATGAAAAATCTAAATCACATGAAACAAAATTTTAGTAGGTAAAAAAAAAAAAAAAAAGGTGTTGTTCATAATTCCGATTTTAAAGGAAACCCACACAGCAATATTTAATGTTCCCACGAAAAGAACAAAACTGATTGTGAGTTCACAGAGAATGGAAAAAGCCTGCCAATGAATGGTTATCCATCATGGCAACACTGAGGTCTCTGAGGTTGGGCATTTGAGAAAGCCAAGCCAGTCAGGATCTCCTGGGACAGTTATAGGCAGGTAGCTGTTTCACCTCTAAGTCAACTTTCCTGTCAACTTTTAAGTAAATATGTCTGGTTTTTAGACAAAGAAATTTCTCTCTCACAAGGATTTTTTGGAAAATGTCCAGATGAGTTCATTCCATCACACTGAGAACTTTCCTGTGAAAAGTTTGGCCTTGAAAGTGCAAAATCAATGAAAAGTTAAGGGCCATAGTCCATACACCAATGGATTCGATGGCAACCTTTTGCTAACCTTTCTTTCTCTGAGTGGCCTTTCCGATTTTTGTTTTCTTGGACCTCTAAACCAAGAAGACAAAAATGGGGAAAAGTCAGTAATCATTTTAGATTTTTAAAAATATATCACAGATCACCTAAAAATCATGGTTTCAATATATCTTGGACAGGAATGGATGCTAGAAACTCCTTTGTTTAGAAAACTCATGGGGCAGTAAATCATTATGAAAGGGCTAAAGAAACAACCATAGGAATTAGATCTACTAATGGAAGAAAAGCCATAATGGAATTTAATTTCCAAATCTACAGGAAGTGAGAAAAGAAGTATATCAGATTGGTGGGGAAGAAAGTAGACAGTGAATTTTAACCTAGGGTTCCAGGAACAAAGAGATCGAAAACTATGATGTGGCCTAAGATCCTTGATCTGAGAAGAGTAAGAATTTAAAAGATCCTTCTTTATTATTATGTGGATAGGTGCCAGGTAATTAAGTGGCTTCAGCATTTTTTAAATATCATCGTATTTTTTTCAATTAACAAAAATCTATCTTCTCTTCTCCACATTTCCCCCCATTGAAAAACAAAATTAAAAGCCAAATCTTTGTAACAAATCAGTTAGTAATCAGTTAATTAATAATCTTTGTAACAAATGTGTATAGTCAGTTAATCTATCATTTATTAACTGTCTACTGTATAGTAGGCACCATGCTAGGCACCAGGGATACAACAAAAAGCAAGACAATCTCTGCCCTCCTGGAGTTTACAATGTATGGGAGAACACAATGTGCTAAAGGAAGCTGGAAAGCAGAAGTTAAGTAGGGAAAGTTCTCAGCAGGGTGTCAGGGATAATGGAGAAGTCCAGAGACATCTAGCAGAAGGAGGGATAAAAAGAATGTTGTCCTGAATGCCCCGATTGCCCTCCTCAAATAAAGGTTTTGGAAAGAGCTTTCCACTCTCCAATAAGAAGAAAAGGACTGGGGAAGAGAGGCAACTGACTTATACTTGTTATCTTCCTATTTAGCCCTCAGTCTTCATCCCTACACTCTCACTCTTGCTTTGGGCCCCTGGACTTATGCCTGGTGAGACCCAGATCCTGCTTGCTATTCTCTGACCAGCTTCATACTTTTCTACATTGTGCCTATTCTTCCATCCTTCCTCTTCTCTCCCTGACCCTGATTCACTTCTTCTAGCCCAATAAAATCAACATGGTCCTTACTGGAAAAAATATATATCACTCTGTTGTCTATGGTTCCACTTCATCTTCATGTCCCCCTAAACCAAAGCACCCATGTTACCCACTGATTGATTACTCCTAAGAGCCCCCTCCCATTTAATCCTTATGGATTTTCCTAATAATAATTATATATAAGGGCAGCCATCCAAAGATCTAAGATCTTTATCAGAATATATATTTCAACATATGCAGCAAGTCGGGAAGGTGGTAGAGAAGGTAAAGAAGCAAACAGAGGAATATACTGTCATATAGAAATACATTGACTTGTCTTGCTTGATTTTATTTCCTTTTTTAAAGGGAAGGTTATTTGGGGAAATTTGGCATAACTGGGAAGCGATAATGATGTCAAAAGAGTTTCAATAAACATTTATTTTAAAAGAGAAAATAGGGAGCTGTTGTTAATGCTTTCTATCACTACCATGACAGCATGAGGCTATACAGGAACAGTTTCCAAGGAGAACAGATTGCTGAAGATCCCTGGGTCTTCTAAAGCCTGGAACCAGGGTATGAAATAATTGGGAAGACACAGGACAAGATGGACAGGTAGATGATGCAATGAATAGAGTATTGGATCTGGAGTCAGGAAGACTCAATTTCCCAAGTTCAAATCTGGCCTCAGACATTTATGATATGTGATCCTGAGCAAGTCACTTCACCCTTTTTGCCTCAGGTTCCTCAGCTGTAAAATAGCTATAAAAGGAAATGACAAACTACACACTATTTTTTTTCCTAAGAAAACCATACATGGAGTCAAAAAGAACTGGATGAAACTAAACAATGACAGGACAAAATGATCCAATGCTGGCAAATCCATTCCCTAGTAGTGCAAGTATTCACATAGATTAGCCCTCTAACAATAGAATTACTTGATACCTCCCCTTACTTTGTCTTTGAGTTTGCAAGATAGAACAAGTCATGGAGAAATGACCAGATTGATCATAGGGACAGCACAAACCTGACAAGTTGTGAGAGCTCTCTGAAAGTGACCTCACTCAGCTGTATGATGGCATCTGTTAGGCTTCCACTGACATGCTACTGATAGTCTGTGGAGAAAGGATATATTCTTGTGTAAGGTACAAAGGGTAGTCATATTCTTCATATAAGTCCATTTCTTCCTAATTGGTTTGTACGAACCCTCAGCCAAATTAGAACTCATGGTTCACAGATCCCAGTCATCTGTATTGCCCTTGTAGATATCTAAATGTCATCCTGAAGTGAATTACTTTATTAAATATATGCTGTTGCCCAGAAGTTCACCTGTCCAGTAACTTGGGAAAATATAAACCTTAGCTTGCCCAAGTTACTTGGCGAGAAAATATCAGGACTTTTGTTAGGGTGTGAGGATGTACCTGTGCATATTATTTTCCCACATTCTCCCTCCCTTACCCACTCTGCTTTCTGCACCAAAACTTTGTTAGAGTTATGGACTTCTCCATTATCCCTGGCACTCTGCTGAGAACTTTTCCTACTCAACTTCTGCTTTCCAGCTTCCTTTGGCACATTGTGTTCTCCCATTACATTGTAAACTCCAGGAGGTCAGGGATTGTCTTGCTTGGAAGATTGAAATGTGGGGCAACCAGAGAAGCAACTCATCCACCTTCCCTATCAATGTTTTCTAGAATACTAAGGGGGATATAAATCCAGTTCCTGTTTTGAATTCCAGGTGTTAGACTCTGTTGGAGTAATAGTCCTGTCTCATAATATTCAGTTCTTTAGTTGAAGTTGTCTCTACTAGGACAATGGAGCTATTGCTTGCTCTTAAGCTCTTGATTATTTTGTCCTGGAAGACCACACCAGTGGCAATAGCCCATTCATTCTTAAATTGGAAGATAGTATAGAAATGTTCTATCAAGACAAAATGATCACTACAGAGACTGGTCTTTCAACACTAAATGAGAGATGAAACAAGATGGTAGTAAATAGCACTTCTTGAAAAGGCATCTGGGAAGCAGAGAATACAGTGGTGACATAATGTGTACAGGAATCAAGGGAGTTAGTATGATAGGTGTTGAGGATCCAGAACAAGGATGAGAGTGAACAATTGTAAGAAAGTGAGATAGAAGACTCAAAATATCATTCTAAAAGGAGGGAGAAACAGCCAAGAGAGAAACAGAGAGAGAGCAGAGAGAATTAAGACTGGTGAACTTTGATTAGAGAGGTAGCTGCTGCGTTAGTTATAGATAGTGTCTTGCTCATTTGAGCTGCTAAGATTTCATGGATCAGCCATTCTCCACTTTGTTAGGGTGTGAGGATACATCTATGTACATTATTTCCCCACATTCTACCTCCCTTACCTACTCTGCCTTCTGCACCAAGGAATTGTTAGAAATATCAACCATAGAAAGCACAGATATTTGAATAGCTTGACATGATGAGCAGCTTCCCTACTTACATTTTCCCATATCCCAGAAATCGACAGAAAGGACAACTGGAAATGTTGATGTAAAATGATGTAGAGACTAGTTTAAAAATACATTGAGGATACTAGTATATAACCTGAGCTGCTGCTCTTTCCTAAAGTATTCCACAGAATTAAATGGCTTGGGAATAAAGAGACAAAAGACAATCAGCCTCTTCCCTAGAGACACCTCCATAATTGTTCCCAGAGGAACCCTGAATTTTTCAGGATTCCATCTGATAAACAGAAATTCTACCAACTATCTTAACAGACATTGATAGTGTCATATAAATCATCACTCTTTAGAAATGTCCTCATGATCTGAAGTTTGCTTTCTCTTTTGATGAGTTACTATTGTGCCCTGAATGCTGTTCATAGTCACTATATAGAACAATTATTTATAGATGTTAAAAAGTCTTATTTACACAGTTAATTCTCCTTTATAGTTTGTAAAGTACTTCTAACTCTGTTACTTCATTAGAGCAGCAAAACAACCCCACAAGATAGATAGTATAATTAAAATTATTCCCATTTTACAGATGAGGAAAGAGAAGTTCAGAGAGGTTGATAATTTGTCCAAGGTTTTACAGCTCTTAACAGAAAACACAGGCTTTCTCATTATAAGGTTCTCATTCTTTCTACAATTTTGAAAGCATTTTTATCATCATGAAAGCACATTTCTAAAGCCCTAATTTGCACATTTTGCTATGTAATGCAAAGAGAATTTTTAAAAGACAATTCCTCTTTTCTAAGAGATTGTTTGCTATCAAACATAAATAACACTGACTCGGATTCAATGTGAAAGATAGTGCACAGAATAAAATAAATACAAATAAAAGCATAAATATAAACAAATAAACAATTGGAGAAGATAAAGAAATAGACAGACAGATAGATAGATAGACAGACAGACACAGAGATGTGTAGTTATGTAGATAGATGATAGATAGAGAGATAGATAAATAGATAGGTAGATAGAGAGGCAGGCAGGCAGACAGATACAGAGATAGAGAAGGAATAAGGTAGGTAGGTAGGTAGATATATAGATAGACAGACAGACAGATTGATAGGCAGGCAGGCTGACAAACAAACAGGCAGAGAGATTTGTAGGTAGATAGATAGACAGACAGACAGATGACAGGCAGACAGACAGACATACAGGCAGATGGACAGAGTTAGGTAGATATGTGGGTGGAAAGAGAGACAGAGACACACAGAGAGAGATGATAGGCAGATAGGCAGGAAGACAGGAAGTCAGACAAATAGGCAGACAGACAAAGAGATAAGCAGGTAGATAGATCAATAGATCAAAAAAGAAAGCAACTCTTTGAAAAACAGAAATGGTGAAATGGAAATAGAGAAAAACTCCCTAAAAAATAGAATTGGTGAAATAGAAAAAAAAAAAAATCCAGTGAAACAAACAACTCATTTAAAAATTCATTTGACCAGATGCAAAAGATTTTTTTTTAAAGTTAACTGAAGAAAATAATTCACTAAAAATTAGAATTGAACAAATGGAAGTCAATAACTCAATGAGATATCAAGAATCAGTCAAACAAAACAAAAAGGAAAAGAGAAAATAGAAGAAAATGTAAAATAACTCACCAGAAAACAACTGACCTGGAAAATAGATCCAGAAGAGACGATCTAAGAATTATTGGACTACTTGAGAACCACGATTAAAAAAAAAAAGGGGGGGGGGAGTAGACAACATCTTTCAAGAAATCATCAAGGAAAATGTCCCTAATGTCCTAGAACCATAGGGTAAAATGGTCATTAAAAAAAGTTTACCAGTCACATTCTCAAAGAGACCACAAAATGAAAACTCCAAGGAATATCATAGCTAAATTTCAGAATTATCAGATTTTCAGAATTGTCAGATCAAGAAGAAAATACTGCAAGCAGCCAGAAAGAAACAATTCAAATATCATGGAGCCACAATCAGAATTATCCAGGACCTAGCATCTTCTACTTGAAAAGATTGAAGGATCTGAAATATGATATTCCAGAGAACAAAGGAACTTGGGCTGAAGCCTAGAATCAACTATCCAGCAAAATTAGGCATTATTTTTCTGGGGGAAAGATGGACATTTAATGAAATAAGATTTTTATTTAGTTTTGATGAGAAGACCAGAGCCAAAGAGAAAATTTAATCTCCAACATAAAGGGCTGAAACTCTTAAACGGTGTGCTTGAATCAGACAACCGAACACTTAAGACTAATTACTTATTGGACAATAACTTTATTAGCATATGTTTGGGAAAATGGACCTTCTTACTATTCTGTGCTGGCTCCATCTTTTGGTATATAGATAATTGTAGGAGAGATTAAAAGGTGAGACAAGTCCTGCAGCAGGACCAAGAGAAGGGTGGTTAGTGGATAGCTTGTGCAGTTTTGTCCATCTCCTTTACTTCTCCCTCTAAAGACCAAGGACTTTGGCTTATCCTGACTCTGGCTGTTCCTGAGGTCTCCAGGGAGCTAGCCTAGACTTTACACTCCAAATATAGAACTCAAGAGAAGTATAAAAAAGTACAAGGGAAGAAAAAAATAACTATTTTTAAAGGTTAAACTGTTTATATCCCAATATGGGAAGATTAATTGTTCACTCTTGAGAACTATATCTTTGTTAGGGGTATACTTTGAGGATGTAGGTATACATCAAATCTCATCAAATTAAGTATAATTTGACAATATTATGATGATATAAAAAAGAAACTAGAGGTGGAAAAGGGATTGTACTAGAATAAGAGGAAAGAGGAGGTTAAATGGGGAAAATTACAACACACGAAGAAGCAAAAGATACCTATTACAATTGAGGAAAGAAGGGAGGGGGGAATGAACATCGTGAGAACCTTAATTTCACCAGATTTGGATTAAAAAAAAAACAAGAATATCAGACATATTTAGTTTAATAGAGAACTGGTTTCATCCTATATAGGAAAGTAGGAGAGGAAGGAAAAGGGAGAAACTAAAAGAAGGGAGAATAAAAGTAGAAGAGGAAAGGGTTAAGGAAGGAGGGTTATAAAAGGGGAAGACAGATTGAGGGAGGTGCTGGTCAGAAGCAAAATACTGAAGAGGAGGGAAAGGGTGAAAAGAAAAAGAAAAGTATAACTTGGAGAAAATAAGATGGCAGGAAATACAGAGCTAGTAATTTTAACTGTGAATGAGAATAGGATAAAGTTTCCCATAAAAACAGAATCCTACAATATATTGTTTACAAAAAACACACTTAAAGCAGAGTGATCTATAAAGAGTAAAGGTAAAAGGCTGGGGCAGAATCTATTATGCTTCAGCTGAAGTTTTAAAAAAAAAAAAAAAGCAGAAATACTGATCTGATCTCAGATCAAGCAAAAGAAAAGTAGATTTAATTAAAAGAGATAAGGAAGAAAACTACTATTTTGCTAAAGGGTACCATAGATAATGAAGTGGCATCAATACTAAACATATGTGCACCAAATGGTATAGCATCCAAATTCCAGGTAGGTCAAAACAGAGAAAGAAAATTATAAACTAATTTCCTTAATGAATATTGATGCAAAAATCTTAAATAAAATATCAGCAAAGAGATCACAGCAAGTTATCACCAGGATAATGCGTCATGACCAAGTAGAATTTATACCAGCAGTGCAGGGCTGGTTCAATATTAGGAAAACTATTAGCATGATTGACTAAATCAATAACCAAACTAATAGACATCATATGATTATCTCAATAGATACAGAAAAAGCATCTCACAAAAATCCAATAACCATTACTATTAAAAACACTAGAGAACATAGAATTAAATGTATTTTTCCTTAAAATAATCAGCAGCATCTATCTAAAAGGATCAGCAAACATCATATATAATGGGGATAAACTTGAACCAATCCTAATAAGATCAGGGGTGAAACAACATTTCCCACTATCATCATTACTATTCAATTTTGTATTAGATATGTTATCTTTAGTAATAAAAGAAGAAAAAGAAATTAAAGGAATTAGAGTAGGTAATTGTAATGTTCTGGTTAGCTTTCTGGAGGTCCTCCAAATGGGCCTTAGTTTCAGTAGAATAATTACCATGAACATGATCAGGAATAGAGTTCAAAGTCTTTATTGTCTCCTTCAGTCTCCCAGTCTAAATCAGTCTCTCTCAAAGTGCAGGAGGCAGGAGAGTCACCACCAGGCTGATCAAAGATGGAATGTCCCTGCCTGAGTTTGTCCATAGTTTAAATCCCCTATTAGAATTACATCAGTTGTAGAACTATTAATCACCTAAGTATTAAGTGTATGTAAATTAGATAACCATTTGTTTTATCAATTCCACTGAGTTAACACTTTGTTGTAAGAATCCTTGTTTCAAATACATTTCTCCAGAGTTCTGGCTCTCTACAAATAATGAGGAAAAAATTATCACTCTTTAAAGATGATATGATGATACACTTAGAGAATTCTGGAGCATCAACTAAAAAACTACTAGAAAAAAATTAACAACTTTAACAAAGTTGCAGGATACAAAATAAATCCACATAAATCATCATCATTTCTATATATTGCCAACAAAGTTCTGCAGCAAGAGATACAAAGAGAGTTCCCATTAAAATAAGTGTAGATAATATAAATTTTTGGGGAGTCTACCTGCCAAGGCAAAGTCAGGAATTAATATGAACACAATTACAAAATACTTTCCACACCAATAAAGTCACATCTAAACAATTGGAAGAATATCAATTGTTCATGCGCCAAGCTAACATGATAAAAATGACAATTTTACTTAAACCAGTCTACTTATTCAGTGCCATGCCAATCAAATTGCCTAGAAATTACTTTACAGGACTAGACAAAATAATAACAAAGTTCATCTGGAAGAACAAAGTTAATATTAATAAAAAATGCAAATGAAGGTTGTCTAACTGTACCAGACTTAAAACTATATTATAAAACCGTGATCATCAAAACCATTCGGTACTGGCTAAGAAATACAGCAATCAATCAGTGGAATAGGCTAGTTTCTCCAGACATAATAGCCAATAACTATAGTAATCTACTCTTTAATGAACCCAAAGATCCCCACATCTGCGATAAAAACTCGCTATTAGACAAAAATCATAGGAAAATTGTAAAATAGTATGGTAGAAACTAGGTACTGACCAACACCTAACTCCGTATAACAAGATAAAGTTAAAATGGGTTCATGATTTAGACTTAAAGAGTGATATTATAAGCAAATTAGAAGAACAAAAGATAGTCTGCCTCTCAAGTTTGTGAAGAAGGAAGGAATTTGTGGCCAAAGAAGAATTAAAGTACATTATGAAATGCAAAATGGATAATTTTGATTATATTAAGTTAAAGAGGATTTGTACACACAAAACCAATGCAGACGAGATTAGAAGGGAAGCGAATCCCACCACAGGGTGGGGGGTTGAATTTTATAGACAAGAATTCTGATAAAGGTTTTATTTCTAAAATATAGAGAGAAATGACTCAAATTTCTAAGAATACAAATTGTTCTCCAATTGATAAATTGTCAAAGGATATAGACAGACAACTTTCAGATTAAAAAATTAAAATAATTTCTACTCCTATGAAAAAGTGTTCTGAACCACTATTGATCAGAGAAATTCAAATGAAAACAACTCTGAGGTATTACTACATATCTCTCAGATTGGCTAAGATGACAGGAAAAGATAAAGATAAATGTTGGAGGGGATGTGGGAAAACTGGGACACTAATACATTGTTGGTGGAGTTGTGAACTTATCCAACCATTCTGGAGAGCAATTCTGGAGAGTTCTGGAGATAGCCAAAGGGCTATCAAAATGTCCATACCCATTGATCTAGCAGTGCCTCTTTTGGGCCTGTATCCCAAAGAGGTCCTAAAAAAGGGAAAAGGACCCATGTTATGGGCCAGAACTCTGAACTTGAACCAAAGGAGTCTTACAAGGTACTCAGTTAGTAGAATTGATAGAGACAATAGTTACTTAATTTAGCATGGTTCAGTATCATTGATTTAATCCTACAAGGAGATGTTATGGGCCAGAACTTGAAACAAGGTACTAAGTGAAATTGAGGAGACAATGGTTAAATCTAGTTTAGCACTGATTTAATCCTACAACAGATAATGGTTTCCTAGCAATATAATCATTGGTTTATACTAAGTGTAGAGCATATAAGCTGGGACTCACAGCCACATTCATTCATCCCATCTCACACCACCTTGGTGGCAGGCTCTCCTCCTTTACTTCTCCACTGAAACTAAGACTCTGGAAGGCTCTCCAGAAAGTTGCCCAGCCCCAAGAAGGAGATAATAAAGGATCTGGTCTATAAGAATGCTAACCAGGCCCCAGGAAAAGAGACAATAAAGGATTTGGATTTTTACACCTGGCTGTATTTGTGGTGATTACTGAACTGAAAGGAAGGCTGTTCTCAGAGACCCCAAGGACACCAAAACAGAGAACTTTATAGACCCACATGTAGTAGCCCTTTTGATAGTGGCAAGGAACTGGAAACTGAATAAATGCCCATCAATTGGATAATGGCTGAATGAGTTGCGGCATATAAATAGAATAAGATTATTCTATAAAAATTATAATCTCTCCCCAGAGATTATTAGTTAGAAGTCTTGACTAGTTCCCAGGCCTTCAGAAAATCTCTGGCCACTGTTTCATATATTGGTTCTTTACCAATCTTACCCCAGTCAGAGGTCTTCAGAGATCTCTGGCCATTGCCTCTCCAAGCAGTAGTTCTCATGTCCAACAGAACACCCAAAGACACTGTTGCTTGCAAGCTCAGGTCTTTATTCTACTTGTTCACATTCTGTACTCTCCTGTACTCTTACTGATCTCCTGCTGACTCCTGTTAAGCTCCCCATTGAATTTCTTCAAGTACACCTTTTCAAAGTTTCAGCCCTCTTAAAAAAAAAAAAATTAGCAAAATAATTTTAGAAACACCTGGAGAGAGTTACTTGAACTGATGCTAAATGAAGTAAGTAGAATCAAGAGAACATTGTACACAGCAACAGCAAGATTATGTGACAATCACCTCTGATGAATGTGGCTCTTTTCAACAGTGAGATGATTCAGACTAATGCCAATAGATTTGTGATGAAGAGTATCATCCGGATCCAGAAGGAGGACTGTAGGGACTGGATATGTATCACAATGTGATGACCGCGTATTTAAAATCAGCTGGAGTCAGAAATTCAGATTAAGGGAAAAATCTTCAATCTTTATTCTCAGTAGAGGTGAAGAAGGATTGCGATAGCAATATGGGCAGACAGGAAGCCAGTTAGCAGGGGGAATTAGAGGTAAAGGGCGGTAGCGATAGCAATGCGAGCAGCTGTGGCAAGACGCCAGCCAGCAGTCTCTCCTTCCTCTTCTCTTTCCACTCCCTTGCCTCCACCCACCAAAAACATCATGTCCTATACAACACATCAGGACTTGCACAAAGAGTAGGCGGGGGCCATTCTTTCTCCAAGCATATATATTAATAGAGTATGGTCCAGTTACTATTTAGCCTCACATGCTTGGGACCTCAGTGCATCAACTCAAGCCTCAGCCCATTACATCACAACATAGTATTTTCACCTTTTTGCTGTTGTTTGCTTACCTTTTGTTACCTTTCTCATTTTTTCCCTTTTTGATCTAATTTTTCTTGTGTAGCATGATAATTGTGAAAATATGTATAGAAGAATTGCACATATTTAACACTGGATTATTTGTTGTCTGGGAGAGAGTGTAGGAGAAGGGAGACAGAAAAATTTGAAACATAAGGTTTTGCAAGGACGGATGTTGAAAATGATCTTTGCATATATTTTGAAAATAAAAAGGTATTATTAAACAACAACAAAAAGAAATAAACTCAGAAGACAATGACTTGAAAACATCAACAAGCAAAGTCTCAAAAAACATATTGAATTTGAGTCCAAAAAGAATTCTTAGATGAACTAAAGAAAAAGATTAAGAAAAAAGAATCTTAAAGTGACTTTTAAAATCACATGAGAATGGTAGAGAAAAAAATAGGAAAATAAGTAAGTAATACAGTTTGATTAAAAAAGAGAGAGAGAGAGAGAAAGAAAGAGAGAGAGAGAGAGAGATTTTTTTTTTAATTCTCAAAAATCAGAATTGGCCAGATGGTAAAGGAAAAACTAAACCTCACTGAAAAAAAAAAGCTTCTAAAAATAAAAATTGGTCAAATGGAAGCCAATGATTCCATGAGACAACAAACAATAAAACAAAGCCAAAAATGAAGAAAAATAGAAGAAAACAAAATATCTTTTAGGGAAAAACAGTTGATCTGGAAAACAGATTAAGAAGAGCCAATTTAAAAATTATTGGATTGCCTAAAACAACAAATGAACATCATATTTCAAGAAAAAAAATAGAAAAAAAAATTGCCCACTTATCTTAAAACTTAAAATTTCCATCTAGAAAGAGAATTATGGAGATTTAATGTGGATCAAAGCATAGTATTTTCACCTTTTGGCTGTTGTTTGTTTGCTTGGTGTTTATTTCCTCATGCTTTTTTTCCCCTTTTGATCTGACTTTTCTTGTACAACATGATGAATATTGAAATGTTTAGAAAAATTGTACACGGTTAACTTATGTTATGTTGCTTGCTGTCTTGGGGAATGAGAAGGGAGGAGGGAGAGAGAAAAAATTGAAACACAAGATTTTGCAAAGGTGAATGCTGAAAACTGTCTTTTCATGTATTTGGGAAAATAGAATACTATTGGGGTAAGGGAAATTATAGGGAGTAGAGTAGAAAATGAAAGAATTCCCTGATCACCTCCTGAAAGAAATCCCCAAATGAAAGCTCCCAGGAATAACAGCAAAAATCCAGAGCTCTTTAGTCAAAGAGGAAATAATGCAAGTAGCAAATAAAAAAATAATTCAAAGACTATGAAGCCACAGTCAGCTTCATACAATATTTAACAGCTACCATTATAAAGGAGTGGAGGGCTTAGAAATATGATTTTGCAGAAGTCAAAGGAGTTAGGATTAAAGATTCAATATAATTCTACAATGAAAATAATTTATCTTTGATGAAATAGAGCATTACTGATTAAAAAAAAAAGAACCAACAATAAAACAAAGCAGAGCTGAATAGAAAATTTGACATTCAAACACAAAATTTAAAAGAAGCATAAAAAATAAACATGGAGAGGGCACAAATCAGTGATCTAACAAGGCTGAACTGTTTAAGTTGCCATGTGGAAGATGAAAACTATAACCTGTAATTCTAAAATTTCACTATTGTAATTTTGTGCTGTTGGTGTTAAAGGTAAGATTCAGTGGGAAATATTGGTAGCATAAAACCAGAAAATATCAAAAATAATGCAGTTTGTAAAAACTAGCCCCGCAAAATGAGATGTACTGATCACAAAGTGAAATAATTTCATGGAAAACTGCATGTACTCCAACATACAATATCAATAATCAAATTGGGAAAAGTTAGTAAGCCCTCTTTGTAGGAATTATGTATTAGAATGGACAAGAATCAAACAAAATGAAGTGTGGATAATAGTCATGATTATGACTGTTAATGGAAATTCCCACACGAATGAACTCATAAATCCATGGTGAAATTTTTTTAAAAGTATCAGAGTTTTGAATAATTATGAATTTTAATTCATTCTCTATCCCACTTTTCTCACAAACTGGAGGTCACAGATATTTATTTTCAATATGTATATTTGAAAAATTATTGCTTTAGAGATTTAATTGTGACAATTCATTCATCTACTTTATATGTGGTTAAAGTTAAATGTGATAATCACCCATAAAAAATAGATGTGCAGATAAATCCCTCAGGGTTTTCATTAACACATGTGGGTAAAATGATCTGAATACTTATTCAAAGCACATATTTATCATAGTTGCACTGTAATAAGAGAACAAAATGAACTATCATTTCCAAACAAGATTTTAAACTATAAGTACTTTCATGTTACAAGACATTAAAGGCATCAGCCATTTGCTGCATGAATTATGGCAGAGAAATGCCATTTGCTATATGGAAAACCAAGGTACAATTCCACACACATCAAAAGATGTTGCCATCAAATTGTCAAGCTTTCCCTCTGCTTTAACATGAGCCTCAGATGATATCTCTTGAAAGACTATTAGAATATCCTTTTATCTGACCTTTCCCCTTGTATCTTATTCAAAATCCTAGTGCTAAGGAAAACCATAGTGTTCTGAAAAATTTTCAAAGCATATTTTGTTTTAGATGTTAAGTTTCTTGCTCATAGAGAGATGAGATAAACACATTTCCAAAAGTTCAGCAAAACTTTTCAGAAAGTTCAGCAAAGATACAATTAGATATTACTAAGATCTTTTTTTTTTGAATACATAAGTGGTCAAAGGAAATGATGTTTTAAAAGAATTTCGAAATCTTAACAGCTAGATGAAAGGTTACTCTAATCACTAATAAAGGAAAAATCCATAAACTCTGAGGTTTAATGCCACCTTTTGCCTCAGAGTGGGGAGAATGAATCAGCTCTTATTAAAGTAGATTAAAGACAGAAATAATCAATGTTGAAGAGGCATTAGATAAACAGGAACATTGATACATTCTTGGTGCATCTGTAAATTGGTCCGATCTTCCAGAAAATCAATTTGCAAATTATACAAGAAAAATCACAAATTGGTTCATAACCTTTGACCAACGATGCATAATCCACAGAGATCAATTATAGAAATAAAAATCCCAGATACCAAATATTTATAACAACACTTTTTGTAGTATCAAAACTACATAAAAACAAAGTTAAGTTCAATCAACTGAGGAAATAGCTGAATAAATTGTATTAGATGGGAGTAATAGAGAGCACTGTACTTCAAGAAACAACAATAATGAAGAGTTCAGAGAAACATTCAAAGACGTGAATGGACTGATATGGAGTGAATTAAGTAAAACCTAGAGAACATATATAATGGCTATAATATGCACATACAAAAGAAAGGGCAAAAAGTCAATCAAATCCTGTGACTATCACTTTCAGTCCCCCAAAAAAGAATCAAACAATATGCATTTTATTAGATTCTTAGGTACATATCAGGTACTTTATTGAGCATTAGAAATAAAGATAAAAAAAGAACAACTTTGATTTCAGGGAGTTTATGTTCTAGCAAAGTAGAATACATAAAATAACATACTCAGCTACTCTGTGGAAAAGAGAAGGAAATCAGTTGCAGAATGTAAGGTATGCTGTCAGATTTGGTTGTAATGTCAGTTAATGTTGTAGTAGTGAGATATTTTTGGTAAATAGCATTAGAACAAAAGTCATCTTTTAAAAAAAGTTCAATAAAACCTGTTGGAGAATAATTCTTTCTGGTTCTAGTAAAATTTTACAGGAAATATTAGCATGCAATTTACATTAATTTCAAGTTCTTCATTAATGCTTGGTGTTTTCAACAGCAAAAAAAAAAACTTACTTGGAATAACTACATTAATGTTAAAATAACATTATTTTAATAATTTAGAAATACATGCAGTAAAGAAATAAGTCCCAGAGATAGTCAGAAGATCTGAGTTTTGCTACCTGCTCTGAAATTTAGAAGTTATATGGGCAGAGTCTTTGATTTTCCAATGCCTAACACAGTACCTGATAGATAGCTAAGAATCTAATAAAATGTTCATTGATTGATTGATTCTTTGAGATTGAACTTGGTCGTTACAGTTAACCAGGATTAGGCTGACTTTGTGCAGGTTTTTTTTTTTTTTTTTGTATTTACATATTATTCTCTAGGTTCTAACTTACTTTACATCAGTACATTCAAATCTTTGAACATAAATCATTTTACTTCTCTGGCTCCTCTCTTCCACTCCCCAAGTTTAACTCACATGATTATGATAAAGAATATGCTTTATAAATCAAAAGAGCAATGCAAATTTGAGTGATTATGATAGTGATCTCTTGACTAGTAATGTACATATGGATCAGATCTTTTTCGTTGCTGTTCAGTTGAGCAAAGGTGCCCAAGTTTTATGACCTCATTATGGGGTTTTCTTGGCAGAGATATTGAAGTGTTTTATCATTTCCTTCTTTATAGGATTAAGAAAAATAGAGCTTAAATGACTTGCCCACGATCACACAGTAAGTAAATATATGAGGCCAGACTTAATTTCAGGTCTCCCTTCTCCAAATCCAGCACTCTATTCACTGTGTCACCTAGCTACAAATTCATATATCAAATTACAAACTGGATCAAATTTCACCACAAATCAAATCCATCTTCAAGATAAAGTCTTTCATGATGCCATAATTCTAGAAGGCCAAATCCAGGCCTAATAGACATTGGTATTCACTTCTGGTATTCAAAAGTCTATTTTTGTTCAGATTTGATCACATACTACTTATTTCTTCTCATAAGAATTAGGTACAAATTATACTCAGTGAGATGTGAAATGCTTCTCTTTCTTTTTCAAACATACCTATAACAATGTAATTAACTCCATACCAGTATTCTGTGTCCTATTATTGTAGGACAATGAAAATCTTTGTATAACCACGAAAAAAAAAAAAAAAGATTTCCATGTGTCAATCAACAATCAAAAAATTTCAATTGTGATGTCAATTTCAGTACCAAAAGAATGGACAGCTCCCTGAAGTTCTTTAAACATGAAATCTGACTTGGAGAAGCTGCAGAGGATCCAGTCCATCATCTCCATTTTACCAAGGAAGAAGCAGAAATACAGAGAGACAAAGTGAGTTTCCAAGATCATTCAGGTAAGGAAATATCAGAGTTAAGATTTGTATTCATGTCTTTGGATCGCAAATCCAATGGACATTCCATTTCACCACAAAAAAAAAAAAAATTCAGTGATTTTGGTTCATGATTCACCAGTTTCATGGAGTCCATAGTTGAAAATAGTTTTAGCCTATTTTTTTTTAATTTTTGTGGTTGTTAAATGAAATCAGAGTCTTTTGCTATACTATATTATCATCACCTACTTTGATTATTTCCATAAGGCTCCTTTCTCATTTAACAGCACACCTGTAATAAGGATGGTTTTGAAGATCGAAAAGACAGTGTGGTATATTTGAAAGAGCACAAAGATTGAGAGATCTGGTAACTTCAAATGTGTCATTTTATAGAACTGTTGAACTTCAGAACTGAAAAGGAGCTCAATGGTCATGTAGTGCAAATTGCACCAGAAAAGAAAGTTCTTTGTAATATTCCTGACAGGTAATCATCCAGCTTATGCTTAAAAATCTCCAATGAAGGGGAATTCAATACTGCTAGACCTTACACATTCTGCTTTGGAATAACTCAAATTGTGAAGAAGTTTTTCTTTACCTTAAAGTCTAAATTTTCTTCTTTTCAACTTCTATCATTTGGGGACCAAACAGAGAGAATCATATGCCTCTTCTAAAATGTGATGTTTAGTCATTTTTCGATCAAATCCTACTTTTCATGTCCTCTTTTGGAGCTTTTCTTGTCAAAGATGCTGGAGTAGTTTTCCATTTCCTTTTCTATTCATTTTACAAATGAGGAAAGAAAAATGAGGCAAAGGAGATAAAGTGAATTGCCCAGTGTGACAGAACTCAAAGCTTCTAAGACCAGATTTCACTTCAGGAAGATCAATCTTCCTGAATTCAGGCCAAGCACTCTATCCATTGTACTACCTAGCTACCCTATCTATCATCCTTTGAAACTTGAAGACAGTCACCGTATTCTTCCTGAATCTTCTTTTCTCCCTATTAAATATCCACAAATTATTTATTCAAATCTTTTATGACATAAACTTGAGGTTGTTCTCTAATGGAGGATGTTCAATGACTTGTCTAAAATTCAGTGCTAATAACTGATAGTCAACTAGTAGAGATGAGGAGCACAATATTCCATGGCTGATGACTATCACCCCTTCATTAGCTTTCCAGACTGCTATACCAGACTATTAATTTTTCATGAGCTGATAGTATAAAGACCATATTTTTTTTCCAAAATGTTTTCTAGCACTCTCTCCCTATATCTTGGAAGTTGATTTCTTTTTGATGTAGGCATTATACATTACATTGCCTCAATTAAATTTAATCTTACCTGATTTGTCCCAACACTCTAACCTGTCAACAGTTTTTTGGATGGTGACCTTGTCTTCAGAGGTATCACTTTTTCTCATAGCTTTCTGCCTTCTTCCAATTTCATAAATATTTTTCCTCTGCCTTAATCAATTAATGCCAAATTCCTTAAGCACCTAAGATATTCTATGGACTAAGCTAAATTTTAGGGATACAAAAAGAAGCAAAACACAGTCCTTTCCCTTAAAGAGCTTATAATCTAATTGAGGAGACAACTTATAAATACATAGAAAGTAGGTTATATACAAGATTAACAGGAAATAATTTAGAGGGAAAGCATAGGAATTGGGGGAGGGTTAGAGAAGGCTTCTTGTAGAAGGTAGAATTTTAGTTGGGACTTAAAGGAAGCCAGGGAAATCATTAGTCAGAACAGAAGAGGAAGAACATTTTGGTCTTCGAGGACAATGAGAGAAAATTCCTGGAGCTAAAAGATGAAAAAGAGGCAATTATTACTGGATGAAATAGAATGTGTTGGAGAGTTAGGTATAAGAAGACTAAAAAGGTAGGAGGGATTGTCATGGAACTGTAATAAGAACAGAGCCAATAACACTATAATGATACATTTGCCTTTTGTGATATAGATCAAATTAGATTGATTTTGACCAAATGAAATCACCTTGAAGGGTCTTAGCAAATTTGAAACCCTATATAAAGACAACTGATTTTTATCTCAATGACAACTAGGCACAGATAAATGTCCTCTAGTCACATACTTGAAAGGTTCATTTAAATTGTCTTCATTTTTGCTCGAAGTTATCCAAAGATTGGAGATTTAAAAATTTTTTCTCAATTAAATATAAACAAAACATTTTGCATCATTTCTCAAAATTTTGAGCTCCATATTTTTCCCTCCCCCACCCCACACTCTTCTTCTTGAGAAAGCAAATGATTTGATATAGATTATAAATGTACAGTCATGCAAAACATTTCCCATTAGGCTTGTTGCAAAAGAAAATGCAGACAAAACAAAAACAGATCAAGAATAATAAAGTAAGTTTAAAAAAGTATGCTTCCATCTGTATTCAGACTCCATCAGTTCTTTCTCTGGAGGTAGATAGCATTTTTCATCATGCATCCTTTAGAACTGCTTTAGATCAGCATGTTGCTGAGTATAAGTCATTCACAGTTGTTCATTATATGATATTGCTTATTGTGTATAATGATCACTTGGTTCTGAGTATCATAGATTTAGAGCTGGACTGCATCACAAAGACCATCTAGTCTAACCATTTTAGATGAGGAAACTAAGGTCTGAGGAAGTTAAGTGACTCACTCCCTCCAGATCATATAAGTGGTAAACATTAGAGATGCCATTTGACCCCAGTTCTCTGCCTCTTTAGCCAGGGCACTTCAGATTGGTCTCAATGATGAGTTGGTAGACCTTCACTTTGTCACATTTATGAGCTGTGTGGCCTTCGACAAATGCTTTCACCAGTATGAACCTCAGTTTCTGTATCTGTATAATGAGGAACATAGCATTCTTAGTGCCTATCTCATCAAGTTCCTAAAGGAAAACATACTGTAAGCCTTAAAATGTTGAGGCAATGGGAATTTGAACGTTAATATCTACACAAAGAAAACATTTCTGCCTCATGTTTTGGGTAGCAAGATCATGGACAGCCAACTTATCTTCAAGTACTTTTTAAAATGTCCTATTTGTAGACAAGAAAGAAGGAAGCAGAAGAATACTTGGAGAGAGATTTGGAACTGAGGCCAGAAGATATAGGTCGATGCTTTACCCAGTGGTAAAAGCTAGGTGCCTTGGTGAATAATGTGCTGGATGTGGAGACAGGAAGATTTGAACTCAAATCCTGCCTCAGATACTTAGTAGAGGACAAGTCATGTATCCTCTATGAATATCAGCTTCCTTATATGTAAAATGGGTATATTAAAATGGGCATATTAATAGCACCTCCAGGGTTGCTGTGAGGACCAAATGAGACAACACATGCAAAGCACTTTGTAAAACCTCAAAGCTCTGTAAATATTTTGGGATTTTTTCCAACTATAAAATGAAAGGGGTAAAGCAGAGCAGCTTCAAGATGTCTTCCACCTCTAAGTATTTGATCTTAGGATGACATGATGGCTTTTCTGGCCATTGTATTAATGAGGGGGTCTGGAATGATTAGAACATTAGGCCTGCTCCCATAAACTATCCAGTTGTGAAGACCCAACTCAAAGGTTCCCAAACAACTTCTCTGTACACGAAGAATAAGGATCAAAGAAAGCAAAGACAAAATTTAAAATCTCCCTCTCTCTCTCTCCCTCTCTCTCCCTGTCCCTGTTCTTCTCCATCTCTCTCTCCTTCCCTCCCTCCATTTCTCTCTCCTTTTTCTTCTCCTTATCCCTCTCCCTCTCTGTCTCTCCTTAGAAACTAAGCTATTTTGTATATTCATCTAAACACAGGATGAGGTAAAAAAACAAGAATTTTTATTCAGATTTATCCTGCAGTAGAGAGGGTCATTAGAATTAAACTCTCAGAAGCTCTTGAACAAATCAATTGGCATTTAAAGCACTATTTCTGTCAAGCACTTGGCTAGGAGGTGGGAATACCATGACAAAATGAAATAACCCTAATTCTCAAGGAAATTGGTTTCTAATGAATGGGAATTTTCCTTTCCATTCTGGGTCAGTGTACAGATTTTTATAAAACTGTAACTGCGCCAGGTACTGAGGGATAAAGCCCAATGTGAAAAAAAATCCCTGACCTCAGGGAGCTTACCTTTTAAGACAGGAGACAACTTATATACATATAAACATATGCAAAATAGTATGATGTTTAAAAAGCTTGAGAGATACCATTTCTGGATAATTTAAATATTCTATCAATAATGCTAGCATTTGAATGAAAAGAAATCTATGGCACTCTCAAAAGTCAAAGACAAATATGGCAGTGGGCTAATAACTTCTATGCCCTTGGAAGAGGGGTGTTCTTGAGGATGGCAATCTGAATAGCAAACAGTTAATGAAAGAATGAACATTACAATGAGAGGCTATGAGTTATGTTATGGCAAAGAGAGACTATCCCTCTATACAGACTACCTTCAGCCTTGGGCAGTCTATTGAAAGAAACTACATCTTGTACCCGAGCCTGAGCAGGAGGGAGTTTCACCTTAGGTTAAAAGTCTGATCTAGTTGGGTAGAGTATAAATACTTAGAATGAGAAGAATATTCATCCTGAATTCCATGAGCCTTGTCCTTGTCCTAGGACAGGGGGCGAAAAAGCTTTCGTCTCTTCCATTTTAATAATTGGCTATTAATGTTAGAAGAAAGAACCATTTCTCTCACTAGGTTCAAAATGAATGAATTCCTTTTGGTAGGTGGTGCACTAGCCATTGGGAGGACCATGAAAAGCTTCCTAAGGGGAGACTTGAGCTGAATTTCAAAGGAAATCTGGCTTTGAAATGGAGTCAATTTGCATAACTTTCTAAACACATGGTAAGGTGAAAGGATAAGGCTTTCCATTCAAACTTATTCTGTCAGTAAGAAGGTACCCATCACTGAATTCTCAGAAGTCCTTGAACATATCCATCAGCCTCTTAAGCATTACCTGTGCTTAAAGGAAATGAGAGAATCCAGAAAGCAAAGTTTAGGGAAGAGAGCATTCCAAATATGGGGGACAGTATATGGAAAAGTGTGGAGATGAGAGATGGAGCTTTGCGTATGACAAAGCAAATAGGTCAATGTGGCTGGATTATAGAGTCGATAAAGGGAAGTAATATGGCAAAATACTAGAAAGTAAGAAAGGACTAAGTTGTAAAAGATATTAAATGCTGCAAAGGAGCATTTGGAGGTAATAGGGAGTGCTGGAGCTTACTAGATAGGGAGATGACAAGATCCCAGAAGAATGATGACTGCCTGGGTTAGGATGATAGCTTTGGGATCATTAATAAAAAGTTCCTCTTTCTGAAGCATTTGAAATTCTCCTTCTGCATCCACCTAATATCTCTTAAGAGAGTCTGCCTTAGAAACAGAAAGCCAGAGAGCTTTATCTCAGTGAAAAGGTTAAATCCCAATGGTGATATCATAATTAAGTGAGGGCCCTGCTGATATATCAGACTTCAGTGTGAGAACTCCATTTTTTTATATCTAAGGACTACAACTACATTCCCAGACTTGGTCAATTCTTTGGCTCATTTTTGGTTCATTTTTTCATTCAGTGTGAAATCCAGTGACCTTCTCCAAGGAGTCATTTTCCACGGCTTATCTGGCATGAATGCTGCAGAAGCAATCTGCAGAATTTGTCCTAGGAAGATAGAGTGCCAGAGAAGGCCACCAGTCCCATCAAAGTTTGAGTTATCGGAGCTGGAAAATACAAATCAACATTTCACTCATCCTCCTTCTTCTCCCTGAATCCCCAGTCTCTTTTTCTTCCATAAAACATATTTGTGCCAAAGGTCCCGGTTTCCTCTAGAATAGATTCATATTATTTACTTAGACTTCTGATGAACTATTCGTTTGGTATTTCCCATGCTGACTGTGGTTGAATAATTCTGCCTGATGTCCTTGCACAAAAGCCTCCCCAGCATCTACTGGGCTTTGCCTCATTCTGTTAAGCAGCTAATTAGTCTGGCACCCACTGCTTACCCTCCCAGTAAATGACTGCAGTTCTATTACTGGACTGAGTTTTACTCAATTTATATGAAGCTATCCATTTGTTTTCATGTTTCTTAGCTCAATACTGAAAATTAATATTGGCATCCCTTTTCCTCTGTGTCTCTTAAAAATATTTTGTTGAAGATTCAGGGAAAGAAGAGGGGCATATAATCAAAGTCTAATTTAATAGGAAGCCAGAATGATATTAAAAAAAAAAAAAGGTTTGACTTCAAGGGATACAGGTTTCAATTGCAACTCCACTACTGACTGTGTGATTTTTACATAAATTGCTTTACCTCTCAGGATTTTGGTTTACTCATCTATAAAATGGGGTGGGGTTCTAGATGGTCCCTGAAATTCCTTCCAATTTTAACATTCTATGATTTTATGATCTTGATCACATAGTGATAAATATCACTCAGTTTAAGTGTGCAAATTAGTCACGTGTCAAACCATAATTCCTAACAAGAGATGGCCTTGTGTATAGGCCCTCCAATGTTGAGAATATAGTTTCAATAAATAGCCCAAGTTCCTGTTTAATTTTTAATGCAGCTTATTCATTCAGTGAATATTTGTTGAGTATTTACTGGGAACTTTGCATTTTGTATAGAAAGGATGAAGAAAAATGAATAAGACAGAGCCTCTGCCCTTGTGGAGCTTATAATTCATTTCAAAATATGTAATAAGTGCATAGTAAATGCAGTATCCCTTGCTAGGTGTGCTCAGGAGTGAAGTCAAGGGGTGGAGATTTTTAAAAACCAATAATAGAATAGCTTCTGCTTTCAAAATGTTTCTATTCTAATGAAAAGACACAATATAATTAAAGATAAATAAATAAAATGCCAATACAAATAAATACCAGATAATTGGATAATGTAATTGTTGCTGTTCGGTCATTTCAGTCATGTCGTACACTTTAGAACTCCATTTTGAGGGTGTTTTTTGTTTTGTTTTGTTTTTGCCATTTCCTTCTCCAAATCACATTTGTTGACATTCAGTCATTTCAGTTGTGTCCAACTCTTCAGAACTCCATTTAGGGTTTTCCTTCCATTTCCTTCTCCAGATCATTTTACAGATAAAGAAATTTAAGCAAACTAGATTAAGTGATTTATCCAGGGTCACACAGCTAGGCCAAATTTGAACTCAGAAAGATGAGTCTTTCTGATTCCAAGTTCAGTGCTTTATCCTCTGGGTCACCTAGCTTCCTCACTAGGGAGAGGGAAAGAGCATTAAAAAGTAGAATTGGGAAAGGATTCTGATACCAGCACATGAACAAAGCTTTGAAGGAAGCTAAGGATTCCAAGAAGGGTAACTGAGTCAGATGTCCATTCTAGACATGGGGAAGAGACGATGGTAGTGGGAGACAGAATGCACTATACAAAGAATAGTTAATAAACCACTTTGATTGAATTGTAGAATATGAAATATGAAGCAATATGAAGAAAGTGGATAGGGATAGGGTGCTCTGAATGACAAATCTGGGTTCTGTCAATCAGTAGGGAGCTACTGAAGATATCTGAGTAAGGGGATGATGCAACTGTACCTTTATTTAGAAATATCAATTTAGCAACTGTGTGGAAAGTGGACTGAGAAAGACACAGATAACAAGATCCACATGAGAGTAGATCACAAGAGGGGATCCAAGGGCAAAAGGAATTGAGACAAGGGAAAGATTGTTCATTTTCAGTTTAGGAAAAGGACAGAAAGAGAGAGAGAGAAAAGAAGAAATAGATTTTTAGCAGTATTCAGTCTGAACAATTTGAAAAATAACTCATTAAAAAAAAATCTGACCTACTTAATGATCCTTCTGTGAGGAAAGTCCTTGTGTTTTCAGAAACTATCTCAAGGAAAAAATGTGACCTTACAACTGTCTTGCAGAATGTTCTGCCTGTCAAGAATATTATTACTGAGCAAGGATCATTATAACTAACTAATTCTGGTGATAACTTTGTCCCTGATGTACCTACCATATCTCCTATCTCTCACTCTGCCTTCTCGGTCATCTCTTTTCCCCCACAACTGTGTATCGAGTTAAATCCTTTTGATCTTTTCTATAGAAGATTTCCTATCAAGGGTCCATTATTTAATGTGAGGGATACCATGCCTTTCAAAAACAGCAACATTACCATAGCATAATAGGTCCTTTTTTCAGCTTCCCATCATCCTTTCTGTGTTGAGGAAATTGTATTGTTTCTATCTTCAAAAAGATAGTTTGTAAACCAGTAGAATTTGTGATTGAAAAAGCACAGCTTTATTAAGCCCAAGGCCTATTAAATCTTGTCTCTTTTGCTACTAGAAACATTAAGGTTTTCTGTTTCTGGGAAGGTTCCTTTGTGTGAGAAAAACAACTCAGAAAAACTCTTTTTTTGCTTGGAACTTCTCGCCTTCCTTTCCTACATCCCTCCTTTCTCTCTCCTCTTTTTCTCTTGTATCCCTCACTCTTTCCTATTGATTTTTTTTCTCTTTTCTCCTTTTCTCTCAGCATCACAAAATGTGAGTGCTGGAAAAAATATCAGCAGCCATCTACAATGCTCTGGTCCATGAACAAAAAAAAACTTCCATTATATTAACCCAACACAAAATGGCTCATCCAGTCTCTGAATGAAGACCTACAAGCAGGAAGAACTTACTACTTTCTAAGGCAGATTATTCCACTCCAGGATGGCTCTAGTGTAAATAAGTCTAATATTTAAAAACTTGAAAAGAGCTACTATGTCTTCCCTGAGTCTTCTCTTTTGTTGTCTTGTTATCATTCAGTCACGTCCAACTTTTGGGAACCTCATGAACCATAGCACACCTGACCTCCACTAACTCTCAAAGTCTGTCCATGTTTATGTTCATTGTTTCCATGATACCATCCATCTGTCTCATTCTCAGTCTAACCCTTTTCCTTTTGCTTTCGATCTTTCCCAACAACAAACAAATTACAAATGAATCTGATTTTTCATTATGTGACCAAAGTAGCTTCAGTATTTGAACTTCAAGTGAGTGGTCTGAATTAATTTAATTATTGACTAATTTGACTTCCTTGTCCAAGGGACTGTCAAAAGTCTTCCCTGGCACCACAATTCAAAAGTGATGATTCTGCAAAGCCTTCTATTCTTTAGGGCAAATGTGGCCAGTTTCTTTAATTCATCTTCATCTGACAGACTCAGAGCCCTTCATTATCCTGGCTGCCCTACTCGGCACACTCTCAAACCAATCAATGTCCTCCTTAAACTATAGCACTAAGAACTAATCCCATGGAGGTCTGACTAAGTCTGAATCTTGTGGGGTTATCGAAGATCAGCTTTGGAGGGTGGCTACTTCACATTGATAAACTCATTGAGTTTGTCTTCCACCAAACCGCCAGATCTTTTCAGAATTATGAAATATAAGTATACATTGAATATTAATTATCTTAAAAAGGAAATGAAGTCTTAATCAAAAGAATCAGTCTCAAACTTTAAGGGATCAGGAAATTGGTGAAGGCAAGCTGAAAAAAAAAACAACCAAAAATGTGTTTTTTAGATTTATATATCTAATCAAAACCATCTAACAGCAATAGCAGCAGCAGCAACAACAATAATTCCATAGTCCTACTTTAAGCTTCTCACCACTCCACTCTATCTTCCACTCAACCTGTCAAAATCATCTTCCTAAAACACAAATGTGACAATGTCCCAGGTCACTGGCAATCCATAACCTAAAGGTTTAAATAGAAAATCCTCTGACTTTTTGAGTCCTTCATAATTTGCCCTCCCACCCCCACTTTTCTTATACCTTAACAGAGAGACAAATAGAAAGGGAAGGAGGGAGGGAAGAAAGAAAGGAAGGAAGGAAGGAGAGAGAGATTTAGTGATTCAGTGATCTTTACTTCCTCACTGGTCATGGAAATGACACTTCATCTCCTGACTATTTTCATTGACTGTCCCCTATACTTGGAACTCTTTCCCTCCTTAGATCTGTCTCCTAACATTCCTAGATCCCTTCAAGTTCTAACCCCAGTCTTATCTGGTACAGGAAGCTACTCCCAGCTTTCCTTTGCTAATGTCTTCCCTTTCACATAATCTTGGAAGCCCATAGTAGTTTGCAAGTTCTCTCCCCCCACCCCATCATACTGTGGGTTCCTTGAGATCAAGAACTTTTTTGTTGTTGTTGTTGTTGTTGTTGTTGTTGTTTTGCTTCTTCTTTTTTTTTAAACTTTGAATCCCAAGTGCTTAACACTACAATAGGCTCATAGAGATTCTTAATAAATACTTTAATCAAATGCTTATTGATTTGGTAATATTAAAGCTAGTAGCAGCAACTGTCTTTGGCAAAATCAGACATTTTACATGGATTATCAGTGTCATGTTCTGCTCTGTCTCTCCCTGGTATTTCCATTCTCCCTAGAATGGCAGAGATAAACAATGATACCCAAGTTCTGAGGTATTGATCACTTCTAAAAATTGAAATTTTCTTCTAAGTTTCCTGCTTCTCATAAGGAATCCATTTTAAGAAATCACAAAATCACTTTGCTCTTCTCAGCAATATAATGATCTAAGAAAATTCCAAAAGATTCATGATGAAAAATGCCATCCATAACCAAAGAAACAATCGTGGAGTCTGAATGCAAATCAAAGCATACTATTTTTGTTTTTTATTTCTTTTTTTTTCTTTGTTGTGGTTTCTTCCTTTTGTTCTGATTCTTCTTTCACATGACTAATGTGGAAATATGTTTAATATGAGCATACATGTACAGCCTATATCAGATTGATTGCTGTCTTGAGGAAGGGGAAGGAAAAGGAGAAAAGGGATAAATAAATTTTTAAAAAAAAACTTGTAAATAAATAAAATAAATAAAACACTTTACTTATAAAAATTAAAGTAAAAAATATAACTAAATTTGTATTTTTTTTTAAAAAGAAAAGAAATTACAAAAATTTCAAAATGGAAGAGATTACAGAGGTCCTTAGTTCAACTCCCTGATTTTTTTCAAATGGGAAAATGAAGCCCAGGAGAAGTGAGGGATTTGCTAAACATTACAAGAGTTTTTAATAGTATTTTTTTCCCAATTACATGTAAAGACAATCTTCAACACTCATTTATTGGGAAAGATTTTGAGTTCAATTTTTTTTTTCCTATCACCCTCCCTTCCCCCCTCTACAAGATGGCAAGTGATCTGATATAGGTAATACATGTGCAATAATGTAAAACGTAGTTCCCCATTAGTAATGTTGTGAAAGAAGAAACACAAGAAAAAATGAAAAATAATCTGCTTTTATTTGCATTCAGACTTCATCAGTTCTTTCTCTAGTTGTGGAAAGTATTTTCCATTATGAGACTTTTGGAATTGTAATTGATTATTGTATCGCTGAGAAGATGTAAATCAATAATTGTGATCATCCCATAGTGTTACAAAACTAATTTATGGCAGATTAACATATATATCCATCTGTCCCCATAAAGACATGCACTTGGCAAATATTTGCTTTAATAGACCAAGGTCATTTATCTTTGTTTTTCATTTTATCATCAATAAGGAATCCTTATCAATGGTGAGATCCTCTAGCTGCACTTGTTTGTATGTGACATTATTCTGGTGGCATCAAGCCTCAGAACAAGTCATGGCCTTCTAGACATGATCTCTAACCACAGCGTTTGGCCCAACTGTCTCTGCGACTAAAACACAAGTAGATAAAGAATGACTATGAGCTAGACTGAGGTTAAGGTGCATGGAGATCATGAACATATCATCAGACACTGAAAATTAGTAAATAGGTCCAAAATTTAGGAGGGAGAGAGTGGGCTGGTTGTTTGATTTTTTGTTTTTGTTTTTGGAATTGGCCAAGCTCTTTTGACAACCTAAAACAGCCTTAAAACAAAGTCCTTCTTTCTTATTTTTTTTTAAATATAAAAACCAAAAAGGAGAGAATTTACATAAACCAATAAGAAAAAGAAGACTATATAGGAAAATCAAATATCTTTTTATGTATAACTTGCTTTTTTTTCCTAAAAAAAAAAAAAAAGCGGATGGTAAATTCAATGTGTTAATTCCAGAATTGGACATCCTTCTGTACATGACCCTCCATATTCATCTCATTCTTGTGCATCATAGACAGCAACAGACTGTCTCCTTCTGTCTCACTCCTCATATCACCCACTGACACATATGGGAAACACAATCAAGAAAACTAATTTAGGGATTTTTCTATCATTTATACATATTCAAATTAAGAAAAGTGACTTGAAGGGGGAGGAGTATATTGGGCCCATTCATAATATGCTCATCTAAAATGAATAAAAATATTCTCATTATAGAGTTTTGTTATACAAATTTTCCCATGATGGACAATTTTTGCAAAATGGATTATGATCATAGACTAAAAGAGGGGGACAGATATTATACCTCATAAGGTCATAGAATTGAATGTTAAAGTGGCAGATCATCTATTTTGACTATATAGGAACTTTCCTCATAAATGGTCATCCAACCTGTACTCCAGTGCTTTCAATAATAGGTAATTTCCTACCTGACAAGGGAATTTTTATTGTTGTTCAGTCATATTCAGTCATGTCTTACACTCAGTGACTCTATCTGGAATTTTCTTAGCAAAGATGCTGGAGTGGTTTGCCATTTCTTTCTCCAGCCCATTTTACAGGTGAGGAAACTGAGGCAAATAGGATTCAGTGACTTGTCCAGGGACCACAGATAGTAAATTTCAGAGGCCAGATTTTATGTTGATAAAACAAGTTCCTAACTCCAAACCCAGCCCTCTATGCACTGAACCATTTAGCTGGTCCAAGACAATTTTGGACCCTGTAATTATTACTCCTTTATTCCTTATATTTGAAAAAAAAGATTAAATGTTACTGATCACCTTGACTACTGTGTAGTGTCATTCTTAAATAATTTGTGGCAAATTAAGTAAGAGATGGTCCAGATTTTTCAGTTCTGCTTTCTCCACTCCCACCAGCGACTAGTACCTTTCTCTCTGAGAAAACTTCTCTCCAACTTCTCTGTATGGATGTTGTATGCACCCAATTATTCACATCTTGTCTCCTCCTTTAGAAAGTAAGCTTCTTGAAGGAAGAAATTGTTTTTGCCTTTCTTTGTATCCAAACCATTTTGCATACTGCCTGGCACAAGGGAAGAACTTAATGATGATTGGTGACAAACTGATCCATTGACTGATTATAGTTATCCAAAAGGGACAACGGGGCACACATATTTAGAACAATGAAAGTGAAATGCTAATAGGTATAAGTGTAAAAAATCTTGCAGCTGCAACCAAAAATAAATTACTTTTACAAAGTAAAAAGAGAGAAAGTTTAACTAGATAGCAGTTCATCTGAATAAAATTTTGTGGTTTTAGTAAAACACAAATTCTGACACATTTTTCTTGTTGTCGAGTGGGTTTTCAGTAATGGCCAATTCTTCATGATCCCATTTGGGGCTTTCTTGGCAAGGATATGAGAATGGTTTGTCATTTCCTTCTACAGTTTATTTTATAGATGAGGAAACTGAGGTAAACAGAATTTAGAGACTTGTCTAATGTCACATAGCTCATAAGTCTCTGAGACTACATTTGAACTCAGGTCCTCATCATTCCAAACCTGGCATTCTATCTCAGTGCATATAATAAGTACTTTATCAATGCTTATTCCCTTGCTCCTCTTAATAAGATTTAGCAATGGGATTCAGCAGTCCAGAAACTAAAGCAATCTTAGGATGACATTAAGGAAGTTACTTGGAAAGCCTTACACATTTTAATAGTATAAGTTAGCTTCATGATTATTATTATAGTGTCTAGAATTTGGAATGGGAGTGTGCAGGTCAGATCAATCTGGAGTATTGTGTTCCATTCTGGGCATCACAATTTAAGAAGGTGGATAACCTAAGAGTGTCCACGGAGGGAAAGTTGGAAGGGGAAAAACTCCAGCTGATGTCATAGGAGGATCAGTGGAAGGGAAGCAGAGATTCTAGGGAACAAAATAAAGAGAGTACATGAGAGCTGTATTCTGCAGCATGAAAAAAGGGATTAGACAAATTTTGTTTGTTAGAAAGCAGAACTAAGAACTTTTTGGTAGTTGTTGTAAGGAAGTAGATTTAAGCTTGATGTAAGGAAAGTTTCCTAGATTTTGTGTGTGTGTGTGTGTGTGTAGAGGGCTGGAACTCTGGAGAAGTATACTTGAAACAAGGTGTTAACTCAATGGAATTGATGAGATGATGGTTCTCTAGTTCACAAATATACTTAGTACTTAGCACTGTGATGTAATGGTTCTCTAGTTCACACATACTCACTGTACTGTAATGATGTAATCATATCAAGATATTTAAGGGCTGAGAAGGACTGGAAATGAGACATTCCATCCTTGACCATCCTGCTGGTGGCTCTCCTGCCCCTGCACTCCTCCACTGAGAAGAAGGCCATTCTGGAAGTTTTCCAGAAAGCTAGCCGAACATTACAGGGGGGCATGCAGATGGGGTGGGGAAATGGCTTCACTCTGTTTCTACTATTAATCAGCACTCTCTAGAAAGCATAATGTCCTGATATGGAAGTTAGTAAGTTCACAGTCATTGAGATCTCCAGGCAAAGGATGTTTTAGTTAGTTAAATTAGTTAGTTAAGGTGTCTTAAAGAAGGGTTTCCTTTCCAGGTGTGGGTTGGATGATACAGCCATCAAGGTCCCTTCCAGCTCTAAGATCCTGTACTATCAGAGAAGTAGCTTCCATGTATCCCAGTCACCATTTCCTAATGGATTGGATGTGGACAAGATTACAGATGATATCTTAAGATAGTGGACAAGAACTGGATGTGGTATGGTTACAAGAGCCTAGAACTGGGAAGCAGGCCCGTCCATGGAGGAACAATTTAGGTGTGTGTGGTGACCCTGGTAAGATCACTTCCATTTCCAAACCTCAGTTCCCTCTGTAATAAGAGAGGATTGAACCAGGTTCTTTCCTGCTCGGACATTTTAGCATTCTATTACAGCCTTGAAAAAATAGGAATACAATGGCACCACTCATAATGATAGGGGAACTGGAAGAGGTTGAAGGTTTCTTTTCAAGATGGCATGAGTGGGTAGATGAGCTTGTGATCAAAAGAAATGAGAGATGTGAAAGCACTTTGAAAAGTTAAAAGTCTTATTCAAGGTAAGCTGTTATTATTCTCAGGTATGTTTAGTTCAGACACTGGTTCCAAATCTGAGCCGGGCAAAGAAAGAATTACTAGTGGAGGGAGAGTGTGGGAGAAAGAAAAAGCAAAAAATAGAATCCAATGACCTCATTGTCCTGCAGAAAGAAGAAATCACCAACTATTGTATTATCTGATTCTTATCCAAAGGGAGAATGTTTGAGTAAATAAACCTCCCTGAAGATTCAATGCCATTTTTATCTTCTACTTTCAGGACATTCACTTAAAATTGTCTCTCATGCTGCCCATTTCCACATTCAAATTTGATTCAGCAAAGCGAATAGTCGTGCAGTGTCTTCTATGTGCAGATCTTCGTGCTACACATCAGGATGCAAAGTACGGCTCTAAAACAAGCCTCGATCTCAAGGAGATTACAGATCTAATGGGGGGAAAGATGGGAGGAAGATACACATGCAAAAATTATGATACCGGGGGAGTGGGAAGAACGATGCTGACGAATTGGCCATATTGATGAGCGTTGAACGTGCTGAAAAATGAACATCCAGAGAAAATGTAGTACTCTCCTAAATGATGCGAGATAAACACAGCCTGCTTGCGCTGGCAACTATGACCTTTTCACTTAGCTCCAAAGAAGTGGGAACTGTGACCCAAGGGGCAGAAATTGGAATAGAGGACAAGGGATCAACAAAGGGGGAGGCAGACATTATGAAAATATATGCAAGGGCAGCAATACAACATCAGCTTTGGATGGCATTTCACAATGGGGGCGTCAAATAAGATGCATGCAATAGATACACAGTATGGATATGACAAGGCCCTCTGACAGCCTCGTGAGGAGATCAGAGATGCTAAAGGTCAGGTCATCAATTTTCATTTCAATGTGTAAAGGAGGATGCATCCTGTTTCATAATTAACACTAGCACTTGAACTATAACCAGTCATTTTGGCCCGAGAAAGCTCCTAAAAAATATGCCTTGGGCAAGCTATAGATGAGAGAGAGACACACACACAGAGAAACAAAGACAGAGACACAGAGACAGAGACAGAGAGAGACACACACAGAGAGATACCGAGAGAGAGAGAGAGAGAGAGAGAGAGAGAGAGAGAGAGAGAGAGAGAAACAAAGACAGAGACACAGAAACAGACAGAGTAAGACAAAGACAGAGAGACAGACACCCAGAGAGACACCCAGAGAGAGAGAGAGTGTTGAAAATCTATGTTCCTGTAAGAGGAAAGAACCAGTCTTATCCCTGTAGAGAAACTACTGACTGGAAATTGAACTGAACAGGAGAAGTAATCTGGGAAGGAGCACCATTTGAGAGAGAGGATGCCAGACATGTGTCATTTGCCAGCTTCCTATTTTGATATTCTTATTAACTAATTATGAATTCAGCTATTTTTTTCTCTAGCTAAATGGGTCTAAGTACTCCTAAATTTCTTTCTTTTTTTTTTTAATTTCAACACACTATGGCAAATTCCAGTCACCCCACCTTAGTATTGGTTCTGAATCCCAGAACCCATATATAGGCCTTGTCCCCCCTCTCTCTACCAAGTTCAGTGTCAATCTGTACTGTCTTTCTCTGTTATCTGTCTCTGTATCTCTCAGTCTCTGTCTCTATCTCTATCTGTCTCTGTCTCTCTATCTTTTACTGTTTCTATGTGTTTCTGGGTCTTTGTTTCTCTGTCTTTGAATATCTCTGTGTCTCTAATTCTCTGTCTCTGTGTTTCTCTCCATCTTTGTCTTTGTCTCTCTCTGTCTCTCTGTCTCTGTATCTCCTCTGTCTCTGTGTGTGTGTGTGTGTGTCTCTCTCTCTCTGTATGTGTATGTGTGTGTGTGTGTCTCTCTCTGTATGTGTGTGTCTGTCTGTCTGTGTCTCTCTCTCTCTCTCTCTCTCTCTCTCTCTCTCTGTCTCTCTCTCTCTCTGTTTCTCTTGGCCCGTCTCTCCCCTCCCCTCCCCTCCCTGTACACACTTACTCTCTTACTCCCTTGTCTCGCTTAATTATAAGGCTTTCTAGAATTCATCCAAGAGACTGTAAATATTTCCTGATTGACAACAGACCTTCAGATTGCTCGGGGCTAACATCAGAGTTACAGTTTCAACAAGCTACTAGTAGAATCTGACCTAATTTTAACCCTGCTAAATAAGCAAAGAAGCAAATTAGGGGAACATTGCAAAAACAGCTCAGGGTCTCTTTTAATTAGCAGTTAAGCTCCGGTATTTACTTTGGAGTGTGCTATCCTTCCCTGCCCCCTTTCCCAGCCCCAGGAATACTTTCCCCCATCTCAGAAGGTCATATTTTAATAAGGAGCCTTTTCACTAGTTAAGGTTACTTTCATCAATCAAACAATTACCTGCTATCTCCTAATATCATGCTATTTCTTAATTAGCTTTTCCTTTATCTCTGCAATGACTCCTCCCAGAAGCCTTTCTAATGCACCCTTTCTTAGGCACCAGGTAACCGATGACTTCATTGCTAAAAGAGACCTCAGAAACCACCCAGTCCTCTGCTATTTTCCATGTGAGGAAGCCAAGGCCATTGAAAGTGACATCATGGACCATTTCAAGGCTACTGAAAGAGACGGTGTGATTGAGGTAGCTAAAAGGGAGTCTTTTCTCTAAGACCAGACATTGTCCTGTTAAACCCACTGCCTCCATTCCCCTTGTGGCCTAAGGAGAAAAAGAATTGGGCCAAACATCTCAAATGATCCTCCCAGAGATAACCTTCTAAGAGAGTAGCCAAGCAACCTGTATATTACATTTGTAACCTTGGGTAAGGACAAGTGTTATGACTCTCAGTTTCTTCAACTGTAAAATGGGTATAAAAAAAGATCACACTACTTACTTCAAAATATTAGAAATATCACATCTTTGCCCTTCCCCTTCCCTTCTTCTCTTCCCTTTCCCCTTTTTCTTCCCCTTCTCCTTCCTCTCCTCTCCTTTTTTCTCTTCTCTCTTCTTTCTCTCTGTGTCTCTCCAGGTCTCTATCCCTTCCCCTACCTCTCCCCCTTCTCAGCTTCTTTCCTTCTCTGTCTCTCTGTCTCTCTCTCTCTCTCTCTCTCTCTCTCTCTCTCTCTCTCTCTCTCTCTCTCTCTCTCTCTGTCTCTCTGTCTTCTCTCCTTCCTCTCCTCACTCCTTCTCCCTCCTATGTAAATACATTGTACATTTTTTGGATTTTTTTTAACCTGTTTTTCTTCCACAGGAAGCTGTAAGTTCTTTGAGGGCAGGGGTCATTTTCATTTTTTGACTTTGTATTCCTAAAAGTCATCCCCACACCTAGCGCAAACTAGGCATTTAATCCAATCTTACTTAAGTGTCAAATGGACAAAATGTGTATAAATCACATTATACACACACACACACACACACACACACACCATTCTGCTACATGTCCCATTAGATTCTAGGAGGCATTCTTTGCTGCCAATATGAAGGTGATAATGGGGACACCGACTTTGTTGTAGGGCCATAGGATGGCCTGGGGTGAATGGCAGAACCCAACTTTCCTGCCTGCCGTTCTCAGTAGAACTTGGAGCTTATGTAGCATATAGTAGGATATGTAGAATATGTAGCAAATAGGAAACATCACTTGGTGATTAACCTTGGGCTGGTGCTCCCTAAACCTCCTGCCATCATTGATGCTATTGCTCTATCAATTGAAATATAGCAGTGGTCTCAAACTCAAATAAAAATGGGGCCACTAAACCATAAATAAGGCCCCTGTGAACTTCACATATTGATTTAGAAAACCACACATGTTTATGTATTTCTTTTTTATTATTATTAATACCACAACTCATTAAAATCAGATAGGAGCTATGTTTTTAGCTGGTTTAGGCTGTATATGCATGTTTGCCACCTCTGAGATGATTGGAAGGAAAAAAACCAGAAAGGGCTTCTGAGATGGCCTTTCACCACCATCCCACTAGCTCCTTTTGGGGGCACTTCTCTGTGCTTTTCTTGTGTATGGAGAAGACATAACCCAATGCTTGGAAGGCTTTTCTCTGTCACCCTAGGGCCCACACAATCTGGAACCGATCACAAACAAATGAAAAAGCATTTGGCCAATAGCCACAGCTTTACTTTTCTGATGCCTTCCCCAACAAGGTTATTGCCGTTTCCCAAAGGATGCGCCCAATTCCAGTACTGTGGCCTCCATCACTTAAATTTATTCCTCGAAGACTATCCTTTCTAGGCTCAGTAGCCGCCACGGAGGACAAAGACTATCTTTATCCTCAAATGCTGAAAAAGATACTTATCATTCTTCTCATCACTACAGATAGAAGGAAATATAATGACTACTAAAAATAGAGGTAACATGCTCTCAAACTCCAAAAACCAAGTTCAAAGGCAAGAGGAAGGCAATGGAAAAATGTGAAAAATAGAGGAAAAAACTGGATATGATTTTTTAATAAAATCTTTTGGATATTTTAAATAAAATCTTAAGTTTCCTGCAGAGAAATATATATTAGTAGCCCCTGTTTCCACTTGAAATCCCCATCAGTTTCTTTGGGGAAATCATTGATTATATTTATCCTCAGCTGTCTTTTCAATCAGAATGGATCATCATTATGGGGGTGTATTGATCGTGACATGCAAAGACTGACGTCCTTTTCAAAAGTGCCCCAAATCATCTCATTTGCACTAAAGGAAAGAACCTTTTGGCTGTAATTTTTGCACAGCCCATCTACCAGAGACTGAGTGTGCTGTGATGGAAAGAAAGTGAGACTTGAAGAAATAGGCTTAGCTCTGCTGCTAATTTGCTGGGTGACCTTGGACCAGATCCACATCTCTCTGTATATCATTTCCCTCATCTGTAGAATGAAGACATTGCATTAGACATCCTTGAGTGCCCTTCCATAACTAATGTTTTATAATAACAACTAATGCCTAGAATGAACAGATTATTTTCTTCACGAAGAGCATTGGGGGTGGGGCTGTTTACCAATTAAAACCTTGAATCTGTCTAGGCAAGTAGTGTCTATATCAACTGGAAATTGTTTAAGAAACAGTGGTAATGCATTGAATAGAGCACTGAGCCCGGAGTCAGGAAGACCTGAATGCAAATTTGACCTCAGATATTTACTAGTTGTGTGACTCTGAGTAAATCACTTGGCTCTAGCTGCCTCAGTTTCCTCTTCTGCAAAATGAGCTGGAGAAGGAAATGACAAATCACTCTAGTATCTTTGCCAAAAACAACAGCAACAGCAACAACAACGACAACAACAACAACAACAAAAATGGAGTCACAGAGAGTCAGGCACCACTGAAAAATGATTAAACAACGAGTTCTTCAACATCATCACTTGTAAGAGAAATTTATGCTTTAAATAAGATTCAGACCTCTGAGATTCTTAATGATTTTGAGACTCTGTCCATTCATATGCCACCAATATAAACTGTTATAGTCTTCATTTGATACTTTGTGACCTAGAGCAAGTTACATAACATTTCTGAGTTTCCTCATTTCTAATAAGAAAAAGAAACAAGCAAGTCATCTGCCTCTCAACTCCACTGACTCTCTATTGTCTGCCAAATCAAATGAAATCCTGTTTGATTTTTGCTTTGTTTTTGTGAGACAATAAGGATTAAGTGACTTGTTGGGGATTACAAAGCCAGTAGGTATCACCTGTATGACCCTGGATTCCAACTCACGTCCTCCTGACTCCAGGATTAGTGCTCTATTCACTGTGCCACTTAGCTGCCCCCTCTATTTGGTTTTTAAAGCCTTTCATAAGCTTTCCAATTTTCTCACTCATGATTCCTCCATGTACTCTCATGATCAGATGATACTAACCCTTCCCCTTTCAATTCCATGAGAAGAGGCTGGATGGATGGATGGATGGATCTCTCTCTCTCTCTCTCTCTCTCTCTCTCTCTCTCTCTCTCTCTCTCTCTCTCTCTCTCTCTCTCTCCTCATTTCTGCTTCTTGGCTTCTCTGATTTCTTTCAAGTTTCAGGTCAATCCAAACTTCTGTTTTACCATTCCTTCTTCATCTTAATGTCTTCCTTCCAATATTACCTCCAATTTTCCCCGTATAACTATATCTTGTTTTTAGTTGTTTGTATGTTGACTCCATTAGACTATGAGCTCTTTGAGAGCAAGTTTTTTTTTTTTGACCTTTCTTTATATCCCTAGACCTTAAAACCTTCCACATAGTAGGTGCTTAATAAATGCTTATTGATTCGAGTTGATTGACTTGAACTTGATAGTGGGTCTGGTAGACAAACATCTGGACTAAGGAGTCAGAAAGATGAGTGAATTTTTATCTCAGATGCTTACTAGCTCTGTGACTCTAGGCAAATCACTTAGCATCTCTCAGCCAGAAATAGAAGCTGTGGGCAGCTTGCTTGTACAGGGTGCAGAGGATGATCAAATCTCAAGTAATGCAATTTTTCAGTGCTCACCTGCCCATGGAGAGGGGCTTAGAAAAGAAATACAATCAATCAATCAATAAACATTTGCTAAAAACCTACTATGTTTTTTTTTTTTCCCTTTTGGTGGAGTGCTTAAAGCTTGGTCAGACATTGAAGACATCAAGATTATCCATTGCATCATAATTTCTAGCCAGTCATTCTGACTTTTGCCCTGTCAATGGACTTTGATGACTCTGGAAGAGAGTGTGAGAGTGATGACTGTGCAACTTCATCTCATTTAAATCCAATTCATAATGAGTCAAGAGCATATCGTAGGTTCTCTTTGAAAATGAAGATCAAAACAACAACAATAACAACTATGTGCCAATCACTTGAAAGGAGCTCCAAAGCTTTGAACAAACAATATCCTTAAGAAGGTCACTGAGCAAAGCACATAATTATCCCTTTCCATGGCAACATTTTCCTAGTAGGGACAAGAGTCTGTTCTTGGACAGTATTTGTAATCCACATCTGGAGCGTACAATAAGCTATCACTAAGAAATTGCCTATTAAGTTAACACAAATGGGTGGAATGACCCCAAATGAGAAGGATACACAATCAAAGGAAATGAGTTCAAGAAATATATCTCTAAGCTTTTGGAAAACAGGGGAGAAAAATGATTCGGAAAGCCAGGAATTATAGCCAGATTCAAAGGGTGTTTAAAATTCATCTGCTTTAGAAAATTCATTTTACTTAGTCAGTCAACAAAGATTAATTAAGCACCTACTATGTGCCAAGCACTGAAAATACTAAGAAAGTTATGATAATCTCCAATCTTGATGAGCTCACAATCTAATGGAGGAAATAATATGTAAATAAATATGTAATATAAAAAATAGGATAAAGTGGAAATAATCGATATAGTGATGGAATTGAAATCAAGAGGGATTAAGAAGTGCTTCCAGTAGGAAGTGGAACTTGGGATAAAAATTCAAGGCTCCCTGGGAAACCAAAAAGCAAAGAGGAGGAAGAATACTGAAGCCAGCCAGTAAAAATGCCCAGAGGTCAGAGATGGATCATCTTGTGTGAGGAGTAGACAGGAAGCCAATGGCAGGATGTAGGAAAGGGTATATACGGTGTACAAAGAGAAGTTGTGGGACCAATGATGAAGAGCTCTGAATGTCAAGTAGGATTTTTTTTTTTTTTTTGGTCCTGGAGACGATAAGAAGGCCCTGGAAATTATTAAATAGGAAGGGTGACATTGTCAGCCCTTAGCTTTTGGAAAACTACTTTGACAGCTGAGCAGAGGATAGACCAGAGTGAGAATGGTAAAACCACAGCCCAATGACAACGATAATAAAAGATGAAGGTCATGGGTATTGTATCACAGGATAGTCCTGTGATTTTTATACCTCAAGAGAAATGGATTTCCATTTCACCTTGATGCTGTAACTTCAAATGATTTTGGGTAAAGTAGACGCAAAACTCTACAACGATCCAGCTTGGAAGTAGAAGTTTGGTTTGTTCTGGAACTAAGCACTAAAGAGATTTTCCTAAAGGTATTCTAAGCTCATAAAAAAGAGTTTACTCACCCATGATATTTGGAATATACCAACTTAGCCTTTTTTCCACTCTTGTAAAAAGAAGAAAAATTTAGCCCAGATTGAAATGATCAGTACTCTACCATCATCAGAGGCATTTTATGAAAACTCAACTTAGGAAATTTACAAAATTAATACATTTTAAGAATTTTTCCCAACAAAAAAGGGGAGTGAGGAAATCTTCTTTTAACAAAGACTTTTGGCCGGGTTGTTTAAATACTCAGTTTCTTATGTATGACTCAATTTAGTAGGGGGAAAGCTTTATGTGTAGCTTTTGAGAAACATATCATTTATTTATACACATTGGAGTGTCTTTTATTTATTCACATAACTTCTCCCTTTTGCTCTTGACATTTTTTAGTCTAAAATCGGTAGGGGCTGTGAGGAGTTATGTGAGCAGCTGGGTACTGGCAACCTTCATTAATCTTTCAGGAGCCCCATCCTATTTGTTAGAGAACAGCAAAGTTAATTTGGAAATTAGCTGGAATCTCTATCCCTTCAAACTTTTCCTTTTCTTGAATGATTCCTCATGTTTCTGAGAAGCACTAACTGCACAAGGAAATATCTTACATGAAATGGAATTTCCTTTTCTTTCAAGTTTCAGGTTGGAAGATTGAGTGCTTTTCTAGAGGGAAAAAGTTTATTAGGTAATTGCTCTGCTTCGGCTTATTAAAAGGTGTTGGTCTGTTAGGATGTGGAAAACCTCACAGGTCTAACCAACTGTGAAAGATGAAGGGCCAAAATAAAGATTAAAGGGAGATTAAAAAGATATCTAGAAGGTATATGTGTGGGAGGTAAATGGTTATAGTCTTTTTAAATTATTGTTATTTTTTCTGACTAAAATATATGTACCCTTTGCTAGTAATATGTCTCAAGAAAGTCAAATAAAGAAAGATACTATAACATACCAAAAGCATTATATTGACGAGCATTGTAAGTCTTCCCATGTTCCTTTGAATCTCTTGTATTTCACAATTTCTCATGGCATTTTTGTTGTGCCATCTTTTATAACCGTATTTGGGATTTTTTTTTTTTGGCTGAGGCAATTGGGGTTAAGTGACTTGCTCAGGGTCACACCAACTAGGAAGTGTTAAATGTCTGAGGACACATTTGAACTCAGATCCTCCTGACTTTCAGGGCTGCTGCTCTATCCACTGTGCCACCCAGCTGCCCTTCCAGATCAGAGGAAATGAAGGGTTAAGTGACTTGTCCATGATCACGTAGCTAGTGTCTGAGGTGAATTTGAACTTATGAAGACAAATCTTCCTGATTCCAAACCTCGTGCTCTATCTCCTGTATTCCAAGCCTCGTGCTCTATCTCCTTTACCACCAAGGCATCCCAGTCTTGTGACATGATTATATTCTATTATATCACAGTTTTCCTGTCTTTCCTCATTTGGTGTCCATATTCCCAATAATTGTCAATATGAAGATTTTGGTATATTATAGTATCTTTTTTTTTTAATTTGACTTCCTTGAAGTCAACTAACACAGTTAAATAATTAGCAGAATCATGAAAATAATATACATAAGTTTTATAGCAATAAAATTAATAGTTGCACTAAATTCAATGCTGAAGAGTTATTCAATACTGAGGAGCAGTTAGGTGACAGAGGGAATAGACCACCAGCCATAAATATACTTCCCAAATATCTTTTTATCTCCTTTTAATCTTTATTTTGGTCTCCATCTTTCACAGTTGGTTAGATCTGTTAGGTTTTCCACATCCTAGCAGACCAACACCTTTTAATGGGCTGAGGCAGAGCAATTACCTAATAAACCTTTTCTCTCTAGAATGACAAAGACTAGAGTTCAAATTTGGCCTCAGCTATGGGACTCTGAGCATATCATTGCACCGTGATTGCCTGGTGAAAAGAAAAGAAGAGAGAAAAGAAAAGAAAAGAATGGAAAAGAAAAGAAAGCAAGCTATAAGGAACAAATTTAGCCTTGAAAGAAAGATGAGGACATGGATCCTTTCACTAGTTAGATGAAGGAAAGGAGCATGTAATGGTGGCCAATATATGAAAATGGACACGGTTAAAACATTTTTGAAGACATCAATAGAATTTTAAACAAATAATTTAAACTTTTCCTATTCTGAGAAGGATAAACTGATGACCAAGTCAGCAAGTATTTATTAAGTGCCTATGTGGCATGCCCTAATCAATTAATAAATAATTATTAAGAGGCAGCCAGATGATGCAAGGGATAGAGTACCTGCTCTGGAGTCAGGAGTACCCGAGTTCAAATCTGAATTCAGAGACTTAACACTTCCTAGCTGTGTGATTCTGGGCAAGTCACTTAAACCCAACTGCCTCACCAAAACAACAAAACCAAAAAATGGTTATTAAGTAACTTCCATTTAGTAGGCATGGTGCTAAGAACAATTAATCAACAAACACTTGTTTATCATCTACTATGTGTCAGGCATTATGCTGAGATCAGGCAAGCAATATTATCAAGTACCTACTATGTGCTGGAAACTGTGATAAGCAGGGAGGATACAAAGCCTTTGTTGAGATCATTTATTTTTGAAAGCAGGTTAAAAATAAACAAATAAAGTCTCAGGGCAGAAATAATTCAGCAAAAACATATTCTTCCAAATGTTTATGTGTCTGAAAAACATTAAGGGAGAAAAACAAATAGGCAAATCCTGGTATGCTCATTAAAACAGGATCCAATTTTCTTTTTGGAACCGTGGAATCCTGTATCTCCACCCCTAAAACAACAGCTGAGATTGTTTCTTTGTCTATATGCCCTGATAAATGAAATGGATTGAAGTGGTAGGTGGCTCTAATCTGAATACATTAATTAAACACTAAATAGAGCTTTCTACAGGTTCTGAATGGAGGCCAGAGAAGCATAAAAGGGCTGAAATATTCTCAATATATTGGGAACTCAGAAGTCACAGACAGAAGAGAAGCTTCGGCTCCCCGAATCCCACTCTCAGTGGGCAGTGAGAATTGATTCCCACCTTTAGCCATTGGCTTAGTGGGCTTCTTCTACAATCTCTTCAGCTAGAGGGCTAACGTGGTATTCTTTCAACAGAGAAAACGACCCCTGTTCTAGCACTGGCAACAAAAGCTTTGATTTTTATCATTGAGGCCCTCAGATTGAAAGACTGACAAACATGAAGAAGATGTCCTACATGGCTGGGTATATGGAACATTGTAACTGAAGTCAGTTTGCATTCTAATGCAGCCTCAGACTTTTACCAGATGTAGGAGCCTTTAATCTACCTCAGTTTCCTCTTCTGTAAAACATAAATAATAATAGTACCTACCTATCAAGATTTTTGTGAGAAGAAAATAACATTGTAAAACATTTTGCAAACCTTGAAATGATATAAATGCTAGCAACGATGGTGATGAGGATGAGGATGGTGGTGGCAGTGATGGCAGTATAGGGATATAAGACCTGTAATTTCATTGAAATCCCAGTTGAAGAGACGTGGTCCAACACAACATTGTGCAATGAGAGAGGGGAGAAGTTTAGGTAGATGTCTTTCAGGCTTCTTCCACCTCTAAATCTGTGATTCAGTGATTTGCACCTTGCTCATCTGATCCCAATTACAACTATGGGTAATTAATTAAAAGGAAAAACCAGTCATGTTGCAAGATCTCTTCCTCAAAAGCTGTTGCTAACAGTCATTTGGGAATGGGAAAATGAGAGTGGGGTTAAGGGGAAAGGCTTAAAAAAATTCTCTCAAATGTTTCAGGGCACTTGGGACAGAATACCTTGAGACTATTCATCGCTGCTTAGAGATTTGGATTTCCCTTGATGACTTCCCTCATCTTCACAATTACAAGAAAATCCAAAAATAGTCAACCCAAATGAGGTTTAATTTATTTCTCTTCAGGCCACAATTAGTCTAATATACTCCATCAGAGGCTATAGCAAGGGGGCCATGTGAGTAGGTGGGCAGGATCAAAGGGTTTAGAGAGATAGAAAGTAGATAAAATGCTTAATTTTAATGGATAGATTTCAGAGGAAAGTTTTATCTTTTAAGTTTCTTACAATGTTAACTAATTAGTCTGCACTTACTCATTGAAAAGGAAGAAACTGCAGCTGATAGCCAAGATGGGCAATCAGGGGTGAGTAATAGTAAGAATTGACTCAGGTGAGAAAAACACAGATTCAGAGAGCCAGTGAAGGATGATGGAAAGAGAAAGACAACATGAGGCTCAGTCTTAGTTGTGATACTCTTCAGCTGTGTGATGCTGGGCAAATGACTTGACTTCTTCGACATGAGGCACAGTGGGGAAAATGTAAGACTTGGAGTCATAAAATGTGGGTTTAAATTCTAGTTCTGTCATGTACTACCTGAATAACATTAGGCCCTTTACTTATCCTCAGTAAATCTCAATGTCTCCATCTATAAAATGGGAAGATTGGGCTAGATGCCCTTGAAGGTCCTTCCCAGCTCAAAACCTATGATCCTATCATTATAGTCTAACTTCTGGATGGAAAATCATAACAGATGATTATTCTCATGGCAAAGAAACTTAACAAATGAGATAATGTCTCCTTTATTTGCAGGATGGTCCAAAACATGAACTTCCTTCATGATAGTGAACTATTTCCTGAAGCAACATGTGTGTGGTAAATAATTACCTTTGGAGGCCAAGTAGGACAACACAACTTTACCCAGTAGCAAAATAATCATTAATAGCTGATTGAATTCCTAGAGTCTTTTATAAGCTTTCACCCCAATTATCATAATTGCTTCCTATTTGGTTTCCCTTCAACCTCTTTCCTCTCCATCCCATTATCTATATAGTTGTCAAATAGATAGTCTTATAAAATGGATTTGGCCATGATATTGTCTACCCAAAAGTCTTCAGGAGTTCCCTATTTCCTCTAGGACAAGATAAAAAATTCTGAGTCTAAGATTTAAAGCCCTCAACAATCTGACTTCTACCCATCTTTCCAGTCTTGATACATTTCACTTTAGCATTTTTTGTTGTTGTTCAGACTTTTCAGTTTTGTCTGACTCCATTCAAGACCTCATTTGAAGTCTTCTTGACAAAGTTACTGGAGTGGTTTACCATTTCCTTCTCCAGCTCATTTTACAGTTGAGAAAATTAAGACAAACAGGGTTAAGTGACTTACCCAGAATCACACAGCTAGTAAGTGTCTGAAGGCAGATGTGAACTCAGGAACTCCAGGACTGGTACTCTATCAGTTGTGTCACCTACCTACTTATTGTCTACATTCAGATTGTTTACATTTCAGTCAATATGGCCTAATAGCTATTTTCTGTAAATGACATTCCATCTCCTTCTTCTCAATTTCTCCAATAAAAGGAGGATAGGCCGTCCTCCAAGACTGCAGAGCACCCACTTCTCATTCCCACTTTGTAGAATCCTTTTTTTCAAATATACCTTGAAAGCGTGGCTTAAGTGCCTCCTCCCCAAGATATCTCTCCCTCTTCAAATTGCCTTGTACATTCTGAACTGTGGACATAATATATCTATCCAATAGCATGTAGGTTCCTTGCGGGCCAGGATTGTGCTGATATGCATTTTTGCATCCCAGTATTTTGCATAATGTTTTGTGTCCTAGTAGTTGCTTAATAAACTTATGTGGAAGTTTGCCTTGAATCAATAACAACCTTTTAGAAACATAGAATAGAGATCATTTCAGAAAATTTGATATTCATACGCTGTTGAATATAGAGATTAAGATCATGAATTTCTTACAAAGAGCAAGACCCACAAGCTCCAGAAGAGAGTTAAGAAGAATGAAGAAAAATTTTCTTGAACATTAGATCCCAGGAAAAAGAGCACCCTTTATATTGGAAATGGGAAGGATCTTTTCATGAAAGCAAAAGATAACTCTCTGAGTGTCTCTCTGTCTCTGTCTCTCTGTCTCTTTCTCTTTGTCTTTCTTTGTCTCTATTTCTGTTTCTCTCTGTGTCTCTATGTCTCTCTCTGCCTCTGTCACTCTCTTCTCACCTCTCTCCTCTCCTCTCCTCTCCTCTTCTCTTCTCTTCTCTTCTCTTCTTTTCTCTTCTCTCTCTCTCTCTCTCTCTCTCTCTCTCTCTCTCTCTCTTTCTATCTGTATATATGCATATACATTATGTTTAAATTAATTTCAGTCTATAAGACTATTCTTTGGTTATTTCAAATTTGTTTTCAGTAAAACCCAGAAGATAAATTATTCTTAAAAATAATGAGATACTGGATAGTGATGAGATAAGCAGGATAATAATTTTTTGATTAGAGGGGATTTTGAGAATCATCTTGTCTGACTCTCATTTTATAATAAGAAACCAAGTTCAGAGAAGGTAAATGATTTGACCAGGACCACACAGGGAGAGTTAGGATTGAAACTCCACTTTTGTGATTCCAAATTTTCCTTTGGAAAAGAAATTCATTCACCTAATTCATTCATTTTTAATATTGACTCTGCTTAAAGAGAATCAAGTCCCCCAACCCCATCACCTTAAAAATTATGAAATCAAAGTCCTAACCACCCAATAGTTAAGTTGGAATAGGAATCCAAGGCCTTTGTGTCCACACTTAATTCATTCATTTCTAATATTGACTCTGTTGTATCAATCCACGTCCCAGAAGAAAAAAAAATCATATTACAAAGCCAAGATGATAAAAACAACATCATTCGTTTATTTCTTTGTTTAATGTTTGTTTATTTATTTTTGTCCTTAAGCAGCAACTAATCACATGGAAGGACTAACGTTTGTTTAATCTCTCTGTCTCTCTGTCTCTGATGTTCTATCTTTGTCTCTTTCTGTGTCTATGTGTATGTGAATGTGTATGTCTATCTTTCTCTATATCAATGTCTCTCTCCATCTCTGTTCCTCTATCTCACTTTGTCTCTCTCTGTCTCTCTATCTCTTTATCCCTCCTCTCTGTCTGTCTCTCTTCCTCCCCCCTTCTCCCTTTTATCCAATGTTTACTTACTGATTCTTTGCCCTACAGAGAAACTAAACCCATGAGAGGAAGGACCAAAAAGACAGGACAGGAGAGCTGACTGAATGACTTAATTGGGACTTTGCCTTTGTTTGATATATATTTTTCCATTTTACTGTCAATTTTCCCTCATATTACAAGTTTACAATAATGAGGCCCATTAAGACAAATGGAATGATAGCTAAGGGAGTCACACTATAAGCTGTCTCTTTTATAACCCATTTCAGGCACTTAAAGGATGAATAAACATGTTTCCTCCTTTGTAAAAATGGACCTAATAAAAATGGCTGACTGAAACCTACTCCTCCCCTTTATGTGTCTGTAGCTATTTTGAGGAATCCAAAGATTGCTCAAGCATGGGGTGATCGGTTGTTCTCCTCTGGGTGGGTGGCTGCCTGCTGTTTTCCCCACTTTTCCTGGGGAATTACTTCAGCTTGCTGGCCACTCATTACCCCTGGAAGGAGCCACAAACCTTTGCTGTAGTTGCTTTCTAAGGATTTAATGAAAGTCTTTTCTCTGAAAGAGCATCCCAACTCACAGTGGGTAAGCACAGACATGGTTCAGGGTGAGCGCTTAGCCCAATTTATGGGGCCTGTATGGAGAGAGGAAATGCCTCCAATCTTCCCCTTCTTACATGAAGTGGATGACGAGGCCACTCAGTCTGGACACAAAGGCCTTGGATTCCTGTCCCAACTTAGCTATTGGGTGGTTAGGGCCTTGATTTCATAATTTTTAACGTGATGGGGTTGGGGAAGAGATGAACTTGATTCTCTTTAAGCAGAGAGTCAATATTAGAAATGAATAAATAAGTATTAAGTGTTAATTTGTGCCAAGCATAGTGCTAAGTGCTGAGGGGTACAAATTGACAAAATAAGAGGGCTATTCATTGTTTTCAAGGATATTCTAACTGAGGAAAGCAACATATAAAGAAAGTTCAGTTTTAGAGCAGATGGAAAATTTGGGAAGTATTAAGGATCCAGACTGATATTGAGGACCCTTGGTTCTTAGGTTGCCCCTATTTGGAGGTTGTAGACACTGGGCAGAAGGTAAGGCTTAGAGGATCTTGGGAAGCAGTGGCTGGGAAGATGGTATCACCTTCTGGTTTTCCATTTCAACAGAAGAATAAAGTTGGTGACTCCAATTTCCTCTAAGCAAGTGACCGGAATGGATTGGGGCAACTCTTGGGGGGAGAGGGAGTGAAAGGAAGGTAAGGGGAGTGATGTATCATGTGTAGAGTGTTCCAGAATAGTGTGTGAAAGGTACTTTCAGATCGATTTCTTAAGATAAATCCACTTTGTAGAGGTGGGGGGAAAACTTTTGATGAGATATTGGATTTGGGATACAAGTTTCCATGAGCAAGGGAGTTGGAATGAGGAAGTTAGGGGGAAGAGAGAAGAGACTACAGCATACTGACTTTTGATGGAGAGACAGAGACTTCAGGACACCCATCCAGTAACCACTGCTAGAGGCAGCTGCTGCTAATGTGGGAGGAAGTTAGGGAATAAAGTTGGGCCAGGAAGAACTTCATCTGAATTATGGCTTCTGGGAGTGAGGAGAAGAGCAGAAATGGTATTTGTTCTAATTTTACCTAAGTATTTTCTACAAGTTACTGAGATCAGTTGCTTCTATCTGTGAAAGGAGAACAAATATTGCATGCATCCTCTAAATGTTGGCACCCTATAACAAAGCTTCCTTTGCCCTATCCTAGTTACAGCTCTGGCTCTAAAGTGCATTCCACTTCTGAATCTATGAGCATATAAACTAGGCTATCACACAACTTTGGGTTCCATAATTACTCTGACAAAAACCCAGACTTCTCATATTCCTTCCATGATAACCTCCTCCCCACCATTACATGGTCACAAACATATAGTACCCAAGACTGCACAGTTTGCATGGTTTATAGCCCCTCGAGACTCGTGTCTGTAAGCAAGGAGCCTTCAGGCTGTTTCCTATATTTACAGGTCCATGTATTATTTTGGTCAGAGGAATGTCACACTCCAGTTAGTTGTCTCCAGCCACAATTCATTTCGGTCTAAAAGTCTCAAATCCAAAGCAACCCTGGGGGAAAAAATGCACTGCACATTTTTGAGAATCCCCAAACTCATGAAAAATAGCTGATATTTTCCATTTTTTCCTGATCACTGATTCTCCACAATTTCACTCCTTTTATTTTCAGTTTTCAAACACCATAAGTTCTATTTTAATGGAAGCATTTAAAGCTTTGCCCACAAAAATGGAACAGAATTAGAATCCTCAGAAGATCCAAGCAGACGAGGCTGTACCAGTTCCAATAAGATGAAATTAAACAAGGATGAAAGCAAAATCCTGCATTTAGATTCTTTAAAAACAAAACAAAACAGAATTAATAAATACAGGATGAAAAGAGAAGATGGAAAACAGCTCATGCATATTTGTGTGATGTGTGTATACATATATATGTGTGTGTTTATATATATGCTTACATACATATAGACATGTGTGATGTTTCAATGATTCTAAACTGAGTCGACAACAATTATTAAGTGTCTTCTGTGTCCCAGACATCATACATACTGTGCTTAGTAAGAATCAGCAGGATCAGCAACTGAAATGTGTTAATTCAGTGGGCCACTGTCTTGAAAGAAGGCTAGCACCCAGCAGAAGGGAGCTGCCACCTTTGCTGGACTTTGACGGATTTAAACATACCCGGTTACTGGATTGGATTCTGGAAGATCTTTTTGAAGAAAGATGTTGACCAAAGAAGTATGTCTAAGGAAAGGTTGCCAGCAATGTCTTCACATTGGAAACCAAGCCACAGGGTGATCTCTGATCTCTTGGCCTGTTAAGGAAGAACCTGATTTCTCCCTCCCCCCATCTCTGTCTCTCTGTCTCTCTCTGTCTCTCTCTCTCTGCCTGTCTCTCTCTTTGTCTCTGTCTCTCTTTTCTCTCTCTCTGTCTTTCTCTGTGTGTGTCTGTCTCTGTCTGTTTCTTTCTGTATGTCTCTTTCTCTTTCTCTCTGTCTCTCCTCTCTTTCTCCTCTTCCCTTTGTCCCTCCCTCCCATTCCCCAACTCACTCCCTCATTCCCCTCCCCTCTCTCTCCCTCCTTTACTTGTCTTTCTCCCCCTCCTTCCCACTCCCTTCTTCCCTCTCTTCTTTTCATTTCTCTCCCTCCCTTCCTCTCTTCCTCCCCACTCTCTCCATATATGCATGTATGTGTGTGAAATATATGTACATGTACATATTGTGCATATATACATATAGTAAGTTATATATATATAATGCAAATTGCATATAAAGTAGATGATAGATGATAGATATATCTTCAATAAAGATACCTTTTATGAAAATAGATTATTTAGAATTTGCAATAGTGACAATGCAAAAGGTTAAGATGTTCTCTTTGCAATTCAAAACCTACCATACCCTGAGAATCTTAGAAGCTAGTACCTCTCCTCATCTCCATCTCTTAGATCCTGCAGTTGCATGGAATTATAAAGTACAAAAAAAATGGAATTAGCAAAATAGTAATAGAAAAATCATTTATATTCTATTTTAGAATATATTTTTAATCTATTCATGGGTCTTTTAGTCTACTTTCTGGGAAGTGACTACCTTGAATCAAGTAGCAAATCCATACTTTATCTCTTTGGCAAGGGACCCTCACTCAATTCCTCCTTGCTAACCTCTCCCATGTGAAAAATGGATGGTAGCATCTAAGGAGTCTCAGATAGATGCCAAACAGCAACCCAAACGGATTTTTCTTTAAGCTCGCTGTTTCTTGGGCTCACAACTTTTTGCTATTGGGAAAAATAATTGCTTTGGTTCAAAAGGCTCTTCTAAAATGCTGGACTTATTTGAGGGAAAGGAATTTCAAACTTTCTATTCTATCGGTTATTGGGTTTGGAGCTGAGAACAAGGCAACAGTGGGCACTTTCGGGAGGATAATAATCACATAAAAGACGTGAAAATTCTTCAGAAATGGCAAAAGCTCTACAGCAGCAAGACGTTATTATTAGTATTGTTAGTGTCAAGAAAGGAGTTAGAAGCAAAACATCATCATTGTGACTCATTCAAGCCCTGTTAAGAGCTAAGAGCCTGGCTGTGAATAAGCTTCAATAGGAACGATCAGCTTGAGGGTAATTAAACAATGTCGATACTGTACAAAACATCTTTCTGTTGATACAAAATGGGGAAGGTTATCTGCACCATTTTGTAGAAAATAAAAGTTTGTGGTAATTCCAAATCACGTCAGGAAAAGTTGATAGAAAAGGCACTAGTGGACCAAAGCCAGAAGAAAATGTGACTATTAGCTGCCTCACAAAAATAGAAATAATAGCAGGCAGAAATCACCAGGTGATTCCTTCTCTGTCACTCAGATATAGGAAAAAATATGAGCATTTCTGAATAGGGTGAACTTTGGCTTCTGTGACTCATTGCACAGTAAACTTCGAATGATTTTGGGAGAAAAATCTCCATGATGGTTAAAGATTCTTCTGAAAGGATACTGGATTTGGAGTTGGAAGATCTGAGTTCTAATCCCAGATCAGCCACTGAAACTTCTGTATGACTTCTGGCAAATCACTTAACCTTCTGATATCTTGTGCTTTCTCTTATGCCCTGGTTTTGTCCTTATTCTCTTGAGAGGACCATGACATCAGGGGGGTCATGCAATGACATGAAAGCAAATTGGGTTTAAGTGAGGGAGGACTGTGCAAGGTCAGCGGCCTCACTTTCCTTTCCAGAGCCAGCTGGGTCTAGTGACCAAATGTAAACCAGGATGAGTAGAAATGGCTCTGGATGAAATGGAGAATTGGGCCTTTTTAAGCTAAAATCTTTTTAGGTGTCCTTTTGACAAAGGCTGCATCCATTCAATGATTAAGGCTAGGTAGCAATTGAGGGAAAGAATCGCCTCTTTCACTTATTCCCTCAGGGAAAGAAAAAAAAAAACCTAAATAAATCAATAAGTAAATTTGGTCGGGGAAAACCCTCAGGGTTTCTGGCCAAAGCTTTCCTCTTTGCTAGAGAAGGCTGGACTTAATCATCTCTAAGATCTCTTTAGATAAATGCTCAATGAAAACAGGGCTTATATTGGTTTATGAACTTGAAATAACAAATATAAAAGATAAGAATACAGAAAGACAAACTAATCTTTTCTGATGCATAGATACTCTGGGACTCTTTTTAAAGGGAGAGGGGGGATTGGATTAAATTGAGGGAAAGAATTTCTTGACACTGAGGGTTGGAAATGAGGAGCTGTTGGCTTTTAAGAAGGAAAAAAAATACTCATCTCTCTGGGGAGATTTGGCTCATGAGGTCTCACCAGCTGCATAAAAATAAGAGGAGAGGCCTTTTCATGATTCCTTTCCTCTTCCAATTCTATGATTTATTGAGGATGAAGACAAAAACTTTCCTTCAAGACAGGTAAAATTTCTGATCAAGGTAGCTAGAGGAACAATTGCTTCAAATGACCATTCAGTAAAGGAAGGGGGGAAAGGGCTTTGGAAATGTCATGTGTAATCTCTTGTCATTAAATAATTGCAAAGAAAAGGGAGAGGGTAAAATATGAATTTTCTCAAAGCCGTATAGATTTCGTGTAGGGATGTGTCACATCACTTTGAAAGCACTATGTCTCTGGTGGTGTACGACTTGGGAGAGTGAGCAGTGGCATTTCACAGAAGCACCTGACAGTTTGAAAAGCAGAGGACATGATTTGGGAATTGAGATCGAATGCATTTTGCTTCACATCCTTTAATTATCATTTTTTCTCCTGCTTTAGTGATCTGCACTCATTTTGGAAGGTTATCACAAGTAAGAGGGTTTAGGCTTTTTTGTTTGTTTGTTTTTTGCTGGACGCCAATGGATCAGATCAAGATGGATGGATGAGAGTTTCAAAGAGACAATGAACGAGATAAGATGAGATCTCTCAAGACAGTTGTGAAAATAGAGTAAGGCTTCATCTACTTCAGTTGGAGTAGGCCTGAAAGTCCTTGAGTACTGACTCAAGGGCATATCTAAGTTCCCTTTCTGCTTGTCCTCCCATGACATCATTTTCTCCCTACTTCAATCAAATATGGGCAACTATGTATTTATTGGCCAAGTTCAATTTCTTGGGTAGTTCCCATGTTTAGAATGGAAGACCCTCAGCCAATGAGGATTATGGTCAGTGGTGGGAGGGGTGTTTGCACTGGGGACTATTTAAAGTGTAAAACCTATCCTAAAAGGTGCCTCCTCCTTTTGATAGCTTGCTTGACAGGAGAGACACCCACTTCTTGCTTCTTGCAAGAATGTACAATACATTTTTGTTTTGCTCCTAGAGATCTCTCCAGCTTTATATTCAATGGTTACCATTCACCATTCTGAGCCACACAACAACTTTTAGCTCGATAAAAGAAAAAAATTCTTAACCACTAAAATAAACCATATTCCAAAATAGAGTAAGCTGTCTTAGGATCTTAGGAACAAGGGTATGTTAAATTTTAGGGGCACATGATTCGCTCCATGCTATATAAAAATTCATGTATAATTGTTGTGTATGTCAGAATTATTTCATTTTTTTAAATCTTTATTTAATCCACATTGGGACTTTGGAATTTATCTTATTTTGTAGAGGAAGAAATCAAGGCCTAGAGAGGTAAACAAATTGCTCTGGGTGGCACAAGCAAGATGGAAGAGCCAGGAGTTGAACTAAAATCCCCATATTTGTACTTTCCACTATATCCTTGATGTCCTTCAACCCATTCAAATGCATTTTCCCCAAAAAGGCCCATCCCTTGAAAATATCTCCATAACTGTTGGGAAGGAGTGAGTTTTTTCCATTCATATTTTAATATTGAATGTATTCAAAAGAAGAAGCTTCCTTCACACCCTACACACTGAGACTGATGCTATTGTCACTTGAAAAGAAAGTTGTTTGAAGGAATCCTAGAAGGGTTTAGCTTGGATTTAGTGATTACTTGAGGAGAAGCATGACCTCAGTAATTGGACCACAGTGTATCTTTTGTTTGTGCTCTGCTAATTATGGGAATCAAAAAGCACAATATTAAAGGCTTCAATTGTCTATTGAGCCACAGGCCATCACAGAGATGTCTCTTTTAATAAAACAGGGAAGAGTATATGACTGACTGTAATTGTTACTTGCATGACAAAATAAAGCAAGAAAAAGTTCAGCAAGAAGGCTAAATTAATTGTAGAATATTCTTTGGAATGGTCATGAACTAAAGCCAACGAAAAGGGATTTTTTTTTTTTAATGGCCTATGGAAATTGAAGTCATGAGCAAATAATTCACACACATGTAAGCCTATCAAAGCATTGACCAGTTTGAGACACTAGAGCATGTATAACTGAATCCCATTTTATAAAGCTACAATGGATGACATTTTGAAGAGACAAGTTTCGACTTGATGTCAGGGAAATTTTTCTAACCATTAAATATGTTCTAAAGTGGAATGAGTCATCTCTACCAGCAATCTAAGTCATTACTCTATTCTAGTCTCAAAGCTCCCGGCAGTAACCTTTGCACTTGGGATGATCAAATACTAGTGAGCTAAACTGTGCTTGAGAAGTAGGATGTTCCAATTTTCTCACTAATTTGATAAAGGTAAGAAAGACTCTACTTTTTAAACTCCTTTTAAAAAGAATGCCAGGTAATTATTTTTTTATTGCTGTGATTGGCTACATACCTGGTGAACTGTGCTCATTTTTTTTGGAAGGAATGATCAACTGGAGATCATTTAGAGAAAGGTAAAACTGATGCTAGAGGAGGTAGTATTGAAGAAACTAGAGATATTGACCTCGGAGATGAAATTTAATGTGTTTTATTAAGTTAGGAGATGAAGTTATCAGGCAGAAAAGACTGGGGAGGGCAGGGTACATTATTGATGTTTTCAAAAATCTGAAGGAATGCCATGTGGAAGAGGGATTCAGTTTTGCCTTCTTGGGACACAATGACGGGAGCAATGGATTGCTCCTTGTTTAGACTCAGCAGGAACCACAGAGATTCTCCAGTTCAGTTCTCTCACTTTCCAGATGAAGGATGTCTACATAGGGCATCCTAGCAAATCTAGATCTTGGACTATGGAAATTGAGGTATATTTATATTTGATGAGGAAAGGGGAACTTCCTAACATTAGGGCTCTATAAAAGTGTTATAGGCTGTCACTGGAGAGAGTGAATTCCACCCTCAAAGAAGGTATTTAAGCAGCAGCTAAATGACCCCTTTAGGATTCTGTAGAGCAGGTGAAGGGTATGTGTTGGATTGGACTGGAGGTGTCTGATACAAAAGAGGCTTGAACCAGATTAAAAGGTAAATGGGAATTATTTAACGAAATCAAAATGTAGCAACAATATCACTTTCTAAGACAATATGTGGTACTCCAGAGATCCTTATTTCTGGTTTAGTGGGCCCCATTTCTGTTTGAATTTGACACCATTAAAATCAATAATCACTGATGACAAAATCATAGGATCCCCTATAGAGAACTGACAGGGACCTCAGAAGGCCTTCCATCCAATTCTCATTTTACAGCTGAGGAATTGTGGCCCATGGTAGTTAAAAGAGACTTAGAAAGGTCACATAAGTAGCTGTCAGGCAATACCTGTTTAGTGTCTACTAAATATTAGACACTTTTTAGTAACTGAGATATTTGAATCCACCAACTCTAAAATTCCATAATTACAAAAAATGAAAACAGGAAACTAAAGAGACGGTTAGAGGAAGGTGGGGGGCTTGCTGGATTCTCTGAAGAAATTTTGTGGTTCAATTCATTCCTCTTGCTCTTGGCAGATGGCATGGAATTGGTATGGTAGTCATTTAGCCTTGTGAGAAACTGATGCCTTAGCTAGTTTGACACAAGTACTGGACTGGCTAGTTCCCAGCTGAAGACTTGACCCAGATGGATTCAGAAAAGTTGAGGCGAAAAATTAGAGACAACAATAATACAAATTCAGAAGCAGTAATTGTTATGGAATGCATACATTTTCCGTGTATTTTTTTTTTTTTACAGTAAAAATGCATTAAAAAAATCTTTCACAAAAGACTCAAACTTAAAAAATACAAGTAGGGTGTCTGGTTTTCACCCTAACATTCTTCCAGGCATTGATTGTGTAGTGGAGGGGGAGTAGGGATAAATCTAAATGATTCGATTTTAAACATACAAAATATACTCATCAGTCGCCTCCCATCAAGACGTTGACTTCTGTGCTAGCTAGAGCAGTGAACCAGGAAGAAGTACCCAATGGCAAGTACAGCAGTTCAAAGAAAACTGATTCCTTTAACTTTATGCATAGTCCTCATATTATACAGTGCTTCCAAGGGAAAATTCAAATTGAGGGATAAAGACTGAGTTGTCATACCCCAAGTCTTCAGAGATGTTTGACCGACCTCAGTTGGTTGCATATAGATTATAATTCTAAATCTCACCTCTGATAATCAGTTATCCTAAATCAGGTTCACTTTGGAATCTACTCAAAGTTCTACCTTGATGAGAGACAAATATTGAGCTAACCTGGAGATAGCAGGCATTTCACATCATGTATTTGGCCAGAAATCAGGAATCAACTCCTAGTGGCGGGGCCTTAGGTAGAATCCAATTTCTTGCATTGGGGAGAAAAAACCCAAATAAACTGGACAAGAACAGCATTATTCAGGATTATTTTCCCTGAATCTGACTATTAAAGTTGGATGGATGCTTTTTATGGAAAAACAATTTTATTTAATAATAAAAATAGCTTTCACAGGCTTTCTCCTTCTATGTCATAACATACATTGTGTCTCTTTCAAAGAAAGTAGCTGGCTTTGAGTATTATATCTCCATCTACTTTTGACTCACGCCACATATAAACCCAAAAGTCAAATAAAGCTATGAACAATGTTATATTTATATATGCATAGTGTTTTATAAAAAGATTGGCCCCCACATACTGCTTTTCATCAACACCAAAAAAGAGCATTACGCCAATAGCACACAGCAAGAAGGGATGAGCGAAGAACAGAGGATGGGTTCGAGGGCTTAATATTCCACAGGCAGGCCCACCGTGATGGGATAAATGAAAGCTTGAGAATCACTTATAGAGGCTCCCCTTTGAAAACAGCTTTACATACCTGATTCAGTGTACATTAAAATATATCCCCATGAATCGATTTGCTTCATTTTCAGAAATATAAACACTTAATCACATTCCTCACAGCTAAATTTTGTCATAAATTCTCTTTTATACAAGAAAAAAAGGCAACAGTTTTGTGTTTCAACAGGCTCTATTAATTACAATTTAAATTCTGTACACACAATGATTGGCCATCTTGGTTTGTTTTGTTGTTGGTTTTTTTTAAATATTTTTTTTTCATTTTTTTTTACAGTACCACGGGAACAACAGTGATAGACTCGCAATGCTTGGTGTCTGTATGGAAGATGTGAAACAGTAGACCATGGACACACCAACACGCCACAAGCAGCAGTTTACTCGAGTGGTCCAAAGGGAATGAATGTTTTGGCTCAGCTAGGCAGTAATTCATTCCAGCCGTAAACCACGGCCATAGCAGACGTCACCACACTACTTGCATCTTGAAAAATTACAAGTCGAAAAAAAGAAATGAAAATTAGAAAAAACAACACCCCCCCAAAAAACAAAACAAAACAAATAAACAAACAAAAATACTCTTGCATTTTGTTCTGCTGTCCAGAGCTTTTCAAGCAACAAAGTTAACCAGAGCGGGAGCTTCCCAACCAGACTGGGTGAACTTTCCCCCAGTGGCTTCTTTGGTCATCCTGGGAAATATTTTTTTCTTGCATTCACAAGGCATATCCTGCTTGTCTCAGAAAGAATTAAACAGTAAAATAAAATAAATTCCAAAATTTGTCCTTCTCCCCTCCCCAAGTCCCTTAAAAATTCTGGCAAAGAATGTCTACTGGTTTATGGAATGAACACACCCACTGTATATTGGGGGATTTCAAATGCCTCCATTATACCGTGTATGGACTCCCGTTTTCTGGTTGCTATCCTATTTCTAAGATGATGATACAACACAAGATTGGCATTTGGTCCAATTGCTTCTAGTCGTTGAGCTGAACTGTGGTGGCGCTGCCTTAATGCGACCTTAGTAGGTGTTGAGGATTCTTAATGAGCTTGGTGGTCTACACTTGCGTCACGGGTGTGGCAGCCCTGGCTCTTGTTCTGTTATCTCCTTACCAGACAGGAAAGATACAAACTGTTGGTTGAACCAGCGCTAAGTCAAGAATCAAGTAAATCTCTGCTTAGTCTTCATATAAATATCCTTCATCATAATAGTAGTCTCTCCAAATAGTTAATTCATTTTGAGGATAGCTTTCTATTTCTTCAGGAAGTGTCCTCAGCTCCTACTGGATTAATGCTTTTACAACCCCTCCCCCCTTTCCCCATTTCTTTTCGAAACTCCCAGATACAGTATAGCAGGAAATCACTAAATAACAGTCTGAATCCAAATAATTAAATGTAATCAATAAACTTCCTTCCCTAGAGGAATTACTGACTGCCCCATTTGACTATGAGAGGGAAAGGCTGCCCAGTCAAGGAGGATCATCCATAACTCAAAATCATATGTAGAAACAGAATTTATATCCTTTAGGGCCAGCATTTGGCAAATAATTTTCCAAAAAAGTATACATTTAAAAATACTTTCTTTAATATGATACATCAGGCACAACACTTTCATATATTTTTCTTATATGTTTCATCTGCATAAAATGTTTGTTGCTATTCTTTAAGATCATCAGATATTGGATGCTTTGTTACATAAGAAACTAAATAATTTGTTACCCTCTTAAAATCTTTAACCCTGTAAAGGCTGGAACATGATCCTAAAAGGCTCAGATACTGAGGTCAGTGCTGCATTCTTTAAAAGGTCTCCTTCTCTGCTCAGGGGGGTGTTTGGAGCTTCTGTTCATCTCTGCCTTCTGATTGGGGCCCTCCCTTTCTTTATGACTCATCTTGTCATCTCGGTTTTTCTTCTCAGGTGACCGCTCTCTCCTTCTGTCCGGCGACCGTGCTCGCCTCCTCTCCGGCGACCGCTCTCTCCGTCGGTCAGAGGACTTGGCCCTCCTCTCAGGCGAGTACTCTTTTCTTCGTTCTGGAGATTTCCTTTGATCCAAGAGTCTTTCCAAGGATCGTCTCCGTCTGTTGGGGGAGCCATCTTTTCTGTGGCTTGGCGACCATTCTCTTTTCTTACTAGGAGAAAGCTCTCGCCTCCTCTCGTGCCGTTCTCTCCGTTCCAAAGTATTGTCAGCACTCCTTGTTCCCTCTCTCCTCTTCTCGGGTGTTTTCTTTTTTGGTCCGTTGATCACCATCCTCTCTTGATGGGTTTCTTTCCTTCCTTCTGGTGTCCGTTCCTTTGGCCTCCCTGCTCCGGCCCCGTCAGGTCTTTTAGAAATTCCATTCCAAGTGTGGTGCTCATTGAGTTGTCTGCTATACTCTCTGCTGCTTTTTGGGTCTTTGACATATGCCCGCTTTTCCCCATGTTGTGATGATTTGTGAAGATCTGGTGGATAACTGGACTCCAATGATGGGTGTTGTCGCCGATCGGATGGCCCGCTTTTCACTTCCGGTACATTTTGTGGACTTGTGGGGGGGCCGTTCCTGTCGCTGCTGGGGTCTGGAAGAAATGAAAGTAAGAGTTTGGTACAAGAGTCCTTTAGCTCCAGACACCATTCACTACATTTCAGACTCCATTAATGACAAAAACAAACAACCATTAAGACAGTCAGTAATGGAAGCCAACTCAAGCTTTGTTAATTTCACTGTAACTACAAATACAGGGAATTATTGATTAGTACTTGGGATGCTCTGAAACTACTTATTATTGTCCCCTTTGTTCCCAATATCTACAAACTTGCCTGGCCATGAATCATTTCAATAATTACAGTATCGGTCAATGATTTCAGTTTCTGAAGGGCATTGGATCCTGACTAGAGCATCAACTGGACAAAATTGAAGATATTTCTTTTCCTTTAAATATTTGTCCTTTTGAAAAGAGGTGTTTTTTGGTGGGGAGGGAGTAAGGAAGGGAGATGGTATAGGGGAGTGGAGTCACATGGAAGAATAATTGTTTCTGGTCAGTTCTGAGACCAGAAAATGCTTTCAGTTCCTCTTGTACTAAATATAATTAAGGTTCAATCTACAAGAGCTAGTACTCTGCATGATACTATTATGGGTAAATGAATGAACCCTTCTGATCCTATGTTTCCATGGTTATAATGTATAACACAGCTATATACAGGTATAACCTTACCCATAAGGCCTGCCTCGCAGAGTTTTTGATTATGAAGGCAATAAGAACTCTTATGAAAAATGTGCAAATGATTTTCTAATAGCTCAAATTCTATTCTTCTTACTACTGTTAAGGGGTTTGACCATGAGGATCCTTAAATGAGTCATCTGAAATGGCACCAAGACATTTTAAATGACATCCCACAATTCTTTATAGCTAACTTCCTGTAATTCTAAATAATACAATGAAGTTTATCTAAATGTAAATTACACACACACATGCATACACACACACACACGCATGCACAAACCACCATTTGAGACAGATGCTCATGGATGATTTCTTCTACCATAGTAAATCATCATGGCAGTTGCAGAGAAAAAGTGAAATGCAGATGTTCTCAGCAAATCTCTCTCATAAGGTATCACTGTCCACATTATCACTCAAGGCCCTTCGTGAACTGTCAGCCTGTTCCACCCCATCCTCCACTTCCACTAGAGTTTCAAGTTTGGGGCAGAAGTTCAGTTAGCCACCTTGATGATGATTACAAATTAGAGAGGCCTGGAGCCAAACTGCCTGTTGTATGATCCATAATCTCATTTCCTCACTTTTCCCCAAATCCTATTTAAGGTACCTGCATCAGGATAAAAAAGCTTCATTCATTCACCATCACAGGGAGGCAACTACTGTGGGGCAGATGCAAAATAGATTCATTTAAAATGTAGTTGTTAGAAAGGGAGAGACATTTTTTTTTTTTTATCCAAGGCTATGAGCTTTGGGTTTCCCATCACAATTCTGTATTCGTACAAAAAGAGTTTTCTTATTCTTCCTCTTTCTTTAGGGGATGGAGAGCCCATTATAACTGACTGCCTTTAAGTACCAAAGGGCTTTCCCCTAACAAGAGGGATTATAATGAGGATCATGGGTTTAGGACCCCAAGAGACCTTAGAGGCCATCTGATCATGTCCCCTTCTCCATTTTATAGATTAGAAAACTAAGGGCCAGAGAGATAAGGGATGTGCCTAAGGTTGCAATAATCTCTAAGGCTTCTTCCAACTCTAAATCTGTGAAGCTATACATAATATCTTAGTAGGGTTATAGGATAAACATTGGAGGGGGCCTTAAAAGCCACTCAGGTAACTAATTATGTTTGACCCCAATGAGGAGAAACTAGAAGCAATGGGTAGATTAGCAGAGAAGCCAATTTTTGAGTGTTAATATAACAAAAAATAACCAGTGTCTAAAAGTGGAATGGGCTGCCTCAAGAACACAAGTTTCCTTTTGGAAAGTGCTAGCTGTATGGTCATTAGCTAGAGAAGATGGGGATGATTTTTAAAAAAATGATAACAATAATAATAGTTGGCATTCTTATGCTATATAGCATGTGAAAATAGAATTCATATTCACTTCAAGGTTTATAAAATGCTTTACAAATGTTGTTTATCCTCTTAACAACTCTAGGAGGCAGCTATGAATATCATCCCCATTTTTCAGATGAGAAAACTGAAAAACATTGAGATTAACAACTTGCTAAATGTCTAAGGCTGGATTTTGACTTAGGTTTTCTTGATTCCAGCTCTGGCCCTTTAAATACTGTGCCATCGAACTTTTTCTAGGTGGGAAGGGATACTTATTCAGGTCCAGATCAAACCAGATGGCCTCCAAAGTTTTATTGTGATCTTGGTCACCTACTTACTTTGACAGGCAGCTAGATCAAAGCTTGAATAGGTTAGGTCATGTACTTACAATTTAAAGAAGGCAGGGGAGCGCTCAGAATGAATTGCCATACATATCAGTATAGAGCAAAGCGGAAGCAATGAGGGAATTAGGCCACAGCACAGAAACACCTAGGATTGACTTGGCTACAAACCGTAGTTTGGTTATGGCCCATAAGGTAGAAGCAAGCCTCCCCGAGCTTGTCATTTCTCATACATGCAGCGATATTAGGAGGGATCATCGCTGAGGAAGTGAGAGCCCAGCACCAAGAACAGTCAGAAAAAGAGAAAGAGAGAGAGAGAAAAGTTGAACATTTAGATTCCCTATAACAAAGGTGAAAGAAAAAAAAAGTAATAAATCTTCATTTGGTTATCTTAGGGCAAAGAAAGTTTATTTGTCCAGTCAGACAGTCTAAGGCGACACCCAAATAAGGCTGGAGAGACAGCAATTATGATAGTAGCATAATTAGACAGCCAAAAGGTGACTCAAAAACCCAAGACAATGAATGCATCCATTTTTTTTTTTAAACATCCAGAATAATGACACAGGCTGGTATAGAAAAGGCATTGACAATTAACAAAAAACCAAAACAAAACCCAGAGTTCCATCCGCCCCCCCTGAAGACCGCGACGGTGGTGAAATTAAGTACAAAAAACTCATTACAAAAATAGCCTCACAGAGGAGTGGGCCCCAATCGAGTAAGAAAAATATTGGAATGGAACATAGCATAACCAACCCACTTGTGACTCTCATTGATAGAGCTGAGGGGCTTACGCCCAAATGACACTTGCAAATGGTTACAGCAGCATGAGCCCAGTATATTTTACTCTTCCTTTGAAACTGCATATTTAATGATCTTTATTTTTAGCCCAAAGAACACTGGTGAATCTTGGATTTTTTTTTTTTTTCATCCTCAGTGCAACAGACATATACTTTGAGATGTGAAGCTGTACAGGGCGGTTACAATGGGTCCCCAACGACATGGTACATCCAAACAAGAGGAGCATAGAGGGAAGACAAAGAGGAAGACAGAATATCACACAGTTTCAGTGCCATCGTTGAATCTAGTGGTAAGAGGTTTAGTGCAGAAAGGTGTGCCCAGCCACCGCCTGGGAATGTTGGAAACATTCCTCCACTTGAGTTAGAATTCAGAGTCCCATTGGGTCATTTCCTAAAGGGGCCTTCAGCAGAACCTCCTGTTTTTGGCCCAGAGTGTTCGTGCCAAATGGCATACGCCACTGGGAAGGTGAGTGTTCCAAATGGGCAACCCCATCATATCGAGTGACACTTGATTCAAACATCTCAGCAAGTCCCAGAATTCAATTGTGAATTGTGCAGAGCGACTTTCAGAAAGGAGGTCTAAATAGTAGTTAGTATCCCTAATAAGGGGCAGCCAAGTTCAAGGGTATCCTTCAATCACAGTTTCTATAGAAACTTTGAAGACCTTTGGTTGGGAAGAGCCCTACATCTAGGGCATAATTTTTTTTAAACAATTATTTCAAATAAATAGGACATAATTATCATAATATACAATATTTTCCCCATCAGAACTCAGTGCTGTCTATTCAACTTGCGTCTCTAGCTATGATAAAGGAATAATAATGTATCATTTAGCTTTCCTTACAGGAAAGGTAGAGTAGCATCTTTTCCCCATGATGAGCACTGGAAATGTGTTTCATCCTTTATCATTCAAAAATATATGACTAAATATTAACAGACTTTTTTTTTTGACAACAGTGGGCTCAGAAGGTCTGAATTTAGGTGGGAAGAGAAGGAGTGATTGTATACAGAGATTCAGAAGAGCTGAGAATTTCATGTCTCTGAATACAGACAAATTCAACGACAAAAAAAAAAAAAAAAAAAAAAAGTATTTGTGCCTCAACATATCCCTCAGGAAACCTGCTTTCCTCCTTCTTTAAAAGAACAATGTCATTTTGTGCTAGCAATGGAACCACTGAGAAACAGTTTGGCACAGTTCAAACAAACATTCCTTCTTTCTTGATTGGTCTAGACCAAATGTTCTCTCTCTGATCACCAGAAAAGGGGGCTACGATGGGCTTGCCTAACTCTCCGCCCCAGTCCATGGAAGCAAGCAAAAAGGATGAAATGTGCAGAGATTTCAGAACAAGCGAGGCAATTAATCACGTGTTGCAAAAAGGTTGGTAAGACACTGGTGAGAAAGGAAAACAAAAGTAATTTCCCGCTGCGGCTCTGGAGACAAATTCATGGAGTGATGCCAGGGAAGAAAGGAAGGTTTTCATAGTTTGACCCACCATATTCCGGTACCGAGCCATCTCCTCGTTTCAGAAATAGACGAACTCTGCGGCCACCATTTTTAATCAGTTCTATAGCCCGAGAATGCTTCATATTTTTTGTGGTTTCCCCATTGATTTCTAAGATTTCATCACCAATCTAACAAGTAAAAAAAAAAAGAAGAAGAAGAAGAAAATCAAAGTGTCAGAGTAGGAATCTATCCTAAGTGACAGAGTATCCTACCTTGCACTGAATGACTCATCTGATTTAGGGGAAAAACTATGAGAACTACAAAAAGGAATGGAAAAAGGGTTTGGAAAAAGATGAATTAGGGCATCTCCCCTAGTTAGAAGCCACACCTTATTGGAACGCTTAGGACAATCCGCCCATTATTTTGATGACAACCTTGCAAATATGCAGGGAGTTCATTAGGTTTTAATTATAACTGAGTCAAACATCTCAGCACAAAAAAAGGAGTTTATATCAATAACATCGCTTTGTTCAAACATTTTTCTATAGAAACTTCTATGATCTGTGGATGGGGGGAAAATCAAAGTCATCCCTGGTCACTAACACATACCAGATAAATATAATGTGACTTAAGCACACAGCCATAGTGCCCCACCCTTTGTCTCTTCACTTGGTTTCACCTCCTACATTGACTCTTGAGAACAAAATTAAAGTACCATTTGCATAGTCCTGTAAGGTTTATGAAGATATTATAAGTATTATTTTAGTTGAGGATGACATGGATAAGGTTTCTTGCTCAAGAGTTTGAGTGAATTTGTGTCAATGCTGCTTTAAGTATATTCTCTCCTAAGTAGTTCCTCTCCACACTTCTTTCTCCTCCACCCCCAAAATAATTTGTAAGAGAATGTACTGAATTATAGGTTAGAATCAGGGAAACACTCAAGAAGTTTTCCTAGAAATTTATAATCAGCTCCTTGTTCAATGTCACCAACAATTTTTATGCAATGATTCTTTGAAATTTTGAGGGCTGAAATTCTTTTAAAAACACCAATTTTGAATTTCTTTTAGGGGGGTTGATTAATCACATATCTGAAAATGCCAAGGGTTTGATTGGACAGCAGAACAGATCATCTATATGGCTGATTATTCTTTGATCTAGTTAAAACTGGAGATAATATCTAGCTTTTTTTCCCTTTTCTTTCTCTTTCTTTTTCTTCCCCTCCCCCTCCTCCTTTCTCTCTTTTTTCTTCCCTTTTTTCCTCTTCCTCCTCCATACTTTTCCTCTTTCCTTTCTCTTTCTCCCTATTTATGCCCACAGACATGTAAAAATGCATACACACTATATATACATATTTATGTAAATTTTGTGAATTAGTAATTTTCTGCCAATGTATTGTATAGATATGTAAATAAATCTATCTATATATTAATATGTACATATAAATATAGCTATTTATATACTGTCTAAAACATGTAACCTATATAACTTTGTTTTAAAGGAGAGCACATTTCAGTTGCAAGTGGTTACATGGAACAAATCCAAGTCACTCTTTTTTGTCTGTTTATTTGTTATGACATTATGAAGTCCTTACAAGATAATCATCTCTAAGATAATGTAACTATAGTGTAAATACTTATGTTGTATTTTTTTTTTTTACAGTAGTTTGGTCCAAGTTCAATTTGGGACTACTTAAGAAGTTTGTGCAACCAGAACAAAGAACTTTGTCCCTCTTTGCAGTCCCTTGGCCCAGCATCCTTCCTTCTTTACTTGCTTTTAGGGCAGATTTTTTTTTTCTTTCAACTGTATCAATGAATTCCCTTTCTTTGAAACTCATCTCAGCTTTCCACCAAAACTGAATCCTAGGATCTTATGAAAATCCCATAGGCCTCTTGATTCTTAGAAAGTTGATCTGTCTTTAAAAAGGGGGTAAATTTTTAGATATAGTAAAATTGTTTTACAATTATGTTGATTTGCAAATAACTTTTCAAGAGGATAAGTTTTATTAATGACTTTTATTTGTTGCTGTTTAGTCATTTTAGTTATGTTTAACTTTGTGAGGATTTTCTTGGCAAAAATACTGGAATGGTTTGCCATTTCCTTCTTCAGCTCACTTTACACATGAGGAAACAGCAAACAGAGTTAAGTGACTTGCCTAGAGTCATACAAATAGTTAAATGTCTGAGGCCAGATTTGAAACTCATGAAGATGAGTTTTTCTGACTTCAGGCCTGGCACTTTTTGGATACAGGCCATCCCACCACTAGCAGTATGGAACTTTTTGGTTAACAAATAAAAACAGTTAAGCAAAACCAACTGAAAGGGTAATCATATCTTTTGATGTAGGCAATGTTCTATATTTATAGTTCTCATCTCTCTGCAAAAAAATAAAAAAGGAAAAAAAAATAAAAAAGAAAAAATGTTTGCAAATGTAAGTATCCTTTTAATACCTACCCTCATCTTTCCACATCTCTCTGCTGGACCATCCTCAGCTAATCGCAAGACATAGAGATCCATATTATACTCTCTGCCACCTCGAAGACTGAAACCAAATCCTTTGGCTCCTCTTTCCAGTTCAACAGTGTAGAAATCTTGGTCCTGCTGAAAGACGTGGAAGTAGAAGAACTGTTAAAGTCTGTATGTCGAATTAAGGTGCTCCCAAGTATTTTTAGCCATTCATTCATTCATTCATTCATGCATGTCATTGACATATTCATTTTAGTCATTCATTCATATGCTCATTAATTTACTAATAGCCTAGAACATGTAGAACATCAATAAATAAAAAATATAATAAAATAATTATGATTAAGAATTAATCCTATCTTTAAGTGACCCACTTTTTACATTATATTTCTTTTGTAAGTCTGGTGCTTGGGTCATTCAATATGGGCAAATTAATTTCCTCCTGGCCAAATGCACTTTGGGGTCACAGACCCTTCCAAGAGCTCTATCATTGGCTATTAAAAGCTTTGCTCTTTTGTCTAGGGGTTGTATTTGGCTCGGGTTCTTTTGCTCCCAGGAAATGAAAAAAAAAAAAAAAAAAAAAGGGATAGCAAGGAATTTTTTTTTTTTAAGAACAGAGTATTAAGCCTCATTTTTAAAACAACTAGATCTGAGGTTTTATGGCAGATAAATAGTTATTTTATAAGGGTTATTTTCCCTGTTTTAAGAGTGTCTCACAAAAATAGCCTCAGTGAATCAGAAGCCAGAGTACTAGGTAAATGAAGCAAATGAAAGAAGCTGAGCTCACCTGTGCAGCTTGGGGGGCTTTGAAATCAAACTGTGATTCCTGCTTTGGTTTAGCGTTGTTCCTGTTGGATGAAGAGAGAGGGAGGGAGAGAAAAAAAGAGCAACTCATGGGAAAACTGGGAAAGAATCAAGGGCAATCAATGGCTGGCCAGAAATAAATGTAGAACATAAAGTGCATCTACATGTACAGAAGCTGACCTGGTCTCCTGGGCTCCTTGTTGGGAAGGAGTGTGTGTGGTGGTAATGGTGGCAATCTTTTCAGCATTGGTCAACAAAGTAGCATTCGAAGATTCTGCAGGGAGAGACAGGAAATCAAGAGTTATGTGGTTTCCTGTAGTCCTATCTTGGTCAATAGCATTCTGCATCCCCAAATGATGTGCATTTACTCTGTATTTTTTTATCTATTTATCTGGGTACTTGTTATGTTTCCCCTAGTAGAGTGTTCGCTACATGAGGGCAGGAACTTTTTAATTTTATGTCTGTTGTCTCTAGTACATACAACAGTCCCTGGTGCAGTTTTTTTTTTTTTTTTTTTTTTTTTTTTTAAGACTGGATCATTTTAAAAGACTGGATTCATCAGTACAGGGAAACAGATCATTCCTTGCTTCACAACTTTGAGTTAAATATTTGCCTGGGGTACTGAGAGTTTAAAGGTCTTTAAAGGGCTGCTTGGAAGGTACTCATAGCACACAGTAGGTGCAAAATAAATTCTTGTTGAAGTCAATTGAGATGAAGGATTGGTCACAATCACTTCGTTAACAGACAACGAATTTCTGTGTACCGGGTCCTGTACAAGAGCTTACTAGAAGGGAATTCTATAAACAAACGGTTGATCTGCTTTACAATGAGTCTGAAATATTCTTAACAGATTTTTGGAAAAGTTCATGCCGTGAAATTGCTATATGACCAGGCAGAAATGAAGCACATCCACCAGAGAGCACAGGATGGTCCAGAAGTCCCAAGACATGAAAGCAAGTGGTTCACAATGCTTAGCACAGTACCTGGCACATAGTAGGGACTTAAGAAATGTTGACTTTTCTATCTCTGGTCAGATATGGTTATATCCATCTGTGATGACTGCTATGGGGGAAGCTGAGGGCTCTCAAGTTGCAGTGGACTAAGCCTATCAAGGATGTGTCATTACTAGGTGAGCCTCTAAGAGTGGAGGGGACACTAGATGGCCTAAGAAAGGGTGAACTAGCCCTGGTTAGAAACAGAGGAGGTCTATACCAATTAGAATGGCATCAGAGCTTTGAGTAGACAGGGAACTCTGGGTATTTAAAAAATTTAAACTAAAATTGAAAAAAAAAAAGAGTTTTCACTGAAATCCAGCTCTAAAGAAGAATAGTTTGTTGGAATTGGACCTTATCAACCCAACCTCTGTGTTTACACATTTCAGCTAGTTGCTGCTTCTATTTGTTTTTTTTTTTTTTTCCCCTACTACTGACTGCCGATAGTGAAAGCGAACTAACGATATTCTACTTCCAAAAACAAAAACAAAAGCACATCATGTCTTTATTCTCTTTACTGGGCACAGTAGAAGATACTGGATTCTCGGGAGAACTTTTCCAGTTCTGTTAGTGAAAGATTAATTTTTAAACCTGCATTGTTAAGAGCCTGAGCCTACAAGTGTAAATTGGCTATACCAAGCAGCCTACGAATATGAATACATTCTCATGTAAATTGCCTTTTCTTCTCACTAGACACATTCAGAAGCAACTTCATTAAAATCTCCAGAAATCTGCAGAGCAGAAGCTTGGAAAACACATCCCATGTATGGGTTTATTATCTACACAACAATGGGTCTGTGTGCTGATTCTAAGTTCTTTGTTCTGAATAGAAAAAATAATTTTCCTTTGTCCAAGGTGATTGTGACCAACAGAATCATGGGTGAACAATGCACAAATACCTTGGGTTGGAAGAAAAAAAATACATGTGTCTGATAGAATGAATACATTTTGAGGGCAGGGACTAACTGATTTATTTGGATTTGCCATATCTAGACATAGCACGGTGGTAGGGACTTAGGAAATGCTTTTTGGGTTGAATATTTTTCATAACTTTTTTTAGGATGGGTAGGGGAAATTTTATACAAACATACACATACATACACACACACTATGCATATACATGCTTGTATATTTAGTATTTACACATACACATACACATGTATTGTATATATATATATATATACACACATACATATAAACTGAATGGTTCAGATACATTTTCAAAGGACAGATTTGCACGGGGTTGAGGTTTGGACTTCATCATTAACCTTTCAGAATAAATGTCATGGAGGGGAACTCATTGGTTTTTTAAAATTTCTCTAGCCGAGATACATCTCTGACTTGGAGGGAAGAACCATTATATTCTACCATTTTTTTTAAAAAGGTTGTAGTGGGGTCAGGAGATCTGAGTTATACTCTTGAACCTTACCTCTCTTGGACTTATTTTATATGAAGGTGATATGAGGAATCAGATGTGGGAAGGAAGGGGGGTTAAGCTTGAGAGCCTCTAAAGATTTTTCAAGCTCCCCAGTGCTCTGAGATGACAATACTAGATGGCCTTTCCAAAGCCCTTTCAGTATATTTTTTCTTATATTCTCAGATCAAGTTATTTTAGATCAATGACTGGACTTTCTCGATACCTGAACGATCATACCTTCTATGGAACACAGTGGGACAACAAGGTCTCTGTTGTCCTTGATCTGGATCACAGCAGAGTTCGGATAAATCTTTGGAAATGACATTAACTTGTTCAGATCATTGGCAGGACTCAAAGAATAGAGCAGATATATATACGATTATGTACAGGATAATATGTAGCAGCATACATTATATCATTATGAATAATAATAATAGATACAAATGTCTTCACTGGTATAGGGAATTCCTAGGTGAAGAACCTCCCTCTACTAATGCATGTGGCACCTTTTCTGTAATTTATTACTCTCTGAGAGGTGCTAAATGCATTGAGTGGTTCCAGTGATTGCCCAGGATCACATTAGTGACCTAGTATATACTAGAGCTAGTATGTGTTAAAGGTAGGATTTGAATGCAGATCTTTCTTAACTTCAAGGCTGACTTTCAATCCATGATAACATACTATTTCTCATTCATAGTTACAATAATAGTATCAAACATTTATAAATCGTTTTAAGATTTGAACAACCTACAAACATTGTCTGAGGGCCTTCATGGCAATCCCTGGGGGCAGATACTGAAGGTATTATACCCATTTGGCAGATGAGAGAAGTGAGACTGAACTGAAATGACTCATTTAGCGTCATATGGATACAAATTTTCAGAGGCTCAATTCAAACCCTGCCTTCAGTTCTAGGAGCCAATCTGTTGCTCACTTGCAACACCAATGACACTCAAGACATCGTCATCAAGACCTTCCAGAGTATTTGGCAGCCATTCGGTTCATTCCCACTCTTTTTCTTCTCTATTGCTCGCTGCAATTACACTGAGCCTAGTTGAAAAGAAAAAGTACAAGACTCTACTGGTCTGCAGGGAAGTTGCATACAAGACATCAGGGACAATGTTTCCTTGTAATTAACAGTAAACATAATCACTGAATTATGCCACGGTATCATGTCAGGTTTCTTTTGTGTCATGGTTATACAAGCGTTTCCTACCTCTATCAGATTCAGATGTCATAATTATTTTTTCATCTTATTTATTTTCATCCTTTTCAGGAAGCTGATTCTCATACAGATGGGGTTCTTTGTTTCTCTTCTGGTCCAGTTGCCAATTTTCTGTATTCTACTATATAGATTTTCAGATTGGAAGTAATTATGAATTTTTATTGACTTTTCACATGGTATTCCGAATTGAGCTGATTTCTTCTTCTCTGGTGATTTCCCTCATTTAATTCTGCATTAATGGGTGATTCATGCAAAAGTCAAGGGAAGCAAACACTTGTTTGCAATTTAAAGTGAAGAACTTTCTTTTCACATGACTTTGATATTCTGCTATATAAGTGTTATCAATTCAATGAAGGGTCTTTAGAAATAAAAGACCAAATTTCCGTTCACAACTCATTCCAGCTTCCAACGTATTAATTAATGCAAGATGATTAAAGTAGTAAGAAGAGCAATGGCATTTTGTCATTTTTATTGGCCACTTTCAGAATACCCCAAGTGGCCTCTGCGTATCTCGAGATTCCTACAACATTTTAAACCACATCGATAGATTTGTGTTTAATTTAATCAACATTGTATTAAACAGTCAGCATTTAAGCAGTGATGACAACTGAATAAAATGCTTCTTAAATAGACTTTGTTTCTTAATACAAAGCTGAAGTCCATGTAGTATGGTTTGCTAGGACACTATAAGTGGAAGCAGACAACCTGTCTCCATGCAGACAGATCTTATAATAGGAACATAGATTTTAGAACTTAAAACATATGTAGCTAGATGATAGTTTTACAGATCATAGTTTTGGAGGTGGGAAAGACCATTAAGGACACTTAGTCCAAATCTCTTATTTCAGAAATGAGGAAACTAGTGAACCCCATGGAAGTTGTGAAGTGGCAGAGCTGGAATTTAAGCCCAAATCTTCTGAGTCTAACTGATAGTTTCTTGGGGATAATGAGAGCTTAAATGGCTTACCCAAGGTCACGAATCAAGTGTTTCAAAGGCAATTCCTCAAACCTACGTCTTCCTGACACCAAGAAACTTCTAGTCACATTCTACCATACTAACTCTATTTTTCATTTTTTTATCTGCCTTTAAGAAGTGGAGACCTCTTAGTAATTTGGAAAGATTGGCTTTTTTATGATCACTCCTGGGCTTAAGTACCTTATATCTTTTCCTGAAAGGTTATTTATAATAATTTGAGTACTCCTAGACAAGTCAGAAAAGCTCCTGCTATGCTACCACAAAAAGCATTTACTAAGAAGACCCTGCCATGCTGCTCAAGCTATTGTCATGGCATCCACATGATTCGGGACACAAGATCTCTTGGATCTCATTTTTAGGCATAAAATATGGTGGGCACTCACAATTACAGCCATTTTCTATACCGACAGCCCTAACCTCAGCCAGGGCATCTGTGTTACAAAACCAAACAGATCAAGAAAGGGCAGAATTATTCATTTCATGCATATTTTAATGCATAAATATATAGGTTATTAATATTTAAGTAAGTATTTGAAAATCTGAATGCCATGAACATCAGAAGAGTATTAGGAAATGTCTTTTTTAGATTGTATGGTTATGATGCTCTTTTCTTTATGCCTGTGGATGGCTATTTATCAAATCTTGGATCCTTCTCCTAAAGACAAGTATGGGTATCGATCTGACTTCATGGCTTTTTCAGTGAAACAGTAAGTAGAGTATAATACTACTTCCCGGGTCATTATATACTTTAATCTAATTTCTATGGAACAACAAGTCTGACAATATGATTTAGAATGATATAGTAATGTGTTGGTTCTGGAAGCCTTGAGTTCAGATCCTCCCTAAGAACCTTACCTGGGGAAGTCACCTATCCTCTCAGCCTCATTTTCTGCACTTACAAAATGTGGAAAACAATAGCACTTACCAAACAGGGTTTGGGGGAAGATCTATTGGGAAAATGTATACAAAAGATGCTGTAAATCTTGAAGTGCTACCCAGATGTTAGTTATCATCATCATCATCCTTCCTCATTATTGAAGGTGGATGGAAGGATAGAAAATGTGTACCTTCCTTTCTGAATTGCTCAGGTTGTATACAGGTATACCTGTGCAACAATGCTGAACAAATCAGAACTGGGGCTTTGTTTGGACTTCCTCAATGGATCCAATCATGAGAGTAGGGCAAAACAGATCTAATGCTAATTTTTATAATATATATTTATTTATATATCTGTATATTTCAATTATAGGAAATAATTATAAATAAAAAATGAAATGGAACATTATAGATCATAACTATGTAAAACAAATGATTATGTAATTGATATTAACAATAAGCACTCATTGAGCACTTTCAAGTTCATGAAGTGCTTTATGTGCAGTAGCCCCTTTGAAGGGAAGCAGAGAGGATGGAGAGAGAAGTGAGTGAGAGAGTGGGTGAAGATAAATGTGGTAGAGCCAAAGAAAGAACTAAAAGGAAGACAATTCGTGGGAGGCAGTGGGAGGAAGCCACCTGGGAGGATGGAGAGAAGGGCACTGAGGCCATGTCCTCAAATGAACTAGGCAGAGAAGTAGTTCCTAGTGGTCCTGGGTGCTGTCTACACAGGAGCAAAAGCAAGCCTGGTGATCCTGGCAAGGTTTTAGAAGATGACGTGAAAGACGCCATTGGTTTCTATGAAGACATCACTAGATTCTGATTTAAAGGGGTTTGCTGGCCTCTGCTTGTTATAAAAAGCTCATGTTTGATACACCTAGGGTGTGATATTGGCCCATCAAGATGGAAGAAGAAAACTTCAAAAGTCTGCAAGTTTAGCTAGAGCATTTATCTCCCACCCCTCTTAGCAATAAGGTCCATCACATTGTTTTCAACACAGGAAACTGTGACTATGATATGATTTACTCATACCAAAGCCATTATGGTGAGAATTCAGCACCTTTTTTTTTCTTTGAGATATTTGCAAATTGCCTGATAGTTTCCCTCTGCATCTCCTCAGCAATGGGGTTTCAGCAAATAAACCTGTAATCTTCAGTGGGCATTTCCCCTTATTTAAAAGGCACCAAATACATTTTTTACACTTTTCTAATATTGAGTATTTTAAAATATTGATTTACGGGGCAGTAAGTTAACCTCAGATAAACTGTTAGCAGACCTCTAGCTTCCATGTTTTTCAGAACAATGAAATAGACATTTGAGAGCTTTCTCCATCAACACATTTCCCTTTCGCTCAAAAGAGATGTTTTACAACATAATTTTGTTCATAAGGGAGCAAAGATCATCAAAAATATCTGGCAAAGAATTCTTTTTTTTTTTTTTTTCCTAAGGAAGGTTTATACTTATAATGCAGTTAAGATACATCACATCAGATTGTCATCCTTGGGACCACGAATCATGCTTGTCCAACTCAATTATCTCTCGTTAACATTTTAACTTGGTTTCTATTAAATATCAGTAAGAATGAGTCCAAAATAGTATTCTGGTATTAGTCCTATCTGGGAGAGGGAAAGAGTGGGGATGGTTACATTTAGTCTAAACCAATTTGCTCAGAGCATTACAGATTTTGTTCCTTCCTCATCTTCAATTCTGGCTTATAGGATTTTGAGCTGGAAGAAACCTGATAGAACTTTGGGTCACAGATTAAATGGTAGAAGGGATATTTTTAGAGAGAAGAAAACTGGGGTCAAGAGACACCTTATAATTTGCCCGGAGTCACAGAAATATGAGAGGAAAAACCAAAGACAATGATTCCATCATACACATACACACATGATCATTCCCTCCCCGACTTCCAATGGAATATAAGCTCCCTCCAGAGAAAGAGACTATTTCATTTCTATCTCTGTATCCCCCGGACCTATCCATGTGTCTGTCCATTCCCAAGTGCTTATAAATCATTAAAGACTAAAAATCACATGGTCTTTGTTTCTGAGGATCAGGAAGCTAACATTGGAATGTAAACTCTAAGACACTTACGTGGAGGAGAAAGTTTGTTCAGTGAAGAGCGTTTGTGGAATTGAATTGAGATATCCCTTCTGCTATCAACCACTCCATTAAGAAACAAAACATGCTAGTAAAAATAAAATGGCTTCCCAACAAGCTTCGAGTGCCCGCCCAGACTCTCCTCTTTTATATTTATGAAGTTCCTGGAGGTTGGTTAAATTTCAGGGATAGCACATGTTAAAAATTCCAGAGCCGTTTCCAGCTATGCTTTCAAAGCATCTCACATATGCAGACTTAGTATTGGTAAAGAAGAGGGTGCTGAGGGCTAAGGAATGAGGTCAAGTTGAAGATTGTCAGAGATCTTCACCCCTGAACCTCAAACAGGGCCAGAGTGCAGATCTTTCAGTGAGAGGGAAAGATGCAGTTAATACAGGTGGTGAAGCTTTCACACATTTACTTGGTTAGGGATGGACATGGTAGCTTATTTCATTATATGAATGAAAGAGAGAAAGGGGGAGAGAAATAGAAAGAAAAAGAAAGAGACACACACACACACAGACAGAGAGAAGGAAAAGACAGAAAGATGATGAACAGAAAGGAAGAGGGGGAAAGAGAAGGGAAGAGAAAGTGGGACAGAAAGATGAGGGAGAAAGAAACATACAGAAAGATGAAAAAGGAGACAGAGAGAGAAAGAGAGAAAGAGAGAGAGAGAGAGAGAGAGAGAGAGAGAGAGAGAGAGAGAGAGAAACACATAGATATACTTTACCATCCCCTGGAATGATGCGGAGGGTAACCGTGTTTCCAGCTTCCTTGATTAAGTTGACAATGTCTGAGTGGGATTTGTTGGTGATGGCACATCCATTCACGGCCAAGATCCGGTCTCCTACTTTCAGTTTGCCACAGCGGTCAGCAGGACTCCCCTCAATTATCCGACCTATTTTGTGGGGCATGGCCACACATGCATTTCCTGCTTTTGTAGTGAGTTTTTAATTTTTAAAAAAAAATTATGTGGGAACGTAGTGAAGGGAAAAGGAGAAAAAGGATTGAAAAGGGAAAGAGAAGGTTAAGGGTTAATTAATTAAAGCATTAAGCCAAATGTTATTAAAGGAAAGTTTTGCACTGATGGGTCAAAACATTGGCAATCCCGTGGCATGGAGAGCAAGTATAACCGTGTTAATGCTGCCACTTACTTCAAGTCCTCTGGCTAATGCTGGAGAGGGGATAGACTCCCTCTTCCTCCTTAATTTGATTACCAACTGTAGGATAACGAGTAATTACTAAAATACTCGACAGCCTAAAATTGCCCTCTGGCTTATTTATGAATTACGAACGTGAGGGAGAGTTAAGACGGAATTTTCTCACCCTCTTTGGGTTACTGTCGTGTCTCCTCCCCCCATTTTGGCCAGATGCTGTCCAAGATTCTGCCAATGTTTTGTTCTTTCTCCATTTAGAAAGATCATCACTCTAGGCCTGACATGAAACCAGCACCACAGAGATCAATTCCAAAAATGCCACCTGGGTTAAGAGGCAGAAATTCGATCTTGAAGGTAACAGTAAAGCGAGACACCCTAATCCCTGACTTTGGTGGGACTTCTCACAAATGACCCGTGTCCACTCGTCTCACCTTTTAAGGAAGGCTCAATGTGGTGAAATATCTCTAAAGTAGGAAAATTAAATGTGGAAATCTAACAGCCAACTTAATGATATACATAAAGAATAATATTTGTATGTAAAAAGAAAATACATATTTTAAGTGTGAGGCTTATTTTACATCGGGAAAAGCTTTATATGTCAGCCAAATGTAATCAATTGATTCAATGAGAAACTGAGACCTGGGAAAAACCTTCATTAAAAAGGTCAAGCTGTATCCCAGGCCATTGGCAATCATCTTGGCTTTTGTTTTGCTATTTGAACTTTGATGATTCTGGAGGAGAGAGTGAGGCTGATGACTCTGTGCAGCTCTGTCTCACGTATTATATAAATTAAGACATCGCCCTCGTGATGGCACTGGTCCTCCCTGAGAATGAAGGACAGACAAGAACAAAAACAAGCCAAATGATTCAGAGATGAAGTTGTATATTGGAAGCTACTTGGGGGAATGGATTGTCTTGAATGTGCTTTTGATCCTCTAGTGATTAGTGGCCTGGAGCTTAGGGAGGACTTAATAAAATGCTTGAGTAATGATGATAAAACCATGGACATGGATTTTCCAAGAGAATTTTTCCCAATAGTTTCAGGAATTTGTTTTGGAGATACTTTTAAAGATATTCCATCATTTGAGCACTTCTCTATAAAAGGTGGAAAGGACTATTAAGAGAGCAATAAGGTCAAGTGAATAGATATCCCCAGTGTCTACCACACTGGCTGGCACACAAGTAGGTGCTTGTCGGTTGATTACTTTCATCATAATGGAAATGAATGGATATGTATAAAGACACATTCAAAAATCTTTGAATGTCAGCAAGGGCAACCTATAGTCATGTCATGAGATGGAAAAACACCAGAATCACACTGTCCACTGAAAACAGGCAAATAGCATCCTCTTCCTTCCTGGCTCAAGTCAAGGTCTCGAAGTTCTCAAGATTATTCCTGTGGAAAGCTCTAAACCAGCAGGGGTGTGGATAAAAAGTGAGCATGGCACAGCTGAGGGCAAGCTTCTCATGCAAAGCATTAGGGCAAGTTTGATTTACTCATTGCAGTAGTCAAAGGGAGAAGAGTTTGGTCAAAGTATAACAGGGAAGAAATTCAACAAATTAGGACATCGCCTGCTTGCCGATCCCTAAACATTGCCTCTTACTCCTGTTTCTAGGCTAGAGAGAAATGTTTTAGGCTCCTAAGACCTTTATAGTATATGGGGAAGGATACATTAACTGCAGCACTTTCTAGTAGAAAGTTAACCAATATACTTGAGCTTATTTGAGCATCTGCTCCTGCAGGATAGGATCTATAGAGGTTTTTTAATGAGAAAATAACAAGAAAGGGCTGACCCTTTTCCCCAACTCAACAAAGGGCTCAACTCTGACTGGGGAGTTGGGATACTCAAAGATTCCCTCCCTGCCCCATATTTTACACTGTATAATAAGATAGTCACGTCAATATTAGCATTACTGCAAAATCCTTACAGTATCTGTAACATACAAAAGAAATCTCACTGTCCATTCTAGACAGGAGCTACATAATCTCCCAGACATGCCCCACTCTCCCTACCTTCAAGCACAATTAATAAGCAAAAAGTTGAAGGGAAAAGAGACAATTTCCTATTGACTTGAGCCTTCTGCTTTACTGGCTGATATACATCCACTATCCTCTACCACTGATGGACTTGACCATGGAATTATATCCTTATGGATTCCATTTAGTTTTTTGTTTAATGCCATATTCTATTCTATGGCTAGATTATTTTAGGAAATGGTGATCCTGAGACCTTGACTGTATTTTTTTAGTATGAAGACAATGAGCAATAAAAAATCTGTGAGTACAAATCATTTATCCATAACATTGCACATTATTGCTTTTAAGGTAGTTAACCGAGTGTTTTTTGCAACACTGTGCTCATTAATGCAAACACATGTATGTACTTTGCTGGCTCATCAATTGAAGAAGAGTTTTAAAAAATAGTACGAGGAAGCAGTGCGGCCAAGGTGAGCGGGGTTGATAATCTCTTATGCTACAGAGAAAAATACTTAATTGGACCAGGGTGCTAAAAGTAGCAAGGGGTAACCTTGTAATCCAGAACACACAGTGACGCAGTCTTTTAGCACTGTGGTCTTCAGACACTGTGGGCTGGGTGTAGACAATCTAGTTTGTGTATTCCTGACAGCCAGTCTCAAATCATAGGCAGGCTTTTTCCTACTCTGCTCCGCCTTTATTACTCCCTCCCCACCCTAGTCCTAATCAAGATGGAAGCTCAGGAAACAGGAAGCGATTGAGCTGGAAGAAACATTAGCTGGAACAAAATATTGGCAGTCCCCAGGCTTACAGACCGTTTGGGTTCCAAAAGTCATTTGTAAGTCAGCTGTTCAGTACTCTAAATGCCTTTTTCAACTGAAACACTGTCTTTAAGGTTGCTAAGTGATTTTACAAAAATTCTCCTATTTAACTCATAATATTCCTTTTTTTTAAAAAATGATCTAGAGGGAAGTTTTTAGTGGAGAAATCATCTCCACCAACACTGATGGGCAACTCAATTGTAAATTAGAGTTTTATGGAGATGCCTATGGTAAGGAGACTGTGGGTCATATAGCTATTATACATCAGAAACAATATCTAAACCTAGCTCTTCTGACTCAAAGATGGGCCTCCATCCACTAGACTAGGCCATGCTAATGCTTTACTATCCTACCTTAATTGCTCTGGGGAACTTAATCTTCCTGTGGAATATTTCTGGTGAGCTGAATCTGACATTGATTTCAAGGATACTTTTGCTCATTGCTCCCATGAAGCATTGGGAATAGAGATTATTCCAACTCTTAGCTATTGGTAGCAGCTACCTTGGCCTTGGTTAGGGGATCCTGGTACAGCTGAAAAGGTTGGTGATAGATGGAAATAAAGGGTGGAAGTTGGGGGCAAGGTCAAGGACAGAGATAAGGATCCTAGTGAAGTAGGAGCAGGAACCTCTTGGAATGATCAAATGATCTTAGAACTAGAAGTGGAAGAAATCATTTCATCTAACCCCCTTATGGTAGAGATGAGGAAATTGAGAACCAGAGAGCTTCAACTGACACATGTCCAAATAAGTGATAAATGCTGGAAAAGGGACCTGAGTCCAGAATCTCTGATTCTAAATGATTCCAACTTCCCAGATTTTTTTCAATGTAAATATTCCAAATATTCCACTTCTGAAGGCTTTGAAATTTTCCCATCATTCCTTTTCTTTTATTGGGTGGGTCCTAAGTATTAGCTTTTGTTTTTGTTACAGTCACTGAATTTTGCTTTCAATTCAAGTTTTTCTCCTCTGTCCCATTTAACAAAATTTAGTGCCCTGCTATGACAGGACTTCATCATTCCCTTCATTTCTCCCTCACTATTGGTCTTGTGATTCAGAGGCAGACCTAAAGCAAGATGAGAATGAAGGATTGCTTGATGGCTGGGAGGAAGGAGGACATCTGAGGGCCTGGGCAATCAGAGTAGGTAAGTGGGGAGAGAGATGAGCATAGCCATTTCATTGCTATTCAGAACCCTCAAATGAGGAAAGATAAAGCATCCCTTCTCTACAATTCATCTTAGAGACTTGCTTGGAGGCAATGAAAGATTAACAGATTTGTACAAGGTCCCACAGCCAGTATGTGTCAAAGCTACTCAGGTCCTCCCTGGCTCCTAGCCTAACCCTCTATCCTTTCCATAAAACTGTCTCTTAAGAAAAGAGAGGACAGAGCAAGATCCCAAGGGGTAGCACTGGGAAAGGAAGGGCAGTTCCGTGGTCATTGGCCCTCTTTGGCAGTCATTCATATATAAGACATGGGGAAATTTCTCTGAAAGGTCACCCTGAATGCATCCCGATGACATTCATAAGTAGGTTGGGGACCATTACTTCTCTGGGATATTCTGTACCCATAGTTTGTTCCACTCCACTAGTAAAAATTATATCAGGAGTTAACTTAATGGATGATTTCCCAACAGGGGTTCCCTGTGCTTCACCAACCCTGCCAGCTTCCAAACAGTCTACATAAAAGATCCTCTGTACTAACATATGGATGGAGAATAGAGGGGTAGGCTGGGGGTGGGAAGGGATGACTCTTCTTAACACAACAGTAGCATTTGGGGAAGGGAAGGAGGGACTCGGGGCAGGGAATTTTTTTTACTCATTATATTGTTTTTTAACCATAAGTATCATTGGTTATCTCAGGTACATCTGAGTCCCAACTAAGTGATAAACCAGAAAGGACATCACTACTGGCTCACCTTGGACCAATGCCCAGAGAGAGCCAGTGTTCTGGAAGATGGCACCTTTCAAAATGCTCATATCCAGCTATGTGGTGCACACTTGGATTATTAGGAGGGGATTATTTCCTAAACGAACTCAATTCCCTTTTAAGGATTTAATTCCCTTCAAGGAGATTCTTCAGTGGGCATTTCCCCCAATAATAGTAGGGGGCTCAGTGGCAGAGAGAAGCTGGCTCCCATGGTGCTTACCAAAAGTGGTCCCTGCCTCTGGTCTGCTCACAGAAGACACGATGACAAAACCAAAGCCTTCGTTCTCCCCCCGGCGGATCTCCACATCATAGGGCTGCAGCACCGTGCTCACCACTCCGCTGCCCCCACCGCCACCGCTGCCGATCCCGCTGGTGCTGCCGCTGCCCGAGCTCACGGTATTCAGAGAGTTCTGGCTACCCTGGGGAGTGCGCTTCTCCTCCGTCAGGGAAGCCGGCTGGTTGCTGCTGTGATGGGAAGATGCTGGGGAAGGAACCTCATTCTCTGCTTTGGGGACTAAAAAACAAAAACAAAAACAAAAACCATACATTTCCTGAGAAATTGGTTTCCTTTCTTCCTTTTTTTCCCTCCCTCCCTTCTTTTTTCTCCTTTTTGTCTTCCCACCCTCTCCTCTTTCCTTCCTTGCTTCCTTCTCTCCTTCCTTTCTCTCTCCTTTTCTATGTTATAGTGAGGATTCCAGGTCTCCAAAGTCCCCCTCACCCCTCCAATTCTGTAACTCTATAATTTTAAGTTAAGCATGCTAACAACAAAGGAATCCTACAAAGGATTCGGAGAATCCTGCAAAGGGTTCAGAGAATCCTTTCCACAATTCCTTGTGGAAGGAATCAGAGAATTCCAAGAGCTGGTGGGGAGGAAGGAATGCACTGAAGTTCCAGAGGATAGTCTGTGTACAGAGGTTCCAAGAAGGTCACATATAGACAATGGCAATTAAGCCTGTTAGCCTAGAATTTAAAGTGTGTTGAAGGAGATGAATGGATAAACCTTCTTCACGCTCAATAGTAATATAACCCAAAGATTAGGCTCTCACTCATGACCCAGAACAATGGAAGACATAATGAAGCTCTGCTTGTCAAGTATGGCTCCCTTTCATTGACAGGTAGCATTGCATAAATGCAAAGACCTGAGTTCAAATCTCACCACAACCAATCACTATTTGGTCCACAGGTCTAAACTTCTAGCCATCCATTTGCTCATCCATAGAAAGGGGACAATAATAACTTTCATGAGACTGCCATGAAGAAAAAATAAGATCTTTGTATAAAGTGCTTTAGAAATCTTAAATTAATTCACTTATTTTTTAATGATTTCTCTTAAAATTCACCTATCGATAAACCAAAAGGACACAAGAGGGGCACTTCATTTTCACATATTTTCTAAAAATATCCATCACCTCAAGATTAAAATTTCTAACTAATTCAAGTTCCTCTCTAAGTTCCGTCCAGTGCATAATGCTAAATGGAAGTAAGCCAGAAAGTTGGATGTGGCCTAGAAATGAATAACTCTTGGTATTGTCCCATGAGCCCTGAAAGAGGAAAGTAGCTTTGGGAAAAAAAGTCACTTTCCTTGTCCCTTAGAGACTGCCTCAGTGGCTCAGTAAGCCAAGAATTTCTAGAAAGCTAAGTTAAAATTGGAATCTTAAAAGTCCTTGTCTTTAGCTCTAAGAGGGCAGAAGGGATTGATATAAGATAATTGTGTCCATGGGGCTCCTGGAAACTCTTTTGCTTCCCTCCTCTCCAAGTTTTTAGGGAATGATGTCTTAATCAGCAATAATTAGTTTCTCTTGAAGACTTTGTTACTCTTTATGGATTCCTCTATCTCTAACAGAGGCTGGGCAGTAGATTGGACAGGATAATAGATCTATTCAACATCAGGATGCTTGGGTTCAGTTCCTAGCAAAGATAATGCCTTGCTCTGTGAATCACTTAAATGCTTGTTTCCTCATCTATAAAGTGGTCTAATTGCATTTCCCTACCTCAGCAAGGAAAACCCCTTTCTCTGCAAAGCTTAAAGTGCTCTATGAAAGGCTAGATGGTGTAATGGATAGAGCACCAATATCTTGAGAATCAGAGACCTGGATTTGACTCTTGCTTCTGACAATTACTGACTGTGACTTAACCTTTCAGACACACTTTGGTAGGGAGAGAGCTCTTACTCAAGAACTCCATCCATACCCATACAGTCATAGACTCTGCTCCTGTCCTAAAGTGCCGTGTACAGGACTGGGATTGTTGTATTGCTCTTGCTGGTCAGTTCCATGATTTCATCAAATTATAGATTTAGAATGTGAAAACGTCTCAGACTCTATTCAATCCACCTCTCAATTTATAAATAAGTAAACTGAGGCACAGAAGGATCAAGTGCCTTTTTTTGTCACTGATGTGAGAGACTTTGTAGAAACTCCCTGAGATGGGAGAGTTGTAGTTACCTTTACCTGGAGATTGATTTTTGCCATAATCACAAATCCAGTAAATGTTAGAGACTGCATCTGAATCCAAGTTTTTTTACTCCAAAGCTAACTCTTGATCTATTCTTATATTTGCCTCCCATAAGTCCCATTTAGAACTATAAGAGAACCACCTAGTCCAATTCCTTCATATTACAGTTGGGGAAACTGAGGACCAGGAAGAGTAAATGATCAGTCACAATTGTGAACATAATAAGCATTAGAGTAGGGATTTTGAACCTATATCTTTTGACTCACTTTATTAACATTATCTCAGCAAACAGGAGCATCACTCATATTTTTTTTAGAAATCCATATGTATAATTAAAAACAAATTAATATACATATATTGAATCTATGAATCTAAAAAAGGCAGGAAGAAGAAGACAGTGGAAATAACAAAGGACTCAGCCAGGATTCCCAGATTGATCAGCTTAAAGCTCTACAGAGAGGCCCTGGAAGCCATCTTGTCCAACTTCTTTGTTTTATAGATGAGGAAATAGCAATGAAGTGATGGGCTCACAAGGTTCCATCATTATTAAGTAGCAGAACAAATTAGAACTCAGTTTCTTGACTCCAATTCAGCCTTCTTTCCCTTTCTCAATTAATATATAAAATATAAAATGATGCTTTTCAGCTACTTTGTGCACACATCTCTAAGCTTCAATTTCTTCATCTATCACAAAAAGACAAATCCTTGCCCAGGTTATTTCATTGGAGGCAAGAAGTAAAAATCTCTAGGAACTGTATAAATGTCAGTTACTGTTGTTATGTTGGGGCAGCATATGAATTCATTCTCATTGCAAAAGGTCCATAGAGATTTTGCACAAAAATAATACTTTGGTCCAGGATATCTTGCTTTTTCTATTAAAAATATCATTAATCTCCCCTAGCCCCCTTCCTCCCAAAATTAAATATACAAAATTTGGTCAATTAAACAGGAACAAAGAAGATCATATCATGTTTGGGTAGCCTTCACCTAACATCTGACCACCTATCAAAACTTTGACTAAAATTGAAAAAGCAAATCTGTCAATGTTAAGAGTAAGATCCTTTGCTGTAGTTAGTGACATCACATCTCACATGGAGGATCACAACACTGAGAGATGAAAAGAACACATAGAGATCACCTAATCTAATGACTCAATTTTATAGCTGACTTGCCCAAAGTAGTTAAGGGCAATCAAGACAAGAATTCTAGACTTCTGACTTCAAATCTTTTTATTACGCCAATGTGATACTTTATTAAAGATGGAAGGATGTCAGTTTCTTACTGACAATGTCAAGTTTTCTCTACAATTTTCTCCTGGTGAAAACTCAACTATGGTTTTGATTACTTTGTCTACAGTGATACTTGAAAGTATTTGGGGACACCATTTCTCTTGTAAGGAAAGCATGGCATGGCAACTGAAGCCAAAAAGGGAACTCTTGAATAAAGCTGAAAGCTTCTCTCCCTGTAAGATAGTTTTTTTTTTTTTAATTTTATTTTGATTTCTAATTTGCTGTCACACTTTCTTCTGATTTTCCTGATGACCTTCAAAGCCCACTCAACACTTCCTTCTGCTTAGAATTAACATCACATGAAGAAGATGACTAAGTACTATCAATCAACATGGGGGATATATAATCCAGTAGCCTTTTTCCTCTATAGAAAATGCACTGAAGCCACATTAAAGTCCTTTTAAATGACAGTAGTTTTGCAGAGTTGTAGGAAAGCAAACCATCTGGAAATACTGAGCTTGATCGAATTTGCAAACATTTGCTAAAATAGATGCTTGAGGAGGCAGACATGAGAAAAAAGCCTGCTTCTTTTTTCTTTTGAAGAAAATGAGAATCCAGGAGAGCACCCGTGAATGTCACCAACATCCAGATCCTGGTATTTGCAACTCACCCGCATATACCACTTTACGTCTCACAGTGAGGTTGACGTGGCCTTGCTTGGCAGCTTGTTGCATAAGTTGGACCACGAGCTGGTGAGATTTTCCAATCACTGGTGTCCCGTCAACACAGATTAGCTCATCTCCAGACCTGAGGCGACCGTCTGCGTCAGCAGCACCCAGCGGTACGATGTGACCAATATAAATCTGTTAAGTAGTTGGATGAAGGAATGGATGGAATGTTAGCCAGCAAGAAGGTGACAAATCATCTAGATTCCCAGATACCCTGCATACAGTAGGTCCTAACTATATATGTTAGTTGAATGGAACTGATGAACAGGTTTGGGGGGGGATTTACACTCTTGGATGGGAATCTTCCATCAAATCACCCAAATTCTCAAAATCTATTTCCTGACCTTTACAACAAAGGGGGTTAGTGACCCTCCAATCCAATGAAGAGAATAACTACATCTCCTGCATTCTCCCCGTTCTTATCTCAGAGCCATAATATATAGTCTCCCCTCATTAACTCCAAGATGCTTCTTTTCATTTAGTCTTGTGAAAACATCTTTAATCACAAGAGAGAATCAGTCCCCTTTGGAACACACTCCATTTCCTGATCTCAAAGCTCTCTCTCAAATATTTTTGTCCTGTTTCTATAGTTATAACAGGTTCTAACTTTGGGGTAAACTCTTTAAGGTCAGTTGCCCTACATCTTTTCTTCATTCCACATATAGGGTTCACTTGGTAAATAATGTCACTTTGATGACTTTTTTTTTTTAGCACACTGCTCATTTATATTATATTATTATTATTATTTATATTATTATATTATTTATATTTATTATTATTCTATCCATTTTGGGCTATTCTGACTTTTACCTCATTTCCTATCTTTGTTGAAGGTGATTCTCTTGGGGCTCAGTACCTATAATGTACAGCTGCCCTTTCCCCTGTATTTGTAATGCCCAGGGACAGGAACCTTCTCCAAGAACTTGGAGCTTTTCCTACCAAATTAATCTACCTCTCATGATGAAAATATAACAAGAGGTCTAGAACGAAGGTAATGAAAACCTAGTGATCTCTCCATGTATGTTTCAAACTAGCATAAGATCTGAGAGGAAAGAGTGACAAAATCCCCACCATGACAAGAAACACTTACAGGCTCTCCAGGTTCATTTCCACCTAGAATTCTAAAGCCAAATCCAGTTTCTTTTCTCCATAGGAAGATATCTTGTTCTTGGAAATCTGGAACTGCAGTACAGAAAGAAGGAAAAGAAAAAAAGAGAGAGAGAGAGAGAGAGAGAGATAAAGAGACAGATAAGAAGGGAGAAAGATTATTTATATTGATAAAAAAGAGTTATTCTTTTAAGCTGCTTCTCAATTTTCCTCTATCCAAAGGTGAATAAAATTACATGACTAATAAGGATGGCACTTGAATAGATTAAAGCTTGGCAATGCAGAAGCAGAAGAGAAATGGAGTGACTGAATCAATGAAGGCTTATGGATGAAAAGAAGCATGCGGGTTCTCAGCAAAAGAGTTAATGTGGCCCTGCTCACATAGCCTTTTTTAATGGACGGGTCCAAGTTAGATATCCCTAATCAAAGTAATCAAACAAATATTTCTCTGCAAAGCTCTTATTCTGCCTCAATTCTTTTATTCAATACACTTTCTCTCTCCCTCTGAAGTCAGTATCACTGGGAAGAGGGTTAGGGGATCATTAAATCTTTAGCTACTGAGAGTTGGCTGTAATTTAAAAGAAGAGCATCAACTGGATAGTCAGAGTACCCAGTAAAGTCCTAATTAGTGCATTTAAAAATTCTATACTGATTTTTTTTAATTACCCATTATCAGTGGTGTTTTCCAATGTAGAAGCCAAAGTACTTGCCTTCTGATGAGAATGTCAAATTATTAGAAAACAAACAAAAATCCCAAACAACTATGGAAATACTCTCTTTTCCATAGGCAATCAAGGGGCCATTGTGTAAAAAATTTGTATTCAGCTGTGGCCACTTTTGCAAAGATGAATTACTGGATTTAGTAAGAGCTGCTGAAAACATTATCAATGAGCTCCTGCTGGATGACAAACGGACGTCCACTGAAATCCTGGGAAAGGATGGAATTCCAATCATGACACAAGCATCAAATCTAAAAGTGGCCCTGAAGTTCAATGAAACAATCCTCTGGTTAGCGATTTGCATGTCCACCATGATCTCTGCAGCAATTCATCAGGTTAACCTTGAATGGGTAGAGAGCAGCATGGCCATTTAGTACCGCTCATGTTTTTAATCTCACTACTAAAAATTAGTGACAGAGGGAAGGGTGTGGTGAAAAAGTGCACAATCCTTTGCTTTGGGGAAATCAGCTTCTACAAAATAAAACTTAACTCCCTCCTTGTTGGTCTACATACACCATTTATGCCCTGACCAAAGTAATGACAGAACTCAGTTTCTACTGATTTATGATTTCATCCTTTAAAGCATTCATTAACATGCTGTGTAGCCTAGACAATGAGGCTTTTTTTTTTCTTTTTTCTTTTTTTTTTTTGGGGGGGGAGTGGGGAGAGAGCTCACTGTATTGTAGTGAAGCTCCAAGAAAATCTATTGATCGATACATCTAAATAAATATATACCACATACATACACACATCAGGGTATGTGTATGTATGTGTATGTATCTAAATAAATGTATGATTTTATATATATATATATATATATATATATATATATATATATACATATACACACATCAGAATACATGTATGTGTGCATAGTTCTATCTCTATATATACTTTTCTCTGTCTCTGTGGATGTCTCTCCATATAGATGTTCACACACGCAGAGACACAAACACACACTATTTTTAAATTGTTTTAACTGAATTGCATCTCATAGGTCTTTGAGATTCAGGAGAATTCAGCCTTGTCCATTCCAAATCTATGAATTGTGGTAGATAGGAGGAGGAGGCATTGGGAGACACGGGGAAGGCAGCTGAGTCTTAAAGTTGATTTTAGATGCTTCCCTTTCAATGATTCACTATAGAGTTTAAAATGAAATAAAAAATTGGGAGGCAGTTATAAATGTTTGGATCTGAAGTTTTTGCCTGAGCCATCTTAATACCAAGGATTTGCCTGTGTTCTCATTTTTGGTAAATGCCTTCTTATTTTAATTGGAAGGGCTAAGCTAGAAACCTCCAAGGAACGTAAACTGAAGCTCCAGCATGAGACTATTATAAATACAATTAGAGAATAATATTGTCTTAAGCATGCGAAGATGACAGCAATATTTTTACATTCACACCAGCTCATTGGGGTGTTTGGGGTAATAGCCTAGTTCTGACAATAATTAGGAATATATATATATATATATATATTTCTGCTTTATGAATATAACCAAACTATATGCCATGGAAGCTAGCGCATTATTGAGTTTCTGGAAAGGATCTAGCTAAATCCAAGGTCAAGTTTCATCTGTGAGACAAACACTGATTTCTGGAGAGACCTTCAGTCAGCATCCATGTTCTTAGCATCTTTTAAAACATGACCATTTGGCCACATTATGTGGCAACCACTTTGCCCAGTGCTTCTCACGAAGGAACTGGATACCATACTAGGACAAGCAGAGACTTTGGCTTCCCATGTGATTTAGACCCGAGCAAAAAAAAAAAAAAAAGTTTGACGAAACTGAAAAATCTTAACTTAAAAAGCTAAGTTTGCATCAAAAACTTGCAGTGAAACAGGAAATGCTCAAATGATAACAGGAATGATAAACGTTGAGAACACGAAACACGGAAACAAACATGTACGCAAAACACTGGGGGACAGACTCATTGTCAAGTAATCTTTCAGGGCTTTTTCCATTGCTCAAACAATAAGCTTCTCCAGCACCTCAGTGCAATTCTTCCGGGGTTGAATTTAGCCAATTGTACACGAGGGAGCCAATTAGCAAAGTGACTCAAGATCCCACTGTCAAACTTGTGTTGCCAACACTCCCAGCCTACAGATTCATTCCAGTAAATGAAGGAAGGGATGGAGTAATGCATGTGCATATTTGGGACAATCTTATCTATGAATAATGAAAATTCATATACCCAAAGCACCATGATGCATGAAAACATGGAGCTATTTGGCATTCGCTTCTGTCCTCTTTACTCCTCTGTCTCTAAGACCTGACATCCAAGCACCTCTTAATTATTTGTTCCTCATCTTACAGATGAGGATGAGTCCCAAAGAGACAGATTTAAAGCTGGACGGACCCATACACTTCCCTCGCTCTACTCTAAGAAACTGAGTTTCCAACAAATTAAATGATTGTCTATGACCACTCATCAGATCATAAACAGCAGAAATGAGAATATAACCGATTTTCTTGACTCCACAGCTGGTGTCCCTCCTTCTTTAATGCATCTACTCACTTCTCTTCCCTTCCCCTTCCAAACCAAAAAAGGGAGGACAGAGTCATCACCCAAATCGATTCTCTATCTTAAAGTTACAAGGAGGGCTTCTAAAGACAGAATCCCTCACTAATTCACCTAACACATAGCTACTGAACTGATTTTTCTGAAGAACAAGTCTGACCAGGTCATGGTCCTCCTCAATGAATTCCAGTGGTTTCCTAGGGCTTCCAGAATCAGATAGAAATACCCCAATTTGGCATTTCATGTTCTTTCCAATTGGACTCTAAACTCTAATTTCCAGTTTTCTTGCATATTGCTCCTCTCCTCACATCATAAAAGCCACTTTATCTCATGTTTTGGTACCCATTATCCTTTATCGCTTGAATATATTTCCTCACTAGAGTTTCCCAGAATCTCCAATTTTCTTAGAAGTACAACTCAAGTACCACCTCCTAGAGTTTCCTAATCCCACTGGAGATTACCACCTTTCCCCCCCAAATCCCCTTCTATCTACTTTGTATGTACCTATAAATATATCTGTCATCTCTCTGGAGTAGACCATATGCTCCTTGTGGGGAAAAAAAATTGCTTTTCCTTTTGTCTTGGGATCCCCAACATCTGGTACATAGTAAGTGCTTAACAAATGCTTGAACTAACATGTCTCTCTTAACTATTATATTTAGCCAGAACTAATTAAGAGGTGAGTCAAAGGTTTTTTTTTTTTTTTTTAATCCCTGTTGAGAGGGGCAACCCAAAGACTAAACATTTGATTTTGCAACCTTAAAATTCAGAAAAAGCCATGAAAAGACTTTGGTAATGAGAAGGACTGGAATGACCAGCTCAGGGGAGCAGCCCAGAGCAGGTACTTCCATCCATAAAGATACGTGATACACTCACTTTAGAGAGCAGACAGATGCACATCATATTAACAACTCTTGCCTCTGGTCTCTAATTTGTCAATGAGAGATCTGAGGCATATGTATCCCTTAATTACTTTTGGTGTTCTTTCCTTCCCTTCTTTTCCCCCAGTCACTCAACTTCCTCCCCAATGCAAGATAGTGGGAACATCAAACAGGATGCAAGACAATACAGAAATAAAGGTTTTCAACTTGTTCTTACTCTTACATTCTCCAAAATTCGTGGAATTGATTTCTCTCTCTCTTTCCCCCTTGCTCAATCCCGACGCAGGCGAAGGTGACATAGCTGTAATATTAATTTTACAGTTTTGCAAAACTTAATGTATCTGCTTTCTTTGAAGTTCATTTTAATTTAATTTTGATTGATAAAGGGAACATGCAGTTCAATTTTCACACATAGCACGGTAAAGGTCATAGCTACTTTGAATGTTAAATGACTTTGATGACACTGAATTAATTTGAAAAGAAATACTAGAGTTTCTCTCATGGTGTAATGGTGTCCGTAGGTGTCTGTATGTATGTACTTTCTTGCAGAGGTAGGAAAGGAGAATTTACAATCACACCATTAACGATACTATGAAAATGCAGGTCACCCTATGTTCCAAATTTTATATTTCTAAATAATTCAATTTTAATCCATTCATGATTTTTCTAAGGTTTATCTAATTTTTAAAAAGTCTCTTAAAAGAGACTTGTTTATAGATATGCTTTCTTAGAGAATGTGCTTTGTAAGGGATTTGTTTGGCTGGGTTCGAAGTTATCTTTTATGCGCAATCATAATTTCTCAATAGTTTTCTTTCATTTATACTTGATTGTATTCCCCAAGAGGAATGTTGAGCTAGTGAAGAGAATCTCAAATCCCCATTGGATGAGAACTCTCTCTCAGGACAATGTCTCATTGAGTGAACTCTTGATTACTGAAACCCAGCATCTGCTGCAGATTTGGTTTAGTCTATAACTAGCAATAGGTAACAGATGTAATAGACATTACAGCATCTTATAGGAGTGAATTCAGCAATTCTACACCTGTAGGCATGGGTCTCCTGGGTCTGAGCATGATTACAGTATTTTGTTAATATGAGGGCTTAAAGCATTTTTCTTCCTAACTACTTTGTCTCAAGGCAAAGTTTAGTACCCAGACACTGGATATGGGCTGTTTTTCAAGTGGTATTAAAAACAAACATTCAAATAAACAACAACAACAACAAAAAAAATGGTACATTTATTTGAAATAGTCCCAATTTTGTTTTCTAAGAGGAATTGACAAAATCGGGATAGGATTAGAAATGGAATCCAAATACTAAAGAGACAGCATATTTTCTCCAAAAGATTTCCAAAATTGCTTTATAGTGCTCATCTTTACTTTTAATTAAACATTTAAGCTCTTCAAAGGGATTCATTAACACATCTGCAATTCAGATTAATTCATTCTGTCACTGCTGTTTTGACAGATGGCCATATGTAGGATATGGAATTTTGCAAAGCATCCAGGCCATGTGAGAAAATGTGATAGCAGATTGTGTTAATCTTCAAGCTAACTTTAATAATAAAATGAAATGTAGAAAGGCATCTTATAAAGTAAATTCTCAACAAAGCGAGGGGATGATGTGTTACAATGACTGCATGGTTGCAGCAAATATCTTATTTCATGAAGAGTGCTTCGCACATTTTAAGGTCTGAATTTGGGGGGGGAGGAGAAGGGGAAATGGTCAAACCCAGGAGGTCCAATGAATTCTAAAATGCATCCGTAATCAAGGCGTGCTGGAAAGGGATGGTAGATATGGAACCATATTCGGTCAAGATAATATTCCCCAAGTAGACTAGAAGCTTGTGGAAGATAGGGAATGTTTATCATTTTAGTGTTTTTATCCAATATGTTGCACATAACATATGCTTAACAAGTTTCTCTGGCTTTGGATCAGAAGACAAGATCAAGATCTTTTCACTGATAGGACTTTTTAAAATGACAAAAACTATTCAATTTTGGAAATTGACCCACGGTCCTTATTCTACTAAATAAATCTCATCATGAAATTCAAGCATTAGGTAAGCTGTCATTATCACCTAAAGATTTAGTCTCTGATCACTAAGTAAGAAGGAGATATTCTTTTGTTTTCTAACCACCCATTTTTTAAAGGCTACAAAGAAATTGAGGTTATTAACTCCAAAATGGATCCTTGCTTACTGTCATTGACACAAGTTCAAGAAAAAAGGAAGCTGTTAGTGACAAGGTCTTATTAATTTCTTTCTAAAAGTACTTAGATTCCAAGTTTTAATGGGAATGTCATTTCTAGATTACAAGAATCACAAAATGGGATTTTGCCTAAGAAAGCCACATGATCACTTTACAGAAGAAAAACCTGAGGGTCAGGGCTGACCCAGGTAGAAAGTTTCAAAGGTAGGATTCCAACCTGTGTCCTCAGACCTCAAGTTCAACACTCTTTCCACTACAGTATGTTTTTTGCTTTTGTTTTTTTTTTTTGTTTGTTTTGTTTTATTTTGTTTTAATGGCACTGGAACTGTGAACTCTTAAACAAAAATGAACTCTCATCAATCCACCTGGCCCACTGCCAGCACTTCACAGCACAATTTCCTTTCTGAGTGGATCATATACAGATGTACATCCACGTCTGTGTACTTTACAGACCAGGAATGAGGTCAGAGAAACAAGAGCTCCATCTCGATTGAAGTAGAGTCGTTCAATTGAAATGTGCCTCTTGAAAAGGGGAGGTACAATTAATGAGGAAACTGAAGTTAGAGCGAAATGACTACTCCTTGAACCTTCTCTGAGTACTTCAGCCCACTGCTGCCTGACCGAACACAGTAGTCACTGGAAAGCTTTCTGGTACTGAAATCAAAGAGGAATCTCTTATCTTCATCTGACTGTGGAAATCTGAGCCCCTGACCTAGGATGGTCTGCCGAGGGTAAACGTGGATATTCAGTTTGAAAAAGAAAAGACTCTGGGACAGGATGAGGGTTAGGGAAACACTAGCTGTCTTAAAACATGTGAAGGGTAGACAGAGAAGGAGGATTAGCTTGTTTTGTTTGTTCCTATGGGGTAAAAGCCTTGGGTGGAAGTGGCAAGGAGGTAACCTGTTAACAAGTAGCACCATCAGAAAGAGGAAGGTGGAGGGCTCCTCGCCACTGGATGTCTTCATGCAGAGGATGCACATCTTTTTGTTGGGAATATTGTGAGGAGACTTTGTTGATCATGCTTTTGACTAGGTGGCTGTTCCAACTCTAAAATTCCATGATTTTGATTTATTTTATTACCACAACAGTAATACTGAAAATCAAATTCTATTTTCTACTTGTCAAAATCTTGATGATAAAAAGGACTTGCATTATATGCAGTTTTAAGGTCTTGTAAGTCCATTTCTCTCAACTCTGAGATATAATAATTATAGGGATGTGGAGTAGGTCTATAATCCTACTGATATGGGAACTCAGCTCCCTTTACCACTGGAGACTTGCATCTTCTCTGCATCTTACAGACTCAGAGGGTCTAGACTGCAGGGCTCCTCAAACTAAGGCCTGTGGGCCAGATGCAGCAGCTGAGGACGTTTATCCCCCTCACCCAGGGCTATGAAGTTTCTTTATTTAAAAGCCCACAAAACAAAGTTTTTGTTTTTACTATAGTCCGGCCCGCCAACAATCTGAGAGAGAGTGAACTGGCCCCCTATTTTAAAAGTTTGAGGACCCCTGGTCTAGAGGATCATACAGCTAAGAAATGTTTGAAGGACTCAATTGCAAAGTTCCTGACTCTCAGGTGGTCATTCTCTTTATCCTTTGTCATCTTCTGTGTTATTTTACTTTTCCTACATACATCTACCTTCATATTCTTCTTATATTGCTCCTATTTCCAAGAAGAGAGGCTTTAATATCACAGTAAAGCAATTCCTGTGCATTTTGTAGGAGATCAAAAAGTCCCCAATTAATAGGTCAGTGGAAAGTCCACAAGGCAATTGCAATCAAAATATTGATGGTGCAACTGCCCAGCTTGCTTTGGGAAGGCTGAATATGTGTTAGACAATGCCATAAAGAAAGTATCCATTGCAATGGGTTGAGCTACCCATGACACTTCTGTTTTCTTGGCCTTGGGACTCAGTGGTAGTCTCATTACTCTATGAAATTGTTACCACAGAGGAACAAAAGCATCCTCATTCTGATCAGCATCTTTCATGACTTTATAGTTTTAACTTCAGCTTTTTTTGAATAAGAAAGTTCATTCAAATTTAAGAATGGTCACTATGAAAAGTGACAATGGAACTTATTTGTCCCCTGAAGTAAGAATTAGGGGGAAGAGAATTCTGAGACACCCACTCTTGACTCCTGAAGAACCAGAGTTTCAAGATCATCTTGCTTTGCCAAATAGCACTATGGACATTTGGTCCTCAGAACAAAGAGATAATCTGGTCTTAGAGCCAAGACTAGTGACCTCCTATTTTGATTCTCCTCTGGTTCCAGAAAAGAGAAAGCTAAGCTCTGGAACATCTCTATGAGCAAAGGGACCTCCTTATAGGCACTGTGATTATGAAGAAATCTTGAGGGTTTTTCTGCCTTCCCCTCCCAAGTCCACAACCAAGCCCCCTTCTCTCAAGGCATTGTCGAAAAAGTGGCTTCTAGGCTTCGGGGTCCCCTCAGGGACCATCTCATTCAAGCCCTTCATGATTTAGATGAGGTAAAAAAAGGTCCAGGGAGGTCACAATTAGCCAAGATGGCAAAGGTATTAGAAATGGCAGAGGCTGGGTTAGAATCCAGCTCTCCCGACTCCAAATTGAGCAGTCCTCTCCATTGTGTCTATGGGGGGAAGGAAAGCAGTTTGTTTCTCTCTTCCTTCCTTTATCCAATGATCCTTTTGCTAGAAACTGGGGAAAGATATTAGCAGCATCTACTTTTTGGTCCCAGATCTACATCAGGACTTTCCTTAACAGGGGAAGGTGAGAATTCGGTATTTTATACTCATTTCAGCCTGTCCTAATCATGCAGAACTTCCAGTTACATCAAGGAGAACTAATTGAACACCCTCCTCTTAGGCTTTTTAGGTTATCTTCTCATTCCTACTCAAAATGACTCCTCTTTCTGATTAATATTCTTCGCAAATTGCCTTGTAATGACAAGAGAAATTAGAGTTAGGCAGCAGAGCCTGTGCCCTTGTTAAAAATCCTCCAGCATCTCCAGTGGGTGAGTCTGCTCCCTTCCCGGTACATGGGGACAAGCTAAGGCCACCGCGCCATGCCAAACACCCTTGTAAATAATGAAAGCAAAAGCTACTTACTGTAGCTATTGGTTTAGGGGATGATTAGAAGAATAGATAATGGCCTAAAATCTACTCGCATTTTGAAAAATCAAGAAGGCGCTAAGAAAGCATTTAATTTCCTCCCATTATCTTTGCAATCTAAGCCAATCACATTTATGTCCTATTGTATAGCACAGCTACTGCACAAGAAGAGTTTCTGAGCTCAGGGCACACGGTAATCTCCACTCAAGAAGGAATTAATGAGACAGCATCTCTTATCTTCAGGTTCTTTTAACTGAAGGGGGGAAAAATCCATTTTCATCCAGGCTTTTTTTTTTTGAGCATCATCAATTTCTCTCTCTCTCTCTCTCTCTTTTGAACAGAAGACATAATTGAGTCCTTATAAACGTCCGGCAGATTCGACTTGCTGATCTCGGCAGCATTCAACTCCATCCCTAATTTACATGCATCCATTTAGCAAACTGAAAACCCTATATTTTCAATAAATAGCGGAGAGGGGGAAGTCGGGGACCCGGGCCGTCAAGGAACGGCCCCACTGCCGCCAGAATCACAAACAGAGGGATCTGCTCGGTACTCACGTCGGCTTTCATACATGCTCCTGGACTGAGCCCAGATTTTGAAGGGATCTGGCTTTTTCTGTCCAGAGCTGTCTATTTGGTCTGCTGCTGGGGCCTCAGCGGGAGGGAAGTCGGGCAGCGCCTGTGTGCTGTGGCTAGGGGAAGCCGTGTGTCCGCTCCGGTGGCTGGAGACGCTATGCTGAGAGCTGTTTTGGCTATCTTTCCTCTCCAGTGGTTGCTGTCGGAAAGGGAAAGAACAGAGGGTTATTATTGGTCTTCCGAGTGGGTGTCTGCCCATCATTTTCTCTTTGTTCAGCATTTCTGCATACACATATATAAATATATAAACAACATTTTGGCTCCCACCTTGCTACAGTTAATGCTGAATGCAGATAAATTCCCTGGCAGTGGGCAAACAGAGAGATGGGCAGGAAAAATGGAAAGGATGGCATCGCAAAACTTACTACGGTAGAAAACAAATCAAATTTTCATTAGAGTTTCCTTACGCACCACGCAGGTTTGCAAAGAGAGGCATCTGCCTTGATATTATTACTTTGGAGACAGCAAGCTGCCAAAAAATATAATCAATGTTTTAAATTTAAGCCTGTAAAATCCAGGAAAAATGAGACTAGGACTCCAGTTGGACCCTCAGCTTGTTTTCATTGCCTGCATTTGGCTAAAAACACTTCTCTCCCCCTTATATATGAATAGAGATAGGAACTAGATCTGCCATTTCATTGATAGAGGGATAAAGAAAATCCCTCTGCCAATAATAATTGTTTTCTTCTCCGAAACTCTTGCTTTTGGAGTTGGTATCAATTCTGAACCACTGCTTTAAAGTTTCCTAGACTACCAGAATTCAAGTTAAACTAGATCAATAAGCAAGTGCTCATCATGTGCTAGGCACTTTGCTAAGTCAGAAAGGTAAAGACAGTCAATAAGCATTTATTAAGCACCCATTATGTGCCAGCCACTGTGCTAAGTGCTGGAGACACAAAGAAAGATAAAGCACAGCCAGTCAGTAAGCATTTATTAAACACCTATCATGTGCCAGGCACTGTGCTAAATACTGGGGCTACAAAGAAAGATAAAGCACAGCCAGTCAATAAATACTTATTAAAGCACCCATCATGTGCCAGCCACTGTGCTAAGTGTTAGAGACACAAAGAAAGATAAAGCACAGCCAGTCAGTAAGCATTTATTAAGCACCTATCATGTGCCAGGTACTGGGCTAAGTGCTGGAGATACAAAGAAAGATAAAGCACAGCCAGTCAGTAAGCACTTATTAAGCACCCATTATGTGCCAGCCACTGTGCTAAGTGCTGGAGATACAAAGAAAGATAAAGCACAGCCAGTCAGTAAGCACTTATTAAGCACCCATTATGTGCCAGCCACTGTGCTAAGTGCTGGAGACACAAAGAAAGATAAAGCACAGCCAGTCAGGAAGCACTTATTAAGCACCCATTATGTGCCAGCCACTGTGCTAAGTGCTGGAGATACAAAGAAAGATAAAGCACAGCCAGTCAGTAAGCACTTATTAAGCACCCATTATGTGTCAGCCACTGTGCTAAGTGCTGGAGATACAAAGAAAGATAAAGCACAGCCAGTCAGTAAGCACTTATTAAGCACCCATTATGTGCCAGCCACTGTGCTAAGTGCTGGGAATCCAAGGAAAGGCAAAAGACCTTCTGTATTCACCAAGAGCCCCAGGTCTAATGAGGGAGACAACATGCAAAGCATGCAAACAACCATGAACAAACAAGATACAGACAGAAGAAACAGGAAATAATCATAGAAGAGTCACCACATTACAAGGAACTGGGCAAAGTGGGATTATTAAAAATGGGATTTTAACTAGGAGCTAAAGGAAGCCAGAGGGAGCAGACAGAGATGAGATTAAGGAAATTGCCCAGCAGCACATTTCCAGTTGAAAAGGCAAGACTTTCCAGCTCAGTTTTTCTAGTTCTGAGGACAGCTCTCTATTCACCATCATATACTGTTTCTCCCTCTAAGATGCATTAAGGACACACATCAGGACTTTAATTGTCGATAGGAATAAAACAGACCCACTAGGTGCAATAGTTTCCCCCCACCAGAACACAGGGGTCCTAGAGCAAAGGTTTGATTTTGTCCTTCTATCCTTCGTGCTTAGAACATAGTAAGAATTTTTCAAAAACTATCGAGTTGAATGGAATTGACTACACCCAGGCCAGCATGATGTAATTACTGGAACTGATGCAAATAAAGAAAAAGGGATGTAGTAATAACAGGGCTGCTTTTTCCTAATCAATTAGGCTAGCATGAAATTTCACCTACCAACATTCTACCCTTCATCTAAAATGAAACCTCACGTCCTCATTTGCTTTGCTTAAGGGGATTTCAACTTGGTTTGTCGAATATATGATTTGCAATTACTGTTATAGAAGTCAGAGGTACAAATGGGATTAGGGAAGAGAGTTCTGCTTAAATTCCATTAGTGGGGAAATTCATTAAAGCCAAACCGGCAAAAGACCTATTTAGTCAAGGGCTTGCCCATTTGGAAGAAAAGCTCTTAACCTCCGAGGAAATGGAGAGAGGGGAAAAGGGAGCAGAGCAGACTGGAAGAAAACACGGGGGATGTTTATTCATTCAACAAGCATTTATCACCCCCTGCCTCCTGGAAATTAATTGGTTACTTGGTAGCTAATTTGTAGTGATTTATCTATGTATAATTAGACAGGGGACATTTTTTAGTTTGGTCTTTATAGTCAGTATCAAATGCATAGAGGATTCTAAATAAATATCTATTAAATGAGTGAGTTAGAATCTCTTGGTTCCTTTTCTTAGTAAGGGGATCTTGGTAAATGTACGTGTGTAAAATGGTCATTGTACTCATCTTCTTCATGAATGGAACACTGCTTCTGATTGAGATGGATCTCAGAGGTTATCTAGCCCGACTTCTTTAACAAAGGGGAAACTGAGGCTCATTGATCTACCCCAGAGCAGACAGGATTCATAAGTAGGAAGGCCAGGACTTAAATTTAGGTTGTGTGGCTCCAAGTTCATAACTCTTTTTTTTTTTTTTTTTCCTTTGGTACATGGTCCTGATCCTGCCTGACCTGAGACCTCAGTGCTACTGGAAAATTCAATTTACCTGCTGTAAAATGAGAGTTACACTAAAGAGCATCAAAGGCTATGATCTTATGTAAAACAAAATTAGAAAGATAAATGCCCATAAACCAACTAAAAAACATTTGGGGATTAAAATGGTTCCATTTCCAAATTCATGGTTCCAGAACAGGTTTTGGTTTTTTAAGTCCTTTGAGCCAAAGTAGCTTCATCACCAAAACTCATCTTATGGCTCTGAAAAATGAGCAAACCTCTTTTTGTGTCTTCTTCCATTCTTTCCCCCAGGGGATGGACACACACACACACACACACACACACACACACACACACACACACACACACACCTGTCTCTGCCTCTGTCTCTCTTCCCCTTCCACCTCTCTTATCCCTTCTCTCACACATGTTCTCTTCTTGTATCCTCTCCTCTTTTCTGTTTCTCTCTTCTTTCCCTTCCCCTCTATTTTTCCCTCCCCTTTCCTTCTTCCCTTCCCTCCCCTCTTTCTGTCTCTCTTTGTCTCTCTCCTCTCTTCTCTCTCTCCCTTCTCCTCTCCTCTTCTTTCTTCTCTTCTCTCCTCTCTCTCTCCACTCCTCTTTTCTGTGTTTTTCCTTTTGTCTCTCTTTTCTCTATTTCCTCTTTGTCTTCCATTTCTCTGTGTCTTTCTCCCTGTCTGTCTGTCTCTCTCCCTCCTTCTCTCTTCTCCGTCTCTTTCCTCTCCCCTCCTCTATTTCCTTTATCTCTCTCCCCTCTCCTCTCCCTTCTTTTCCTCTGCTCCTCCCTGCTTTCCTCTCCTCCCCTCTCTTCTCCTCCCTTCCTCTTCTCTCCTCTCTCTCTCCTGTCCGTGTCCACCATGCTTGCCAAGTCTCTTTGTCCCTGCTTCCTTGGATCTTGATAACTGACATTTGAAGAGAAGAAACAACATGAAACCATCAGATTTTTTGGCATCCTGAGCGCAATGAAAAGCTCACTTCACCAAGCTAAAGAATTTCTTGTGAACTAAACCCAATTTCAATAATAATGAGCAAAGTGACTGATAGTAACATTGTTCTTCATGGTTTTCCAAGCCCCCTACACTCTTGATCTCATGTGAGCCTTCCAGCATCTCCATAAAGGATTCTCTCTACAGAATGTACAGAGCTATAGGATCTTTGACCTAGAGGGAAAGGGATCTCAAAAACCAAGTTCAACTCTCCCATTTTACAGATAAGAAAACTGACATTCAGGAAGGTCGAATGATTTGCCAGATGTCACACAGACAGTGTCAGAGAAGGAATCTGTAGAGACAGACACTGGCTCTTTTCATCAAATCATACTATTATTAAACAAATGAGAAGTCACTTTCAAATCCAGGGCTTCTGACATGTCCCATCTCTCCACTATCCTGCTTGAACATTTTCCTCTATATTAAATAGAAATTGGGATTTAGGAGAATAAGCCATTTAATTTTTGAAGCCAGCATGTCTTGGGAGCTCACTGAGTTGCTGCTGGTCTTGGCTAGCCTGCCGGAGGGACAAGGGAGGCTTCTTTGGGGGACAGTTATTGAGAAATGAGGGTGAGATGAAAAAGCAGAAGAGATCAACAAAACTGAAATAAATAAATAAAAGCTTGAGGGAAAGAAAGTGAGAAAACCTTCCGAGATAGCATCTAATTCTTCCTGAAACTGCATGGAAAAAGTTAATCCTTTCTCCAATTTAATTCCATCAAAATGTTTTAGAGAAGGGGCTCAGATCTGTCACCTACAGGAATTGGTCTCAACGTGGCTCAGTTTAGCAGTGGGCAAGCTAGGCCCTGGTGCTATCTGATAAATGAGCCCTGAGAAGAAACTGATCATCTCAGTCTTAGCTGGAGGCTCTTTTTTGGTGCATTTTTCCTACAAAATAGGTACCTGCAGTGGGGGAAATCAGAGTAACACCATAGAGGGCCAGGCCAAATGAGCTAAATAAGATAACATGTCAATGGTTTTGCAAAATATTTTGTAAATAAATGCTATTTATGATTATAATTATTATCTGAATATCAGTTAAGATGCCCATATTCCTACTCTTGTAAACACTCACAGAGAATAAATCCTCCCTTGTACCCTAGTTTATTTTATTTTCACTTAATAGTATTTTTTCAATAACACATAAAGATGGCTTTCAACATTCATTTTTGTAAAACTTTTGACTTCTATATTACTCTCCCTCCCCCATCCCCAGAACTTTGGATGAAGCCCGTTAACTACCTCTTGACAGAGAGGTGGTGGACTTAGGGTGCAGAAAGAGACATACAAATTTGGGGGCATGGTCATTGTGGGAATTAGTTTCGCTTGAGTAGAACTATTTATTACATAGGTTTTCTTCCACCCAGCCCCCTTTTCCCCATGAAATAGGAGAAAGAGAAAATAATTATTTTTAATAAGATTTTTAAAAATTAAATTTCATTTAAAAACCAAGGGATGGGTGGTTGAGAAGTTGCAGCCCTGTTCCATCCCGATGCCTCTGAAGTCCAACCTATCTCAGTTTCAGAGAGAAATAACAGGCTCGGGAGTCTAACGCCATTTATCCAGCTGGGGCTCATGAAGAGTGAATTAATCCCAGAGTTAAGTAATGGTGCCAGATGCCTTGGGCTCACCTTGCTGTTCCTGTGCACTGCAGTCAGGCTTTTTTCAAGAGCTATAGTGATCAATCTTGCCTCACTTTTACTTTGTCAAGGCAGAAGAGACAGAGCTAAACTTGGAATCACAGCACCTAGGCTAAACCTATGACTTGAGTTCCAATCCTGACTGCTCTGTCATGCTGTCCAAGTCTCAATCTCTCTGGGTTTCGGTTTTCTAATCTGAGTAATGGGCATCTTGGGCTAGATGATGTCTAAGATGCCTTCCAGCACTCGGTCTGGAATCCTATGATCTTTTCCCTGGGGACAACTACTCTTTCATTCTCTTTTCAAAAGGAATTCTTTGTTATCACGTCTACTCTGATCTCTAGCATCTTTCTCAATGTATCCTTTGGTCCATAACAGCTGAATTTTTTTTCCTTTTGCATATCCATTCACATAAATGGCTTGGCAATGTAATTAAACTAAATTTCTTGGGAGGTAAACACCATCTCAATAAACAGCATAAGAATGAGAGGCAGCTTGATATCATCAGCACTGTTTTATATAGTGCTTTGAAATCTGCAAAGCACCTTAAAGATATCATCCCATTTGATCTTCACGACAGCTTTATTAGGTGGGTATTTTTATTATACTCATTTTAGAAATGAGGAAACTGAGGCAGACAGTGGCTGGGATCAGCTGGCAAATAAATGTCAGAGGATTTGTCATCACATTCTAGGAAAGCCAGTGATCTGAGCACGAGAGACAGAGAGCGAGCTGAAAATGTCCTCTAGAGCCGAATTTCAAGAAATCTTTTCTTTGGTGGTTTGATTTCTCACTTCTCATCATCCTGCTCCCAGAGCGGTAAGTGGGTGTACACGCTATCTGCTGGCAGTCGTATGAAGCCACGGACAGTTCCCTCCCTGAACTAAACTTGGGCTGAAAGGCCTTGTTCCCCTTGAGAGAAAAGAGACCTGTGAGCTTCAGGTAAAACACGCTGGATTGAATTAGACCATTTTTTCTACCCCTGTAAGATAGCCCTCCACCTCCTCAATAAAGGATTCATTTCAGAACTGCTTTCTAGATGATTACAGATGCTTTATGGAGAGCTTGGCAAAGCAGCATTTCAGCCAAACGGTACCTTTGTGTTCCTTCTAAGCTCCTTCTAAATTTTGCCCCTGGTTCGTGGGAAATAAAAATTAAATAACATCTCCAAGATATGTTATAAAAACAGAGCCCGGTGAGGATCCCACTGAGTAACATGTTCTGAGCTGCATTTATTTCTTCCCCCACCCCCCATTAAGAGTTTTCATGGAGATAGCCTCATTTCATTTTTTTTTAAATGGAACTCAATTAGGAAAATGACTTAATTTGAAAACAGATTCTATATTTAAGATCTTGTTAGAGATTCTGGCTTCTTAAAGACATGATGCTATCTGCAAGGAGTCCGGAAGGCTCAACACCCGCCATGGATAAGACATGAATATGCTAATTGGTTAAGACATACTATCTCTTCCGGGGTTAAGTGTCAAGAATCTTCTACAAATAGAGGCCATATTTATACAACTCTCCAATAAAGGTCACTGTTTGCTATTTCAGGAGTCTGTAAAACCTCCCAGGAGGTATGGCCTCTGGAGTATATTACTGGCCAAGCTCATCAGAAATACCAGATCTTAGCTTACTTTGCATCCTCCCAAACTCCCTTTACTTACTTAGGACGTATTCTATATATAATAGTCTAAGTGTGGGCCAAGGAGCTATCTCATTTTTGTCTTTGTACCTCCTATGTCTAGCACAGATCCTGACTCTCTGTACTTTTTCTCGAATGAGGAATTGGTCTGTTGATTCAGAGACCTGATGGACAAATTCAGAGGGACCAGTGATGGATATAAACTATGAAATTCTGGGTTCTTATCACCAGTTCTGGCACTTAGCTCTGGGGGAGCTTGTGGACCTCAGTTTTGTCATCTATAAGAAGTGAAGGAGAATGGGTAGATGGCCTCGGATCTGCTTAGTAATTAGCTCCAGTGAAGTCATGGGAGCTAGGGTGATGTAGGGGGAAGAGAACAGGGGGAAGGATTGGTGGGCTTGGTTCTAGAAGAACAGTGGCTTCATGGATAGAGAGCTAGATGAAATCCTCCTGAATCTCTACAAATGTTTCACAAATGAGAATTGCTACTATAATCATCATTGTCATCAATATCATTATCCTCATTATTATTAGCCAGACTTTGGTAATAGCAGCTTTATTTCTCGTGCCTCAGTTTCCTCACTGTAAACAAGGAAACTGTAATCTTTGATCTCTAAGGTCCCACCTAATTCTAAATTGCTATAATCTGGAAAGAGAGGATCCCTCATATTAACCAGTATCAACAATAGCAAGATTTATTGTAACCGTGCTAAGAACAGAAAGACCCCAAACTGGGGGCAGATTTCTTCAGTGGCCAAATTCAAAGGGGTATAATCTGTGGGAGAAAGAGTAACTGGTCTCACTTGGAATAGCTTTGCTGTTAAGTTTCCACATCTGTAAAACAAGGATAATAAAACTCACAATATCCATCTTACTTGACTGTTATAAGGATCAAATGAATTAATGTAAATTTACTGATGTATATAAAATTGCATTGCAAACTTTACAGCATCAGGGGAATGTTAGCTATCATTGCAAGTATTATTTTTTTGAATGGGACTTATGATTTTATTCCAGGAAACACTTAGGGAGCTTTCTCCCTCTACCAAGAAATCCAGTGCATTTCCAAAGATCAAATCATGACAGCTCTGCAACTTCTGGTCTTGGGGAATTCTCTAGAGCTCCAAGGATCCAATGGCTTCCCAGAATCACATGGCTAGCAGAGTAAGAACCTGACACCATGAGAGGCTATCTATCCACTACTGTAGATACTACTATGTCACAATGGCGGGAGCATTACTGCTGTTATTATAATTATTGTTGTCATTCTTATTACTCCCTGTTCTCGGGGAGAATAGTCAAATAGGGAAGCAGTAATAAGAAAAAGGGACAAGGGGAAAATCAGCTTATCAGTATTTTACTGAGTGCTTTACAAATGGAAATATCTATAATGTGAACTGAAAATATTTGCTCTGAAAATCAAATGAATATAGACAGCACTTAGAAACCTAAATGATAAAGAGAATTAGTATGGCACAAATATGACAAATCGATCCATTTTAAAGCAAAATTGTGAATCGATTTGTCATTTGTAGGCCACATTATTTCTTGTTGACTTACTCGCTGAGGCCTCGGTCTACAACAGATCTTGACACTATATTCAGGAAAGCAAACAAACAGGCAAACGAACACACACACATACACAAAACAACAAACCACTGATGTGTCGGTAATTAGGCCCCTGTGTCACCAAAGATTGAGTGGAAAACAGGGAGCTGTCCAAGCTCTACAACAAGAAGAGACCTTTTTGCCCTTGCTTATCTTAGCTGAATGCAAACTTTACTATTTACTGTATGTGTAGTCATCTTGTTAGTCTTCAGATGTTGCTGAGTACTTTCAGTTGTGTCCTATTTGAGTTTTCTTGGCAGAGATATTACATTGGTTTGCCATTTCCTTGTCCAGTTCATTTTACAGATGAGAGAATTGAGGTAAATAGGATTAAGTGACTAGCTCAGGGTCACATTAGCTAGAAAGTATCTGAGGCTGGATTTGAACTTAGATCCTTCTGATTGTGCTGGTGTTCTACCCACCTTTCAGTTTTCATAAAAACTATAATAATAACAAAACTCCTGACCCCATACAAAGTTAAAGTTTTACAGATTTTAAAGTACCACATAAATTCAAGTTATAATAATTTACTCTGGGTACATCCATCTTTTTTTATGAATTAATAGGAACAATAATTGTTTGCATTCATATAGCGCCTAAAGAATTTTATATGCATTAGTCATTTGCAGATGAAAAAATGGCACTTCATAGGGGATCCTGATTATCACTGAGGAAGAAAGGGGAAACGTTGACTGGATAAGAAAGTGTATTTTAGTTCTTGGAAGTGGACAGAATTCTTGGAAGAGCCAACCAAACCCACCAAAAATGTCTCTAGGTTTTCAAGAGAACAGAAAATAGAAGTAATTGGCATTCAATAGCTCTCAAACTTTTTTATAATCCCCAAACCACTGGAACCTCTATTAAATCTTGACTCTGAAGCCATTTTACATGCCACTGGGCTCTCCACTGAATGTCTACCTTCCAAAGGATTGAAGAGAGTAAAAACAAAACAAAACAAAACAAAACAAAATGAAACAAAACAAAACAAAAAAAAAACAAACAAAAACAAACATCTAGTAACCCCCCCCCCCAAAAAAAAAATGTTATCATATCTTTTGAGTAATTCAGAGAAGTGGGGGAGAAGGAGTGAGGAAGAGAAATCATGATTAACTAATAAAAATAGTTTTGGATTATTGAGGGATTTCCATTTCTCATTCTTCACTAATTTGTGATTAAACAGGGAAGAGTACAAGGGAATTAGAATATTAAAAAATAAGTTTCTGGTCCAGGGGACTGATTCAAGTGAAGGAAAAATCATGGAAATCCATGAAATTGACTTGGTTTTGTTCCTGCCATTCATTAAAACAAATCAAGGGCTTCACTCAAATCACCTGGAACATAATAAATGTACTTGTGACACTAGCACTGGCCTAGGTGAGGACCCGAACCACAAATTCAATGCTTAGAATTGAATCCAGCAAATAAAATCCCTTATTAAGAGAAAGCTACAGGAAGTGTCTGGGTGGGAAAAAGCAGATCAAAGAGACAGGCTTTTCTGATCTCATCAAAACCTCTAAATTATTGAAAATATGATGAAAAAAGCTCATGCACAGGGAACACTGCTTCAATGCTCTCAAACCAACATGCTGTCAGAGGTTTGTGAGCCATAATGGTGAGTCAGTGGGACAAAGCCAGATTCACAAGGCTCAGTCCAGTGTTTTGGACTTGGACTTGGGGGAAGGAAAGTCTAGCTCTGGGGCCATGATTGAGTCACTCAGACTCTCTGGGACTCATCTGCTTCATCTAGAAAGTGATAGGGTGCCTGCGAGACAATCGCTCAAGTTTCTTGCAGGTCAAGATCTATGATCCTTATAAAGAGTTCTGACGTGATTCTAGGCTATTCAATCATGTGGTCTCTGGCTGTGATTGGTCGAGTTGTCCTTTCACTGGCCTCCATATATCCTGACAGCCAGTATCTGAATGTCTATGAATCACCTAGGGAAAAAAAAAAAACCTCCCAGACCCCCAAATCCAAAATTCTTTTTTTTCCCCCATTTTATAAGTAAGTACACAAAGTAAAAAAATCAGGGAACTGGGATGTGACACTGAAATAGACATCCT